>NC_058090.1:66869606-67169606 GCF_014858855.1 Bufo gargarizans | reverse complement strand
GTGATTAAATTTTGATAAGTGGAACGTATACCCTATACCAGTTACACCAGTGAAACACATCTATAGTGCAAAACACCAGCTGTTAATATTTCAGTTAAAGGCTATGTACACATTTGAGGGTAATTTTGTTATCAATGCATTGTACTCATTTTGAGCCCAAAATCTTTTTCTTCAGTTGTTTTTTTAGAAAAATGTTGAATGCAACCTTGAGATTCTCTAGTAGCAGACTCTGAATTTTCACTCTGTTCCATCAGGAAACACAGCAGACGGCTCTTTATCTTTCACCTCCTAAACATGCATTATAGCTCAATTCTTATCTTACTGATAAGGGTTATTAGATGACCAGCTGTTACAGACAGTGGGTGCGCCAACTAACCAGTTTGGCTTTGGGATAAAACTAAGGGCGTTGTCCTGGCGGTTCCCTGGTATTCACCCTTTAACCCCTGTACAGGAATCTGGACTTCGCCGCAAGGAACCAACCAGGCCGCTACCTCCTGGAGTAGTCGTGGTGTAGTTGGCTGCTGACTCACCGGGGTCAGAGACACTGGTGCGAAGCGCCAAAGACACAGGCAAAA
Organism: Bufo gargarizans; assembly: GCF_014858855.1. Lineage (NCBI taxonomy): Eukaryota > Metazoa > Chordata > Amphibia > Anura > Bufonidae > Bufo > Bufo gargarizans. Next base: position 67,169,031 of record NC_058090.1, on the reverse strand, counting down.
GCTTAGTCTGAACACAGTCCAATAGTCAGTGTGGGTTGAGTACTTGAGTATTCCAAATAGCAATTCCAAGGTAAGGGCAAGAAGAGTACAAACCAGGGTGGATAAAAATCAATGATTAAAAAAAAAAATATATGATTTTTTTTTATTTAAATCGGATTTTTTTATATAAAATGCTTTTTGAGGAAAATATATTACCATCCAAAGGTTATTTCATTATGAAATAAAGATAACTTTTTTAATTATGTAGAATAAGGCTGTATATGTTTAATTTTTTGTTAAATTCCATTAATCCATTTACAATGTCATGCTCTTTCAGAGGTTTTTGTAAGATTACTGGGTAGTTTCTCTGCCTACAAGATATTATCACAGATGCTTGGTTTAATTTCGGAGTTCTCAAAACTGAATTTATAACAACATGAAGAGTTGAGAAAAATATCTTAATCCTAACTTCTACAAACCTATAAATACAGAATCAACCCATTCAGTGCTAAGTTTAAAGTTCAGTGAATAGAATATAAACAATATTTCTTCATCACTTTCACTTCAAAATATCACTTTCTTGTGTAGGCTGGGCTGACAGTCTAAGTTTCTTAAAATATATATATTTTCTTTAGCCAAATTAGTTAACAAACATGGATGTTTAAGCAAATAACATGCTGTAATGTTATTGTTTCAGTTGAATAAATCCTATTTAAATTGTTATTATTAAGGTAATGATTATTTTTCTCCTTCCTAAGTACAACAGAAAAATTGTCCAAATATGAATCTTTATGTAAAAAACTATGATTTAAATCAAGCCTTACTGACTAGTGATTTAAATCGTGATTGATTTAAATCAAATCCACCCTGGTACAAACGTAATCTAGATCAAAGTTCCAAAGTCAGGGCAGGCAGCAAGGAGCAGAATCGGAAGACAAACAACGTTCGGTACACCGATACCCAGACGAGATCACCTTCACTGGTTACTACCAAGGAATAACCTCAAAGTTCAAGTGAGAAGGAGGAACCACAGCCCAGCTAAATAGAGAGATTTATCAGCAACTTAACCAGCACCTGGACAGGGACAGGGGGAAAGGGATAAACAGTGCTGAAGGAAAGTTCACAGAGCTCTAATCTCAATTCACACAGGGAGGGCAGAGCAACGTCCAGGGCTGCCCAGGACAGCAAGATCGTGGTGGGCACAGACCACTGGCACAAAGTGAAAGTATGATTCACACAGCTAGACTGTTTAAACTTTGTGACAGAACAGCTCAATATTTTTAATAAAGACAAAAAAAATGATTTTTAGCCCAAAATGAGTAAAATGTAGTGATGAGCGAGCATGCTCGGCCTAGTACCGGTTCAACTGGAGCATCGCTATGCTCGGCTCATGGCGGTACTCGGCCAAATACCACATGTGCTCATCGCATTGCTCGAGACTCCGCCCCACACGTTTGGCGCCTCCTGAAGCATCCAATCAGCATTCAAGTAAGTAATTCCCTTTAGTGTTATGCCATAGCCATGTTAGCTATAAGCCTTACACTGGTTGGCTGTCCGGAACACTAGTTTATATAGGAGCAGACATTCCGCGCTCGGATCATTCGAGAGCCGACAGTAGTCAGGGAGAGCCGACAGTAGGCAGGGACATATAACGGTTTGCTGAAATTACAACGATTGAACTCCCAAAAAGCTCTTGAAAGACAAAACAGTCCTCTTCAGGACTAAAGTGTGTGTTTGACAGCAGTCGAGCATTTTATTTATTTTTTAACAAGGGTTAAATTCAGCAGTATTAGGGACTGGCGTCTGCAGGAAGGGACATATGGTGCAGGGCTGGAAAATCGCTGTGTTCAGTACCAAAAAGCTTTCAAAAGAAATAAATATTACATATCAGTGAGCTCTACAGTACACCATCAGAAAGTAGTGTGTTTAGCAGAAATTCTAAAAAGGGGCTTATTCACTAGAGTGTGCCTGCTAGTGAGATATACACCGCTCCATCATAGAAATGTATTTTTCGGTGGAAATTAACCTAATTTGTTCCACATCTGTGTGCGCGCTCAATCCACAAACGTTATATACAATATTCCAGCCTAGAATCATTTTTATTTGGGACAAATTTCTCTAGTTTGAGTCACATCTGTGTCTGCATTTAGGCCGCAACCATATATACAGCAATTCAGCAGAGAATTCTTTCTATTTGGGACAAAAATCCCTAGTGTTGGTTTCATCCGGGTGTGAATTTAGGCCGCAACCGTTATATACAGTAATTCAGCATAGCTTTATTTCTATTTGGGACAAATTTCACTTGTTTTGGTCACATCTGTGCGTGAATTTAGGCAGCAACCATATATACAGTAATTCAGTAGAGAATTCTATTTGGGACAAATTTAACTGTTTTGTGCCAAATATACTGTCCATGTACTGTGGATTCATGTGACAAATACTCACATTTGAAAATAAAGTCTGTTGCGCCAATCTAAATAATCTGTGCATAATCTAGTGTCCATATTCTGTTCATTACAGGGGCATATACTGAGTGAAATTTAAAATTTGTGTGTCTAGTGACAAAATAAATAATCTGTTCAAAATCTAGTGTCCACAGCGCGTGGCTCTCTGTTTCAGATACAGTACCACATGTGAAAACAGTGTATTTTTGTGAGAAGTAAAATATTTGTGCCACATCTACTATGTGTGCATTTCATATATATTACTAACATATACTGTACTTCACCCGCAGACGGTGTATGGTAGTCTGTGAGATTATCAGAGCTAGATCCCCTGTGTAAAGTGTGCACATCCAGAATACCTGTTTTAATTGATTGGCGTGTACACGTACATATCCTACAATACTGTAGGTGTTAGATACTTTAAAGCATATATAAAATTTCAAATTAAGAAGGCAGCAAGTATGGGACGTGGAAGTGGCCATGATGCTGATTGTTCACGCAGAGGCTGTGGCCCTGAAATAGAGTAAAATAATGTAGATGAGGCCCTCCAGGTGCGCTAACCCTCTAAAACAGTGAAGGCGATGGCAAACCTTTTAGAGACTGATTGCCCAAACTGCAACCACAAACAGACTTATTTATCGCAAAGTGCTCACACAATCATTTACCCAGAATACTACAGTCCAATATAGTATATCTTCCATGTTCCTTATTATTTAGCTATAGTGGCCTGCCTACAGTCAATGTGCTGCCTGTGTCATTCATGGTGTACCCGACGCTGATGAATGGCAGGAAAACTGTAAGGCATATTGGTGCACCATAGACTTTTTCAAGAGTAAGGCCCCTTTGACACGGGCGAGATTTTCGCGCGGGTGTAATGCATGAGGTGAATGAATTGCACTCACACTGAATCCGGACTCATTCATTTCTATGGGGCTGTGCACATGAGCGGTGATTTTCACGCATCACTTGTGTGTTGCGTGAAAATCTCAGCATGCTCTACTTTGTGTGTTTTTCACTCAACGCAGTGTCGCCACCAGACATCTGAGAAGCTCTGACAGACGTTCTTCAGAACCTCCTCCTTGAGGTTCCTTTTGTTTTGCTTTCGTTTTCTCATCTCGTTAGCCTCTCTCAGCTGTCATGTAGTTGCACTGATTGCATCCCTTTAAATCCCTTCCCATACTGCATCACTTTGCGGTTTATACAACTTCCTGGAGTCTGTGCATGCTGGATGCTACTACTGAGTCTTCTACAGATAAGTTTTGTTCATTCATTTGTGTTTTCCTGTTTGCTGGATCCCAGGTGACCCTGACTCCCTCCGTATCAAGTGTAGAGAGCCGGTGGTCGTGTCCCCTCACTATTATAGGGTGTTCAGGTGTTATACAGTCGAGGAACGAGGATATGCAATCATCTACCATTGAGATTTTTGCATAGGCTGAGCAGTTAGGGAGAGAGCCAAGTCTGTTGCAGGGCTTACCCTTTGGTTCCTTAGTTTTGGATCCAGTCAGTCGGATCTTCATTTTGTGTCTTCTAGTTTTCTGTACACCTTCTGTGACACGCAGGTCCCATAGAAGTGAATGGGGCTGCGTGAAAATCACAAGCATCCGCAAGAAAGTGCAGATGCGGTGCAATTTTCCCACATGGTTGCTAGGAGATGATCGGGATGGGGACCAGATCATTATCATTATCCCTTATAACATGGTTATAAGGGAAAATAATATCATTCTTAATACAGAATACTTACTAAAATGTCGATTGAGGGGTTAAAAAAAAATAATAATAATTTACTCACCTTAATCCAATTGTTCGCGCAGCCCGGCTTCTCTTCTGTCTTCATCTTTGCTATGCAGTAGGAAAAGGACCTGTGGTGACGTCACTGCGCTCATCACATGGTCTGTCACATGACCCATCACCATGGTGATGGATCATGTGATGGACTATGTGATGAGCGCAGTGATGTCATCAAAGGTCCTTTACCCAAGTCCTGAAGAAAGAAGACAGCAGAGAAGCCGGGCTGTGCGAACAAGTAGATTAAGGTGAGTTAGATTATTTATTTATTTTTTAACCCCTCCAGCTCTATTTTAGGAAGCATTCTGTATTAAGAATGCTATTATTTTCCCTTATGACCATGTTATAAGGGAAAATAATAAAATCTACACAACACCAAACATGACGATTTTTCTCACTCGAGTGCAAAACACATTAAAATGTTCTGCACTCGCGTGGAAAAATCGCGCATTTTCCCGCCATGCACCTGCATCTTATCCGGCCCAAAAACATGATGCCCGTGTGAAAGAGGCATAAGGGTGCCCACAGAGATGGCTCTGAGTGTCGCCCCTGGCACCTGTGCAAGGGTTTCCCTGACCCTATAAAAGATTATGAGCGAGGGCAGTGTAAGCCGTGTACCGGGGTGGGCTCCCCAGGATACAGCGAAGTCGCAGACAAGGAAAGCGACACTGACACCAGCTTTATATGCAAGAACAGAAACTTTACTTTAACAATAGTAATAACACAACAATATAAGTATACACAGACCAAGTTATACCCCAGGCCCCCAGTCACTGTCCCTGTCCGAGAGACAGGCCTAGCCCGATGGCCCACAAAGCAGAGCCTGCAAGTCGTGCATTGCCGCTACAGAGGACACACCTAGCCAGTGGCAGATGCACCAGAGCCTGCAAGTCAAATACTGTGCCGCAGTCCAGTACAGTAAGGCCTAGCAAAACATATAACCCTAACTATCGAACTACTTTAAGGCCTAGGCTAGTCTCTGTTACTTCGGGCGCCACACGGTATAATACAATCAGTAACCAGGTGTACTGACCTGCATCCGTTCTGGGCCTGAGGATGGCGCTTACCCGGGACGGCCACCAACCTCTCAGCAACTGTGCGCCCTTGCTTGATAATAAGTCTTCTGCCCACATGCTGTAAATGGTCTTCCTGGAACAATCTCTCTTTCAAAGAGCCGGATACAGTAAGGGGAAAACAGCTAATCTCCTTTCTCTGCGTGTCCATTCACTTCCGGACATCCACAAGCCAGGATGGAATCGGATTCAGTCTCTCACAGAACAATAATTCCATCACACTTCCTGGTTCTGTCTAGAAGCACCCTGCATGAGTCATCATCTGCTTTGCATATTCAAATCCCAGAGTGTGCTGGCTGTAGCTGCAAAACAGTGGCCTTAGGTGCCCAAAATGCCAAATTATGGTTTAAATACAGTCCTGATCAAAAGTTTAAGACTGCTTAAAAAATGGCAAAAATTCATATTTAGCATGGCTTGATCTTAACAAGGTTCCAAGTAGAGCTTCAACATGCAACAAGAAGAAATGAGAGTGAGACAAAACATTTTTTGAGCATTCAATTAATCGGTCAAAATAACGATTAAACTGAAACAGGCTGTTTTTCAGCTGATCAAAAGTTTAGGACCACATGCCTTTAAAAGGCCAAATCTGTGCAAAGATGTGGATTCATTGTCATTTTCTGTCAGGTAGTCACACGTTGTGATGGCAAAGGCAAAAAAACTCTCCCTTTTTGAACGTGGTCGGGTTGTTGAACTGCATAAGCAGGGTCTCTCACAGCGCGCTATCGCTGCTGAGGTGGGATGTAGTAAGACAGTCATTTGGAATTTCTTAAATTTCATCAGCACTGAGCCGGAGGATCCAATTGGCTCAAGACACTGGACGATCCTCGACCCAAATTGAGGCCCTTAGTGGTGCTGACTGCAGCCCCATAACCCTCAGACGGCATCTGAGACTGAAAGGCTTAAAAAACAAAAAAAGTCCTCAAAGACCTCGTCTCTTTGAACGCCACAGAACTGCTCGTTTGGACTTTGCAAGAGAGCACCAAACATGGGACATTGAAAGGTGGAAGAAAGTTTTATTCTCTGATGAGAATTTTTTTTACCTTGATGGTCCTGATGGTTTCCAATATTACTGGCATGACAAGCAGATCCCACCTGAGATGTTTTCTACGCGCCACAATGGAGGGGGCGCCATAATGGTCTGGGGTGCTTTTTCCTTCAGTGGAACAATGGAGCTTCAGAAAGTGCAGGGGTGTCAAACAGCCGCTGGCTATGTCCAGATGTTGCAGAGAGCATTCCTCATGACTGAGGGCCCTCGTCTGTGTGGTAACAACTGGGTTTTTCAACAGGACAACGCTACAGTACTCAAAGGACTTCTTCCAGGAAAATAACATCACTCTTTTGGCCCATCCTGCATGTTCCCCTGATCTAAATCCGATTGAGAACCTTTGGGGATGGATGGCAAGGGAAGTTTACAAAAATGGACAACAGTTCCAGACAGTAGATGGCCTTCGTGTGTCCGTCTTCACCACTTGGAGAAATGTTCCCACTCACCTCATGGAAACGCTTGCATTAAGCATGCTGAAACAAATTTTTGAAGTGATAAACAATAACGGCGGCGCTACTCATTACTGAGTTCATGTTTGGAAGTTGTATTTCTGTTTTGGGGGGGGGTTTAGTTTTTTTTTTGAGGTGTGGTCCTAAACTTCTGATCAGCTGATAAACAGCCTGTTTAAATTTATTCGTTGTTTTCATTAAATTGAATGTTTAAATAATGTTTTGTCTCACTCCCATTTCTTCTTGTTGCATGTTGAGCTCTACTAGGAACCTTGTTAAGATACAGCCATGCTGAATATGATTTTTAGAAATTTTTCAAGTGGTCTTAAACTTTTGATCAGGATTGTACAATTAGGCATAAACATCATACAGGAAGAGCTGTTCCACAATCTCACATGCCACCCCACTAAAGGTTGTCGTTCTCGGCAATCCTCCCCATACAAACTCATCCTGTGCATAGCACTGTGGAGGCACACCAGCATTGGGACTCGCTGACCTTCTCAGATTGAGGGGCTCAAAATACTGGGGATGTCAGGCAGATTTGACAAGGGAGGAGCTGTTGACTGCTCAGCATTGCACCTGGATGGGAAACCTGCAACGATCGGAACCTCTGTGGACACTTGGGCAGGGACAACCCAGCATTCCTCATCTGAAGGACTTTACTCTATACCCTGAACGTGAGGAGGCACCCCCTCCACGCACACCGGCTCATCAAAATTGCAACGTCTCAACATATTACTGTGCAAGTTTCGTGAGGGTCCCCCTGTCCCTACTGGCTCTACCTCATAGACCAGAATATCAGGGTCTATCCTTCTCTTCACTGTGTATGGAACCTCCTCCCACTGTCCATCCAACTTCCCCGATGGACGTTTGGCTTTGACCATCACCCGATCACCCAGGGCATACCCATCTTTTTGAACTGGTCTTGGGTGAGGGTGTACCACTTGTCCTAGGCGCTCTCCCACAACCTTGTGGACCGCTCTCAGCCGGCGGCAGTGCTCCTGCACCCATGCGGTGGTATTTGTCGGTGGGGTCTCCATCGGGTTAGGCATGTGGAGATCTTCAATCTCCTGTCCAGCTATCCCAAACATGAGCATATGTGGAAAGTATCCAGTGGTACTGTGTACCCTGTTGTTATAGGCCCACATCAACTCGGGTAGGTACGTGGACCACTGGGCTTTTTGACTATCTTCCAGAGTCCACATAATTTGAAGCAAGGTACGATTGAAGCGTCCGCACGCCCCATTTCTTTGTGGGTGATACAGAGTTGTGCGGGAGTGTTCAATCCCATACAGCTTGTACAATTCGTTCATTAGAGTACTCTGAAAGCATTCTCCCTGGTCAGAATGTATCCTCCGTGGACACCCGAACGACAGTATAAAGTGTTTACAGACAGCTTCGGCAGCCGAATCTGTGGTTTGGTCTCTGGTGGGCACAGCAACTTGGTAAAGTGATCTGTCATGACTAGACAGTACGAGTGTCCTGAGGTAGAGTATTCAATCTGTACATAATCGATCATCAGAAGTTCTAGGGGCGCTGAGGTGCAGATGGTCTGCACAGGGGCCCGCTGTTCAGTATTCTTACTCAGCAGCCCGCAGGATCGACACTTAAGACATGCCGCGGCCACCATGTCGGCCAGATCTGGACAGTATACTAGCCGTTGAAGCCACTTGAACGTTTTGTCGCTCCGAAAATGAGCTCCCGTTTCATGAGCTTCCCTGGCAGCCTCCGGTCCCGACGACATGGGAATGACGATCTGTTGCCGGTACTGCAGCTCGGACTGTAAGTATATGATCCAGCACAGGAGGCCCTGGGTAATTGTCAACTTGTCCTTCTGCCTTAACAACTTCTGACCCTCTGGGGTCAGACAGGCTCGTTCTTCTGGCTGAGGCTAGACCTTGCTCTGAACCCATTCTTTCACTTTCCACAAATCCCGGCAGCCATTCTGGACTCTCTCCCAATCAGTCAACGTTTTCCCCAGCACCAGGGTCATCCCAGATGCCAACCCACTTGAATGTGCCACATCCTGGTACAGAGGTAAGCGACCCAGGTCAGGTGTTTCAGTGTCCTCTAACTCCTCTTCGGCTCTCTGAGTCGACTGTCCAATTGGAACTCGAGAGAGTGCATTGGCATTGCTGTTATCCCTACCGGATTGTAATTTGATGTGGTATTAGTACTTAGAAAGGCGGGCCAACCATCTTTGCTCAAGTGCACCAAGCTTGGCATTCTCCAGGTGTGCCAACGGGTTGTTGTCCGTCATCACGGTCACTTCTGCACCAGTCAGGTATTCTGCAAACCTTTCGGTCATGGCCCACACCAGTGACAGTAGTTCCAGTTTAAAAGAGCTAGAGTTATCAGGGTTGCGTTCTGACTCTCTTAGAGACTGGCTCCCATAGACGATGACTCTCTCCCGTCCATTCTGTACTTGGGATAGTACGGCCCCCAGACCATGTAGGCTTCTGTCAGTATACAGCAGGAATGGGGTATTAAACCGCGCGTAAGCCAGGATCGGGGCATTGGTCAGTGCCTCTTTAACCACTTCAAAGGCCTCTTGTTGCTAGGGCCCCCAGTCGACGGGACATTTCTTTGGGCCCCCAGCCGTGCCTCTTAGCAACTTGTTTAACGGGGCCACCAGACGAGCGAATTTGGGTATAAACATCCTGTAGTAGCCATATTGTTGGGGGCAAGCTGGACTTGTGCCTGTGCACCCTATTCTGGATCCTGATCCGGCACCACTGGTGCCGGGGGATGGTCTCCCGCCGCGTTCCCGTCCATAAAGGTCGCTGTATCCTGCCGACTACGCCAAGTTGTAAGCCGTGTACCAGGGTGGGCTCCCCAGGATACAGCGAAGTCACAGACAAGGAAAGCGATACTGACAACAGCTTTATATGCAAGAACAGAAACTTTACTTTAACAATAGTAATAACACAACAATATAAGTATACACAGACTAAGTTATACCCCAGGCCCACAGTCACCATCACTGTCCGAGGGACAGGCCTAGCCCGATGACGCAAACAGCAGAGCCTGCGAGTCATGCTGTGCCGCTGTCACGGCCATGGTCATGGTCGTGACTCCTGTGTCCGCATGCTGTTGCCTGCGGTTTGGTTGTTGTTGTTCGGCCACAGGTGAGGGCCGCTAGTTTGTTGCCTCACTTGTGGTTGCCGCTGGCAACATGTGATTGTACTTGGCAGTATAGCAGCCGGAGCTGGTGCTAGGTTGCTTACTGCCAAGTGCATGCGGTTACACCTGAATTGTGTGTGTGTATTTATGCACTCTGAATGTCTGGTGTGCACTCTGTTATTTTCCCTTCACTGTAGCTGCCCGTGGCAACGTTTGGTGTATGTACATGTGGTGGCAGTGTCTCAGCCTTTTGGCCGCCTCCCAGGTCACGTTTGCCACACATGTCGTTGTCATCGGTAACAGCTGCAGTGAGTATCTGTGTATTTCCCTTTATGTAATCTCACTACACTCCCTGGTGTTGGAAGGGTTAATTCCCTTCTGTGTGTGTGAACATTGGGTGTGTCTGTGTGGGTGTGACTACTTGGGCCTATAAAGCCTCAGTGTTTAGCACGTGTCTGAGGGGTACTTCAGCCATGGCTAGCTGGAGTAGCCTCCTGTCTTATTTCACCTGCCAGTGGGGGCCACCATTGTGGTCATAAGTTTAAGTTTGTGTGATGTTCAGTTTATGTTTTCCTTTATTATTCTGTGCAGCTATGGATCTGGGTTCCTGTGTGTGGATGTATGTGTGCTGAGTTCTATTTGTATTGTTGTGGACTTCAGCTTGCCTGCACACGGATCCAGTCAGCAAGGCTGTGGTAGGTGGCTGGAACTAGTGCAGCACCTGCTATATCCATAGGCCTGTTTCTGTTCCCCTTTTTCCTAAAGCTTGGCCAGTGAGACTCCTGTTCCTCCGTGTCCAGAAGGAACAGGTCGTCTTACCCTTCACTCCTAGTTCAGGGACCGACTGAGGGTGAGTAGGGATCCGAGGTTCCTGAGCATGGGCCCGCCTACCTTCAAGGTCGGCCCATGCAGCTAGGAGTTAGGGATGGATTAGGGATGCATTAGGAGGTGACCTGCTCCCTAATTCTCTCCTCCTGGCCGAGCAGGGGTTTACATCTTCTGGCATCGCACGGCTGAGGATTTTCCCAATCCTCAGTCGTGACAGCCGCTAAAAAGGACACACCTAGCCGATGGCAGACGCAGCAGAGCCTGCAAGTCAAATACTGCACTGCAGTCCAGTACAGTAAGGCCTAGCAAAACATATAACCCTAACTATCGAACTACTATAAGGCCTAGGCTAGTCTCTGTTACTTCAGGTGCCACACAGTATAATACAATCAGTAACCAGATGTACTGACCTGCGTCCGTTCTGGGCCCGAGGATGCCGCTTACCCGGGATGGCCACCAACCTCTCAGCAACCGTGCGGCCTTGCTTGATAATAAGACTTCTGCCCACACACTGCAAATGGTCTTCCTGGAACAATCTCTCTTTCAAAGAGCCGGATCCAATAAGGGGACAACAGCTAATCTCCTTCCTCTGCATGTCCATTCACTCCCGGACATCCACAAGCCAGGATGGAATCGGATTCAGTCTCTCACAGAACAATACTTCCATCATGTCAGATCAGCTCACACTTCCTGGTTCCTCCTAGAAGCACACTGCATGAGTCATCATCTGCTTTGCATATTAAAATCCCAGAGTGTGCTGGCTGTAGCTGCAAAACAGTGGCCTCTAGTGCCTAAAATGCCAAATGACGGTTTCAATACAATTAGGCACAAACATCATACAGGAATAGCTGTTCCACAATCTCACAGCAGCCTAAAAGGCATGTTGATATGATGGAGGAGGAGGGTGTGAAGGACGAGAAAAGGAAGATTGAACCATATAATCTTTTTGGTAGTAGCAGAGGTGCATGTGAATACAGTGTATTCAGTACTTTACAACCAACACATTTAAAGTGCCTTGTTGTTCACCCGCTTTCCTCTGGTGGAGTAGAGAAGTCAGGGGCAATCTAGGCCCTGTTCATTTTTATAAGAGTCAACCTGTCAGCATTTTCAGTTGACAGACGGATGTGCTTATCAGTTATTATGCCCCCAGCAACACTAAATAACCGCTCTGACACAATGCTGGCGGCAGGGCATCCCAGCACCTCTAAGGCATAGAGTGCAAGTTTGTGCCACGTGTCCAGCTTGGACACCAAATAGTTGTAAGGCACAGAGGGATCACTGAGGACGCTGACAGGGCTGCTATGTACTTCTTCAGAATCTTCCACAATATTTCCCTCCTTGTGACACGAGGCCGCGCATCATGGTGAGGGTGCTGGTGGGGTGTCATGAAACTGTCCCAGGCCTTGTAGAGTGTTGTCCTGCCTCTGTTGGAACTGCGGTGTGTCCCCCTCCTCTCCCTTCCTGGGTTGGCCAAGGAACTACGTACTCTTCCACCAGCGTTATCAGCTGTAAATATTTCTGCAATGACATTCTGTTCTGTTATTAATATAGTTTTTTGTTTGTATTATAGTTGGTATTATAATTGTTATTATGGTTTATGGTTGTAAAATATGTTATGGTTATTTGGTTATTTATGAGTTCTTAAAAAGTTCATGCCATAGGTTTATATCCACTCTTGTTTGTTAGGTTATTAGTTATATTAATGTACAAGTTTGGGATGTTTGTTGTGCATAGTACATATAATCTGTATGATTGCCATGTGTGTGAGCTTGTCGAGCTACAAAGCTGCTAACAACTTATGGCCATTATCAGACACAGTCAACCTGATCCCTTATACCCTGCCCCAGCTCTGCGGCGGTGTGCTTTTTGTCGCCCAAGCAAATTAATTTCAGCAAGGCCTGTTGCCGCTTCACCATGAGAATTCAGAGTTTGCAGTGGAGGAGGAGGTGGAGGCGAAGAAGAAGGGGGGTTGCTGCCACTAATGTAGGTGGTGGCAGAAATCCTGATGGCAGTAGTGCCCTTTCAATCCTTGGCGTTGGTGCCACCTGTGCCATCCCAGGGTCTGACTCACTAACGGCCTACACAAGGTTCACCCAGTGTGCCTGTGTCTAGGAAAGAGGATTGGCCAGCACATAACACAGGGGAGGAAGAGGAGGCAGTGGTTCGGCCCACCGATTAGGGTGCTGTGATGCCATGTGGCGGATCATGCTGGTGGGGTTGAGGTTGCTACTGTTCCCACCCCTACTATCACAGCTGAGGATGGAGAAAACCCTCAGCCGTGCGATGACGGAAGATGTTAGTGGCTGCTCGGCCAGGACGACAGAATTAGGGAGCAGGTCACCTCCTAACGCATCCCTAATCCGACCCTAACTCCTAGCTGCATGAGCCGACCTTGAAGGTAGGAGGACCCATGCTCAGGAACCTTGGATCCCTACTCACCCTCCGCCGATCCCTGAACTAGGAGCTAGGTAGACCACCTGTTCCTCCTGGATGCGGAGAAACAGGAGTCTAAAACTGGCCAAGCTGCAATGGGATGTAACCATAAACAGACTATGGATATGGCAGGAGAGTAAAAGACTTCCACCTCTACCTGCCACAGACACACTGACTGGATCCCTGGACACAAGTGCCGGCTGTCCACACACAAACATAAAAGGACACAGCACACATAAACACACAGGGACCCAGAACCATAGCTGCAATAATAACAGACACCACATAGACATAAACTTAACATCACATAAACAAATAGTATCACAATTTATGACCACAAGAGTGGCCCTCACTAGCAGATGGTATATGGGACCAGGAGAGTGCCTCCAGCTTACTACGAGGCTGGAGTACCCCTCAGAACTCAGGTCTCAACTGAGGTTAAATAGCCCATGTAGCCACACCCACGCAGACACACCCAGTGCTCACAGACTAGAAAGGGAATTAACCCTTCTCACACCAGGGAAGGGAAGACAGCAACTAAGAGGGGAATACACACAGAAACCCCGTGCACACCAGACAAGGAAAGTGCACACATAAACACACGTTGCCTAAGACAACCGCATACATGGACAGCGAGCCGCCCAGCAACCAGCTCAGGCTGCTTCACTGCCCAACAACCACAAGTTGCCAGCGGCAACCACACGTGAGGCAAGATACTAGCCCTCACCTGTGGTTGACAACAATACCAGACTGCGGGCAAATGCATGCGGGTCCCAAGGAGTCACGACCATGACCATGGTCGTGACACCTACTCATTTAGCCTCCAGTGTACAGTCTTCCCCCATATGTTTCTGTGTTTATTGTTATGTTTTTAGTTAGTTTATTAATAGGATGTAAAATATGTTATGGTTATTGTTATTTATGAAATTTTAAGTTCTTAATTAGGTATAGCACAGTTACAGTTAGCAAATTCCAATTCTTTTATCATCCCCACCTTCCTCAATAAAGCCCCAGACTGCGGAACACCTACCCCTTGTCAAGGGAGATTTGCACAAGGGGGAACAGTTGCGGGCCTGCTTATTGTGGCCCGCCTTCTCCCTTTTGCCACCACACAGCCTCTTCCAGCCTATTGCGGTGCTGTGGATCCCTCCCCCTCTGTCCTCCTGTCCTCGCTTGGCTTTCCACTTTCCCAGGTTGGGTCATCTTCTTTTGACTTTGAAGGCTTAAGAGTTTGGGGATCAGTGCATAAGATATCCTCATGTCCCTCTTCAGAATGTCCCTCTTCAGGAGGGTCAGCTCACCTACAGGCCCTCACCTAAAAAAAAATTGAGAGTGAGCTGACATGATATATTGTTTTCTATGTTTCAGACTTGGAAGGAAACATACATTTGGTTTCCTGCAGTGGTGAATCTTTCACACATGTGTTTTTTACAGGATTCCGTTTTTTATATAGTGGCACAGGGGTAAATATTTCCCTGTGCTAATTCCAATAGAAATTGGTCATTCTTACTTGGTAGCCTGTGCTGATCGGGTCAATTAACTTCTTAAGTGGTCAGATCAGTAGGCCCTTGCTCCTAATGTTTTTGAGGGTCACCAGCAGGCCATCAATGATAATTTTTAAAGGGTGTGTATGATGCCCTCCTTTATGTGTAATAAAGGGTGCATTGTAGTGCCAGTTACTTGTAATTTTTGGGAGCCCTTTCACTTAGTGCATAGGCTTTATGAGTGTAGGAGTTCCACTACCTTTATGTTATATACAGGCTGTATCTCTTCTTCCTTGTAATTTTTGGCAGCAGTTACACTGTATATACAATTGAATCTACAGGAAAGAATGTTTCCTAACAATTTTTCCTCTAAAAAAGATTTTTTTTGTGGGGGCGGGGTCTTGACAGTTTTTTTCTCAGTCTGTTAAAGTGGCGTACAACTTGGACAACATGGTTCCCAGCAGTGACATTGGTGTCCAAGATGCATACAGACATGGTCCCCCTGCTGTTTCTGATCGATTTTTAGAGGTGTTTCCATCACTTTCAGACTTTTTCCTATGGTCCAGGCACCCTCCCCTCATATGAGCAGGGGGTGCTTGGTTGTCTCCCATTGACTTCTATTATACTCGGGTGCTCGGCCGAGCGCACGAATATCGCGATGTGTTCGGACCGAACACCCGAACACTTTGGTTCTCGCTCATCACTGGTAAAATACAATCATAAGACATTGAACTCAAAGGTGTACATAGATAGCCTTTAAGGAATTGCAATAATTTGTGTTTTGTAGTGTAAATCTAGGAGAGGTTTTGGAGAGTGTTCTGGGTGAAATTGTTTCTTCACTAACTAGAATCTGCATGAGTAGAATGTGATAATATGTTGTCTGTATTTCGTTATCAGCTGGAGTAAAAAGTTGAATCGGCAAATTAAATGGTGGGATATTATTTCTGTACACTACTGTTGCAGGTTACAAAATTATTTTGTTTGTTTCATTTGCTATTTTCACTTAGTGGGAGACAATTGCAATATTAGAAAGAAGCCATCTGTTTTGAAAGAAGTGAGGATGGTTACAGCTCAAACAGACATACCCCATCTCACAGTTCCAATTACCACATGTGTATATTTTTGCCCTTGGCCCTGAATGTGAGCTAATTAGGAAATAATTAATTCCAGGTCTATAGAATAATTATAATAGGACAAAGTTGGACTGAATGCATTGCAATGAATTAATGAATGTATCGTGCTGTTTTTTAGCAAGATGAACATGTCAAGTCAGCAAAAAAAACTTCAAGCTGATACTTGTATTACTTGATTTACCAAACTCAGCGTGAGTGAAATAGTCTCAGGAGGAGGTGTATTAGTTTAAAGGGAAACAATGCCCTAAAAATAAATGGAGTTAGTAGTGTTAAAATGTTAAATTACCTAACAGGAACCTACTGTATGTAGTGTTTTTCCATAAGAGCTGCAATAATTCACATAGCTGCAAGCTTTCACCAACGGATGCTCAGATGAGTACCATGAATTCACTTATTTTTCTGTTAGCTCATACTTCCTCATACACCAGCTTGACTTCAGAGGTTTAAAGCAAGACAATCAATACAACCATCCCCTAAGCACAAAGTCATAGAAATACCGACCAGCTGGGTGACAAACAAAAACACCCCACATGTGTTTCGCAGTTGCTTTAAAAAGGAGTTGGAGCCAATCAGCAACCAAATCTCAATAATAAGTATGTTATCCCTGCGAAGTAAATGATGAAATAACATTATAGCCATTCATATGCCTTACCCTTAGGCCTCATGCACACGACCGTTCCGTTTTTTGTGGTCCACAAGCCACGGATCCGCAAAAAACAGAGGGAGCCCGTGTGCCTTCCACAATTTGTGGAACGGAACAGCGGCCCATTGTAGAAATGCCTATTCTTGTCCGCAAAACGAACAAGAATAGGACATGCTATATTTTTTTTTGCGGGACCACGGAACGGAGCAAAGGATGCGGACAGCGCACGGAGTGCTGTCCGCATCTTTTGCAGCCCCATTGAAGTGAATGGTTCCGCACCCGAGCGGCAAAAAATGTGGCTCGGGTGCGGACCACAACAACGGTCGTGTGCATGAGGCCTTAAAAGGGTTTTCAGATTTTTTACTACTGATGACCTATACTCTGAATAGATCATCAGTATCTTATTGGTGGGGGTCCGACACCACTGCCCATCAGCTGTTTAAGAAAGCACCAGTGCTCTTGTGAGCTCCACAACCTTCTCCGTGCTCACCAAGCACAGTGCCGTACATTGTATAATTGAACAGTGGTCGTTCAATTGCATGAACAGAATCAGGGGCATAGCTAAAGGCTCATGGGCCCTGGTGCTGGAGTTCAGCTTGGGCCTCCCTCCCTACACCTTCCCTCAGTGCTTTATGGCAAGGGGCAGGGGTGCTCCTAGCCTTTCTGGTGCCTGTGGCAAAAATTTAAACATCCCCCTGCCCCCCCATGCCAAATTCTCAACCTAATCCATTCTTTCCAGTCCTACTGTTAAAGGGGTTGTCCTCCTTTTACTACTGATGACCTATCCTAAAGATAGGTCATCCATATCACACAGGAGGGGGTCTCCCGGCACCCCCGCCGGTCAGCTGTTTTAAGAGAGGGCAGCACTTATGAGAGCTGCTTTCTCTGCTCTGTTTACCTGCTCACCGCAGCAATTGCAGTGGTGAGCAGGTAAACATGGCAGAGAAGGCAGCGCTTTTGAAGACATACTTGGAAAACGTTACATACATCGCTACAGAACATACAGGGTAATACAGCCCCACAAACGTACCTCTTACATCCAGTGATGTCTCCTCTGATGTAGATATTCTCTTTCCTCATCTTCTCCTTCAAACCAGACCGCCATGTTGACTTATTTCAGCTGCGTCTCGTCTGTGCAGAGTTTACCAAACAGACATCTTACTTTCCTACTTTTCCATCATCCTCCTAACCTTTTCAACACCCCATCCTGCCCCCCCCCCCCCCAGTCCTCAATACTATACTGTAGAAATCGTCCCCCTGAAAATACTGGTACCACACAGATAGTGTGCCAGTACAAAAAAATACCCAGTTACCTTTCGGATCAGACCCCATATCAAACCCCAGATGAGATCCCCCATCTCAGATCAGACCCCCTTTAGACCTCTGTCAGACCCCATATCAGACCCCGCCCCAATATCAGACCTCAGATAAGACCCTCATTAGACCTCCAGACCCCAATTAGACCTCAGACCTTCAGACCCCATTTGACCTCCAAACTCCCACATCTGACCCCTATTAGACCCCCATTAAACTTCCAGACAACCATTCAGACCCCATTAGACGTCCAGACCCCCAATCGGACCACCATTAGACTGCTAGACCCCCATTAGACCTCTCTAGACCCCCAGTCAGACCCTTCAGACCCCCAATCAGACCCTTCAGGCCCCAATCAGACTCTTAAGACCCCTAATCAGACCCCCAATCAGACCTCAGATCAGACTATAAAATAAGTAAAGAAAATTACATCTCCTGCTGTGCCGCTCCTCTCTCGTTCAAGTTGTCTCCCCGACTCTCATCTCTTTTTAGGGCCCTCAATGCAGTCACCTGACCTCCTGCAGCATCAGGTCAGAGTACGCTCTGTACGTCCTGATGCTGCAGGCAGCCAGGATACAGTAGCGCAGGCCCCGGGAATGGCAAGCAGGAGGTAAGTACTGTACAGCGCTCACAGCACTTCTCTCCCCCTCCTCCTGCAGACTAGTAAGAGCTTTCGCTATGGAAGCGCTCACTAGTATTCCCTTTATAAGATGCAGAGCATCTTATAAAGGGAAATATACAGCATCACTGGCAAGGGGGGCAGCGACTGCTGCAATCCCTATAGTTACGCCAGTGAACAGAATATTGCCACCCCATCTATGGCACCACACCTACAAATAATCCATCTATTTTGTCACTGTTTCACCTGGGTGTTCCCTAAAAAAATATACATATATATATATTAATCGTAAGGATTTGAAAATATGTGCAATTGTACCTGTGATGACATCATTGACATGTGAACAGTAAAAAATCATTGTTACTGGTCACATGGCGATGATGTTATCACAGGTCCTTTCTCTCCAGCAGAAGTGTTGCTACAGGAGAATTTTGCCATAGGTTTATGGTGTTTATTGTGACGATTACATGAGGAAAAGGTGACAATACTGCATATTGTGGGCTGTTGTATAGTATATACAGTCGTGGCCAAAAGTTTTGAGAATGACACAAATATTAGTTTTCACATAGTTTGTTGCTAAACTGCTTTTAGATCTTTGTTTCAGTTGTTTCTGTGATGTAGTGAAATATATTTACACGCACTTCATACGTTTCAAAGGCTTTTATCGACAATTACATGACATTTATGCAAAGAGTCAGTATTTGCAGTGTTTGCCCTTCTTTTTCAGGACCTCTGTAATTCGACTGGGCATGCTCTCAATCTACTTCTGGGCCAATTCCTGACTGATAGCAACCCATTCTTTCATAATCACTTCTTGGAGTTTGTCAGAATTAGTGGGTTTTTGTTTGTCCACCCGCCTCTCGAGGATTGAACACAAGTTCTCAATGGGATTAAGATCTGGGGAGTTTCCAGGCCATGGACCCAAAATGTCAACGTTTTGGTCTCCGAGCCACTTAGTTATTAATTTTGCCTTATGGCATGGTGCTCCATCGTGCTGGAAAATGCATTGTTCTTCACCAAACCGTTGTTGGATTGTTGGAAGAAGTTGCTGTTGGAGGGTGTTTTGGTACCATTCTTTATTCATGGCTGTGTTTTTGGGCAAAATTGTGAGTGAGCCCACTGCCTTGGAGGAGAAGCAACCCCACACATGAATGGTCACAGGATGCTTTACTGTTGGCATGACACAGGACTGATGGTAGCGCTCACCTTTTCTTCTCCAGACAAGCCTTTTTCCTGATGCCCCAAACAATCGGAAAGAGGCTTCATCGGAGAATATGACTTTGCCCCAGTCCTCAGCAGTCCAGTCACCATATTTTCTGCAGAAGATCAATCTGTCCCTGATGTTTTTTTTGGAGAGAAGTGGCTTCTTTGCTGCCCTTCTTGACACCAGGCCATCTTCCAAAAGTCTTCGCCTCACTGTGCGTGCAGATGCGCTCAGACTTGCCTCCTGCCATTCCCAAGCAAACTCTGCATGATCCTATAAATTGTTGATTGAAGTGCAATCTTAGTAGCCACAATATCCTTGCCTGTGAAGCCATTTTTATGCAACGCAATGATGGCTGCACGCTTTTTATTTGCAGGTCACCATGGTTAACAATGGAAGAACAATGATTTCAAGCATCACCCTCCTTTTAACAGGTCAAGTCTGCCATTTTAACCCAATCAACCTGACATAATGATCTCCAGCCTTGTGCTCGTCAACATTCTCACCTGAATTAACAAGACGATTACTGAAATGATCTCAGCAGGTCCTTTAATGACAGCAATGAAATACAGTGGAAAGGTTTTTGGGGGATTAAGTTAATTTTCATGGCAAAGAAGGACTATGCAATTTATTCTGGAGTATATGCAAATTGCTATTATAAAAACTAAAGCAGCAACTTTTCCAATTTCCAATATTTATGTAATTCTCAAAACTTTTGGCCACGACTGTACTATGAGGGGCTGGGGGTGTTATACTATTTACTGTGGGGTATTATACTGTATACGGTATATTATGGAGTACTGTACACTATACACTATGAGGGGCTCGGGGTGTTATACTATTTACTGTGGGGTATTATACTGTATACAGTATATTGTAGAGTACTGTGTAATATACACTATGAGGGGATGGGGGTGTTACTATACTATATGTGGCATAGTTTTCTTTACTATTTACCAGAAAAAAATTACTGGGTGGAATGCAGAAGGGGAGATGGTCAGTGCAAATGGAGGGAGGTGACAAAAGATGTCTAAACAGCCCCGGGCCTATGATACACTTAAACTGCACCTAAGTGCAAGGTATTTAGCTAGGGATATAGTAAGGATTTAAAAAAAAACAGCATTTTACTTGTCAGAAGACCATACCCTAACCACATCCTTCATGAAATACCAACAGACTCCCTTATTCCAATTACCTAAATTTTACTCTTAAAAGCTGCTCGGCAAAGAGAGAATTATCTGCTAGACAGCACCGCTATGACTTCTCCTTACTTGGTTCAGGCTCATAGACAGGTGCATCAGCTGGGAAGAAGCCAGAGGAAAGCCATCCAGCGGACACTTTTTCCTGTACCTGGTTCTTTGCCTGACAGTGTTCCACAGTAAGATAATAGTAAACCACCCCCAAATCCCTATAAATTGCAAAATGTGTAAAGTATTATAAGTTATCGTTCATTTTGTAGATCTTATATCTCTCTTTTTTGGTTCGATATGGTTTTTACTTCAATAGTTCACTGCTGCATGCAGGGGCACACCATTGATAAGGCTAAGTGAGACAGAGATTCAGGCCGCGCTCTGCGAAGACTGGAGGAGGACAACAAATTAGCCTCCAGCCCTGCACTCCTAACAGCCAAGAATACAGTTACGTCACATAACTGTATTCAGGGCAGTGCAGGGATGGAGGCTAAATTGTGGGGTTTATTGAAAACAGAGGCTTTTTCATGATTTTTGCCCCAATTTGGGGCAAAAACCATGACAAAATGCTCTGGACAATACTCTGTAGATATAGCTCTATTCGGGTCACATGAGCCAAAGTCTTTTAGTTCCTAAAAGACAGAGGAAAGCACAAAGCATCAGCAGCCTGTGTGTACAAATGTGTATTTGTGTCTATATTTTTGGATGTGTCTCCATGTATGTATGTGTGTCCCTATCTACTGTTATCTACTGATGTTCTATATGCAGGGTGGAATTCTCAGTATATATATATTTATATATATATATATATATATATATATATATATATATTTATATATATATATATATATACAGTATATATATATATATATATATATATATATACAGTTGCAAGAAAAAGTATGTGAACCCTTTGGAATGATATGGATTTCTGCACAAATTGGTCATAAAATGTGATCTGATATTCATCTAAGTCACAACAATAGACAATCACAGTCTGCTTAAACTAATAACACACAAAGAGTTAAATGTTACCATGTTATTATTGAACACACCATGTAAACATTCACAGTGCAGGTGGAAAAAGTATGTGAACCCCTAGACTAATGCCATCTCCAAGAGCTAATTGGAGTGAGGTGTCAGCCAACTGGAGTCCAATCAATGAGATGAGATTGAAGGTGTTGGTTACAGCTGCTCTGCCCTATAAAAAACACACACCAGTTCTGGGTTTGCTTTTCACAAGAAGCATTGCCTGATGTGAATGATGCCTTGCACAAAAGAGCTCTCAGAAGACCTACGATTAAGAATTGTTGACTTGCATAAAGCTGGAAAGGGTTATAAAAGTATCTCCAAAAGCCTTGCTGTTCATCAGTCCACGGTAAGACAAATTGTCTATAAATGTAGAAAGTTCTGCACTGCTGCTACTCTCCCTAGGAGTGGCCGTCCTGTAAAGATGACTGCAAGAGCACAGCGCAGACTGCTCAATGAGGTGAAGAAGAATCCTAGAGTGTCAGCTAAAGACTTACAAAAGTATCTGGCATATGCTAACATCCCTGTTAGCGAATCTATGATACGTAAAACACTAAACAAGAATGGATTTCATGGGAGGATACCACAGAGGAAACCACTGCTGTCCAAAAAAAATTGCTGCACGTTTACACTTTGCACAAGAGCACCTGGATGTTCCACAGCAGTACTGGCAAAATATTCTGTGGACAGATGAAACCAAAGTTGAGTTGTTTGGAAGAAACACACAACACTATGTGTGGAGAAAAAGAGGCATAGCACACCAACATCAAAACCTCATCCCAACTGTAAAGTATGGTGGTGGGATCATCATGGTTTGGGGCTGCTTTGTTGCGTCAGGGCCTGGACGGATTGCTATCATCGAAGAAAAAATGAATTTCCAAGTTTATCAAGACATTTGGCAGGAGAACTTAAGACCATCTGTCCACCAGCTGAAGCTCAACAGAAGATGGGTGTTGCAACAGGACAACGACCGAAAGCATAGAAGTAAATCAACAACAGAATGGCTTAAACAGAAGAAATACGCCTTCTGGAGTGACCCAGTCAGAGTCCTGACCTCAACCCGATTGAGATGTTGTTGCATGACCTCAAGAACGCGATTTACACGAGACATCCCAAGAATATTGCTGAACTAAGGCTACTTTCACACTAGCGTTCGATCGGATCCGTTCAGAACGGATCCGATCATAATAATGCAGACGGAGGCTCCGTTCAGAACGGATCCGTCTGCATTATTTTAGCATATAAAAGCTAAGTGTGAAAATAGCCTAGTACGGATCCGTCCAGACTTTCAATGTAAAGTCAATGGGGGACGGATCCGCCTGAAGATTGAGCCATATTGTGGCATCTTCAAACGGATCCGTCCCCATTGACTTACATCGTAAGTCTGGACGGATCCGCACGGATCCGCACGCCTCCGCACGGCCAGGCGGACACCCGAACGCTGCAAGCAGCGTTCAGCTGTCCGCCTGTCCGTGCGGAGGCGAGCGGAGCGGAGGCTGAACGCCGCCAGACTGATGCAGTCTGAGCGGATCCGCATCCATTCAGACTGCATCAGGGCTGGACGGCTGCGTTCGGGTCCGCTCGTGAGCCCCTTCAAACGGAGCTCACGAGCGGACCGACGAACGCCAGTGTGAAAGTAGCCTTAAACAGTCTGTTAATAGGAATGGTCAAGAATTACTCCTGACCGTTGTGCACGTCTGATCTGCAACTACAGGAAAATTTTGGTTGAAGTTATTGCTGCCAAAGGAGGTTCAACCAATTATTAAATCCAAGGGTTCACATACTTTTTCCACCTGCACTGTGAATGTTTACATGGTGTGTTCAATAAAAACATGGTAACATTTAATTCTTTGTGTGTAATTAGTTTAAGCAGACTGTGATTGTCTATTGTTGTGACTTAGATGAATATCAGATCACATTTTATGACCAATTTGTGCAGAAATTCATATCAACATACACTACTACTAATGTCCTTATGGACTAGATTCCACCAATTTTTCCTGCACCTACCTACTTAACTAAGACTTAACTTTTATTTCCTATTGTTTAATATTTCTGGTGTAAATAGCTAATTGGTTAAAATTTTCAGTGATCACTGGCCTTTATATATCACATTAGACCACCTTGTCAGGACTGTTACCTGACTAGGTTGCTGAGTTAATACACACTTATGCCAACAGGCTGCGCGCTGCCTGTATATTAAATATGCACTGTGGGATTCATTTTCTTATACTACTAGGCCACAGTGATTTACTGCCATAAAATTCAGAGCTTCACGCTGCCCCCCGACATGTTTCGCCGTATCACGGCGTCTTTGGGGGTTAGGGCAGAATGTGAGCGTGTCCTCCTCGCGGCTGGCTTATAAAAGCTTTGTTTGTGACGTAATTGCTGGGGGCCTCGCTAGGGCGCGTGGTGGAGAACTTTATTCAGGTGCTGATTGGATGTACTGTACGGTGCGGCCTACTTTCCTCATGACCACCGCCCCCTGACGTCAACTACCTCCTATCTTCCTCCTTCTAATTGGTCCACGTCATCGGGAAGCGCCTACTTGCGTCATGGCTCCGCCCACCCGACGTCATCTACCTCCTATTTCGCTGCTTCTAATTGGTCCTCATCGTCAGGTGATTCCGCGCATGTCCGGTAGGCATAGTTGTTCTCCGGTGCCTAAGTTGGTGCGCATGCCCTCCGACTTAGTTCCCAGCCTCTTCCATAATCTGGATCTTACGCTTCGCTACGGCGCATGCCCACAGACTTAGGCTCCGGCTATGACGATGTCTCTGTTCTTGTCCTTCTCGCTACAGGTTCACTTCAGGTGATATTTCTTCATATCTTTCACTTATGACCATACTTTATTTTATCCTTCTGCCTTACCTTTGCCGTAATCTTCATTGATGAAATGCATTTGCTTAGGCATATTGTTTCTTCATATATTTCTCCTACTTTTAACTCAGTGTTGCCCAGCTCAAGTGTTATTTATTCATCTTTGAGGATATCTCAACATCACCATACGTTCTCTCCCTACTAGTGACTGCTCCCAGATCATACTACTGGAGTATTCCCTATTTGGCCTGATATGTATCCCCACTATCCTCATGTTTATTATTGTTTTGTACTATTATACTTTTTCCTATGCCTCCTTCTATTTACCTTGACCGTGGGGGAAAGGAGGAGGGGGGGAAACGAATTATCAAGAGTGGGGACAGCAACATGAACGAGACTCCTATACTCCAAAGACAGGAACTAATAGTGGCATTCCATTAGATATTCTTTGTACACATCTGCCTTCAGGTCTCAATCTGCCCCAGACCTGGTTGGTTTCATTCCATTAGTTTATTTTTCTCATTTCTGTGATATCTCTCACTTTATCCCCTAGTGTATAGTCATTTGTACATATGTAGCTTACATTATCTATTCCCTATACACGAGGTTCATGAGGTTTTTCCTAAAATGGCCATTTTCTTCAGTAGGGGTTCCATTATTTTATTTTACTTTTATCTTATTTAATGAATCTTACTGTAGAGGAGGTTGCTCTATTTTTTATAAAAGAAAGAATTGTATCGTTTGCTATTTGGATTATTAATTGTATTATTTTGTTTTTGTTCTCTTTTTTCCTTAGGTGGGGATAATGATACCTACAGGAAGGACGAGTACGTGAACCCTTCATTTAGCCCTCTCGGGGCTAGACTATTTAGTAAGTAAATCCATTTAGTTTCTTCTTGTTGGAGTTTTTTGTCTATATCTCCTTTAAGTGGTCCTGATTTGACTTTCATCAGTCCCCAGAATTTAAAATCGGTGTTATTGTCATTATGCTTTTCTCGCATGTGTCTGGCCAGGCCGGTGTCCTCTCCTGTATTAATACTACTCAGATGTTTTGATATTCTTCTTTTCAACTCCTGGATAGTCTTCCCAACATACAACTTGGGGCATTCGCAACTGATAACGTATATGACCCCCTTTGTCTTACAATTGATGTAATCCCTGACGATACATCTTAAAAGAAGAGAGCTCTATTGGATTTTTGAGCTTAAGACTCTGAAACCAAGGGGGCTCAATGTAGATTTTAGGGTAGTCTGACTCTCTCGGTCTTGTTTTATGTTTTTTCTCCTTTTCGTATGTTCGTCGTTACTGTAGGTGACCCTTTGTTGCCCTGTCTCGTGAATTTTATGTGGGGTTCTGATAAATTCTCCTCATCCCAAGTGTAAGGCTGTCTTTAAGTGCATCTGTTTAATTAAAATAATTAGTAATATTGCCTCTCTATATTTTCACAGATGAACGTGAAGTTACATCTGAGTATTGGAGCATCTCTAGGAATACTGGAGGATGGCAGGACCTACCGGTATTAAATAATTGTTATTTTTGATCTTTTTTATAATATTGTGCGGTTTATGGGTGGATGTCTGGGGCCTGGGATCTTCGTGGGGGCTGGGCATCGGTTGCGACCTGACTCTTCCTGGTACACATGAGGTTGGACAGTGGGCAGTGACACGACACATGTGCGATATGGGTGTTATTATGTGTTCTCTCAATGGGGCAACTCTGGTACAGAGTTAGCCTTGGTTAGGTCTCTGTCCACATGTGCCCTAATTACCAGTGACTTCTGATTGGTACCCGATCCGAGTCCTCTGGCATAGGAGACACTAATTTGAATGTATGTGATGCACGGCTATGCAGGGCCTTAATAATTAATTCGTTAATAATACGGGGATGAGGCAGCAAAATATGTGAGTGGTTTTTCCACTGTTTTGATAGAAAACTGCTGGACCCCCTCTTTTTCTTTATGAAATTGCAGTTAGTGATCATAGATCGCTGTAAGCCCGTTACGTGCTGTTTATGTGTGCATCATGTGACTGGTCACATGATTGTTAAGTCTGCCGACTGTGTTTACCCATGTTCGGGAACGAGCGTGCGCAGTGTGCATCTGCTGCCTGGCGGCCATCTAGGTTGTGGGCCTCCGATCTCTGCCTTCCATAGATAATATTGCGGTACGAGAGATGTCCCGCGCATGTGCTTTATCAAGTTCTGGACGCCGAGTGAACCCTGCTTTTTCCCCCAGTATGTGAGATCTCCATTTTAATTTTTTTTAATATTTACACAATCATGGGCACCTGTATGTAATTATCGTTAATCATGTTTACAAATTAGAATTAACTTACTTATGGATTTTATACTTTATATAATATCACAAATGGAACACTGAGATGAATTTTGTATAATGATCTATATATATGTCATGAATTTGGATCATGTATTTTTCACCTTGTTATATACATTCTTGTATAATCATGTAAATTATATTGTAATGTGGCATGCTTTATAAACACCTGTGTGTGCACTGACTGTTATGGCTTGACAAAGGCTCCATAGAGAGAGCTGAAACGTTGCTGTCTTCACATGGGGGTATAAACACCCTGTTTTTCACGGATTTTTGTGTGCTGCCTTGGATTTTTTCTATACATACTTGAATTGGATCCAGTCCGTGGTCTGCTCTAAGGAATTGCACCTTCCTAGTGTGTGCTGCTCATCTACTTTTTGTTTTCTACTATCTGGACCAGACGAGCTGGTTTGCACCACCGGTATGGATAACACTGCAAATACTATTAACCCCGATGTGTTTTCCTACACGAGAGAGGATGAGGAACGAATTTTTCAGAACACGGTGAGAGATGGGGGAGGGGTACAACTTCTACTGAAGCGGTTAAACCTGTGCATCACGAAATGCGGCTGAAGAGCGAAAGACTTCCCAGGGGCCCCATATCCTCACATATCGTGCGGTGTCTGCGGGCGTAACACTAATAAGATCTTCCAGCCTCTGATACAGAGCAATTTCGTCAAACCACTCCTCAGGCGAAGGGGGAGAAGGGGATTTCCAATGCCTTTGCTGCCTGAACCCTGTATTTTAGGAGGGATTTCTTATATGCCGGGACATTCAGGACACTGTCGAACAATAAAAGAGCTTCTGGGGAATTTTGGATAGGGACACCCGTGACTTCTTTAATTATTCTCTGAACGAAGTTCCAGAAGGGCCGTAAGCCGCTACAGTTCCACCACACATGAACCATCGTGCCTTCCTCCGTAAGACATCTCCAACAACGGTCCGATACCGTCGGGAACCATTTGTGGAGTAGCGTTGGTACTCTGTACCATCTAGATATAATTTTGTAGCTCGTTTCCTGAGCTTTGGCCGAAACCGTTGATTTGTGTGCTAGAAGGAAGCATCTGTTCCACTGGGCTGGGGTATATTGACTCCCCAGATCCCGCTCCCAGGCTTGACAATATGGAGGAAGGCACGAGAATCGCTGGTGTATCAGTAGTTTGTATACTGAGGATATGGGGTGTAAGGTCGCTGAGGAGGAGACACACATCCGCTCAAAATCAGTGAGTTTCCTGGCCAGAGTGTGGGTTCTACTCAGAGAGGTGTAAAAGTGTTGGAGCTGCAAGTATTCTGCAAGGAATTGCGGGTTAGTGGAGCCTCTAAAATCTGGGACAGGGGTTTTAGTGCGTGGCCAGAGAGAACCTGGCAAAACCTGATCGGTCGGGTTCTTGAGCCTTGAAGAAAATGTTTAGAAGAGCGTCCTGGAGGGAATCTAGGGTGATCCGTGACTGGTACCGGAGGGCCTTTAGGGTCAATCAGTGAAGTTGAGCGACTAATGGATGCTAAAGTTGCAAGGGTATGGTGAGCAGAGAAGGACAAATGTGATGACGTTTGGCGTGGAGAGCCCACTAGCCATGGGAGGGTTGATACCGCGCACAATGCAGTATCCCTTGTAATTTGTACCCACGACTTGGGAGAATCAGCATGCGTCAAGTCCAACAGTCGGGCATATGCTGCAGAGTGATAGTATAGTCTACAATCTGGAAGACCCACCCCTCCTGTTTCCTTGGTGCGAGTCATTATCTCCCATTTTATCCGCGGTCGGCCAGGGGCCCATACAAATTGCGTGAAGCACCTACGGAGTTGGGACCAAAAAGTGGACGGTATGTGAAGGGGGATAGTCTGTAAAAGGTACAGTAGTTTTGGCAAAAGGGTCAACTTTACTATACTAATCCTTCCAAACCAAGAAAAGTCCCGTTTACGCCATCCGTCTAAGTGTTTTTGGAACTGTAAGAGGAGGGGCGTGAAGTTCAATTTATGAAGTCGTGAGAGGTCTGCTGTCATTTTAATCCCCAAATACGTTATGCCTTTAGGTGGCCAGGTAAAGGGAAAAGAAGCCTTAAGAGCAGGGGTCAGGTCACTTGGCAAAGTGACGTCTAAGGCCTCTGACTTGGACATATTAATCTTAAAATTGGACCAAGTACCAAATTGAGATATTTCCCGAAGTAAGGACGGCAAAGAGATACGTGGGTTGGTTATGTAGAGAAGGAGATCGTCAGCAAACGCCGCGCATTTATACTCTTGTGATCCGATCTTTATTCCCGTTATGTCTGGATTGGCACGAATAGAAGCCAGCAGGTGTTCCATAACTAGAACGTACAATAAGGGGGACAATGGGCAGCCCTGCCGTGTCCCATTATGGATTGGAAAGGGGGGGGAGAGGGCACCATTTACTTTGACTCTAGCGGTGGGATGTTGGTACAGTGTCAGGATCTTTGACAGGAATATTGGGCCCAGACCTATATGTGAAAGAGTCTCATGGATGGCGCGCCAAGATATCCTGTCAAAGGCCTTTTCTGCGTCTAGAGAAAGCACCATAAGGGGGACCTTTTTAGATTTGCCATAGTGGATGATGTCTAGGATTTTAAGAGTGTTGTCCCGGGCCTCCCTCCCCGGCACAAACCCAACCTGATCAGCGCAAACCAGGGAAGGCAGATAAGCGTTCAATCTGTTCGCCATTAATTTGGCGAAGATCTTGAGATCAAAGTTTAAAAGGGAGATAGGACGATAGCTGGCACACAGGTGCGGGTCCTTTCCTGGTTTCGGAATGACCGTAATATGCGCTTCCGTGGTCTGTGCCGGGAAGGGGAGCCCAGGAGACACTCCATTGAAGACTTGGAGCATAATAGGGGAAAGATTGGAGGAAAAGGCTTTGTAAAACCTAGCCGTGAACCCGTCAGGGCCTGGGCTCTTGCCACCCGGGAGCGACTTAAGTACCGTATGAAGTTCAACGTCTGTGAATGGAGCCTCCATAGTGGCAGAATCAAGCACAGAAAGCTTGGGAAGTAGGAGAGGTAGGTCGGGAGAATTGCCCACTACTTGAGGGGATGTTTGGGGCAGGTTGTAGAGCTTCGCGTAGAAGGAATGGAAATTACCCGCGATATCAGCGGTTGTGTGAATCATACGATCCTGGGCATTTTTGATAGCGGGGATATGGGAGGCTGCTAGTCTTCCCTTTAGAGCCCTTGCCAACATACGGCCACTTTTATTCCCGTATTCGTAGAATTTACTCCTGCAAATTTGTACCATACGTTTGTAGGATACATCTAGGAGGCGTTTAGCTTCCATACGCGCATTCTGGAGATCATGCAGGGTTTGCAGGGTAAGTGTTTGTGGGCAAGTTCCAAAGAAGTGACTCTTTGTAGAGCAAGCTTAAGTGAATGGGCTTTCTCCTTCTTGAGACGGGAGCCGTGCTTAATGAGTACACCTCGAAGAACACACTTCAAGGCCTCCCATTGGATCGGTATTGGGGTAGAATCCTCCTTGTGATCTGATAAGAAGTTTGTTATACTGCTAGCAAGGTCAGCAGCGCACCCCGCGTCAAGAAGGAGACTTTCATTTAATTGCCATGTCCATTCATGTCTAGAGAGGAAGGGCAAGTTCAGGGAGCAATATATGGGAGCGTGGTCAGACCAAAGGATATTTCCTATTTGTGTGGAGTCAAGCCAGGATAGGGCCGATTGCTGGATAAGGATATGGTCAATACGACTATATGAGCCATGGGGGGCGGAATAAAAGGTGTAATCCTTATCAACTGGGTGCTGGATCCTCCAGGCGTCTCGCAATTGCAATTGGAGCAGTGCCCATTTCACCTTTTTAATGGTGGAATATGTGAGGGAGGCACGTCCAGTCGAATTGTCAAGCGTCGGGTCAAGCGTCAGATTAAGGTCACCACATAGGATAACTGTCCCCCTGAGCAACGGTATGACGTTATTAATGAGGTTTACAATGAAGGGAGCTTGATTTTGGTTAGGGGCATATACATTAAGGAAGGTTAATTCCTGGCCTCCAATAAGTAAAGCGAGGGCCAGATACCTCGCATCTGGGTCGGCAGTACATCCCAGCACTTGATGGGGTAAAGACTTGTGGATCACTATGGCGACTCCTTTGGTCTTATTTACCTCATTATTTGCAAAGTGCCAGGTGGTGTAGTGTCGATGTCATATGTTCGGGGCGCTACCCTCCTTAAAGTGCGTTTCTTGGAAACAGACAATATGTACCTTTTGGCGATGGAAGTGATGAAGTACCTGGGCCCTTTTTTCGGGAGTGTTGAGACCCTTTGTGTTGAATGATGCAATCTTCAGAGACCCCATTGCTGTGGGGGGAGGGGGGAAGGAAAAAAACACAAGGGAGGCACGGGGAGACAACCAACAAAAAACAAAAAGAAGAGAGAAAAAAACCCTGTTAGAAGTAAACAGACAGGAGGAAAACCCTGAGAAAGGGAAAATAGAGTGGTTTTATGTGACCCGAAGGTCCAAAGAGGCTGTCACTTGGGGAAGACACCCCAAGGGAAAGTCTCTACTTATTTGGGGGAGAAAGTGTCAGCCGGACAAGAGCTGACCCTCCACAACACCAGTGGATGCAAATGGAAACTTATAAGCACCAGCAGATTTAGAGCATAAAGACAGATAAAGAGAATGGGCAAACAACTAAGAACCAATAAGGAACATTCAGCACGTTAAAGCTTTAGTGGTCCCAGGCAGGTTAAGCAGGGAGCCCCTCAGGTGGTAAGACGAGGTGGGGATCTGCGACTTGAGTAGCCCGGTCCTCTCTGGCGTCGTCCTCTTGAGGCCTGAGCAGAAGAACTGGACGCTCTTTCAGGAGGCAGTGGACGCTGTCGCCCCTTCGACTCAGAGGCAGGCGGGAGGAGAGAGGGCCAGGGTCCCAATTCAACCAGTGGCAAGTCCAGCTGCTGTAGAAAGTGGGGGAGATCTGTAGGGTCCCGCAGGGTGACGACTTGATCTTTAGGGCCCGCAAGTAGAGCAAAAGGAAAGCCCCAACGGTAAGGGATACTGCGCTCTTTGAGGAGGTGCAAGAGTGGGCGCAAAGCAGCACGTTGGGCTAGGGTGTAGCGGGATAAGTCCTGTAGCAAGATAAAGGGGACACCGTCGTAGGACAGAGACGACATCTGTCGGGCCTTGAGCAGAATCTGATCTTTGACGGCATAAAAGTGGACTCCGAATATTATTGCGACGGCTCCTATTTTCGACATCATCCAGATGATATTGCAAGGCGTGCAGCTGTGCATCGTGGGATTGCAGTTTGTCTTTCAATACCTGCACATCTGCAGACAAGGAATCATGTTCCTGTTGAACAGTGTCCACTTTTGTATCAATCAAGGCCATCTCAGAGCGCACTTGCGTGAATTCTCTTTTACATTCTTGTAAAATGTTAGCTGCAAAACTGGAGAGGTCTGCCTTGGTGGGAAGTGAGCACATCAGGTTGCGTAAGTCCGCCATGGTAGGTGGCCGAGAGTCCTCGTCAGGTAGAGGAGCATGGGGCACATCTCTCTGGGGCAAAGGTGGAGAGCCCCATGAGGCTGACGATGCAGGGGCAACCAGGGTCTGTGTGTCTGATGAAAAGGTGCCCTCATGGCGTGGGTGGGATCCGTCCCACGACAAGCCCATGGACCAGTGTGGGGAATTTGTCAGGGACGGCTCAGGAGAGCGAGTTGAGGGGGGCTCCCGCAGTGTGCACGGGGAAGAGGCCGCAGCCTGTGGTGAGTTTGAGGCCCTGTCATTAGCCTTTTCAGGTTGCCCCCGGTGAGAAGTGTCTCTCTGTGGCTGGGAATGTCCCATAAAGCTGGCTGGAGCACCCGACCAGGGGGACCCAGTGGGAGATCCCACCCCTGGGCTCAGTGAGGCTGCAGGCGAGGTGGGGGTTCTAGGACCCCAGGCGACAGGGTGAGGGGCCAACTGAGGAGCCCTCTGTAACGGGGGGCACTCCTCCTCACTAACCTGAACCGCCGGACAGCAGGGAGACATCGTGGCAGCTGTCAGGCCTCCTCCCTGGGCTGAAGATGAGGGATCAGCGTGCGCTCCAGGGCCCTCTTCCTCCTGGGCATGAGACACCTGGGCCCGGTCAGGGCTGCTGCCCAGAGACGGCACAGATGCGGACCGGACTCTTCGTCGATCCAGTAAGTGCGACAGCTGTTTCGGGTGCTCAGCTCCAGGCTCAGCTAGTAACGCTGTGAGCGGAGTTGTATCAGGGCCGGCGGCGCCATCTTGGAAACGCTCGGCGTGCTCGGTCATGTCGGGGCCTGGTGTTGCAGGCTGCCTGGCGAAAAGCCTGGGTATGTCCCCCTGTGAAGATGTCAGGGGGGCCACAGAGCGGGTCCTGACCTTTTTAGGAATTTTGCGCATCTTTAGAGGGTCGCTGGCGGTGGATTAGCTCCGGTGCCGTGGAGGAGCTCGCAGCACACACGTCTTCACTCCTGCATAGCTGGCCACGCTAAGGAATTCCTAGTGTGTGCTGCTCATCTACTTTTTGTTTTATATATTTATATTTTTATATATATATATATATATATATATATATATATATACATGATTCTATATGCATACAGGAACCACACAGCACCTCTACTGATGTCCTGTATACCACCTCTGTCCTGTATACTTGGTGTAATTCTCAGTATCTGCTCTTATTCTGTATATATGGACACTGCACAGTACCACTTCTCCTGTCCTATATATTGGGGGTGTACTTTTCTGTATCTGCTGCTATTCTGTATATGTGGACAGTGCACAGTACCACTTCTCTTGTTCTGCACGCATGTGCCTATAAATGACCCGCACAGTGCAAACCAGATGTTCTGTCTTTTCTACAACCAGATAAGGATTGTATTCTGACTCAGATTGTTGTAATAACGATTTATCCTTAGTGAGACCTCTATGCCTGGCCTGTATGAGCAGATATAATCACTGCGGACAATCCTTATCAGATAGCTTGAACTCATCAACACCGAGTTTTTCAGTGTAAGTTGCTTTATTCTATAAGCCAGATAATAGAGTACAGCAGATGGATTCTGGTATTGTGTGGTCAAAAGATTATGCTTTTGTAAGTTTACATGAGAATACATGTGTACCTGTTCAATGCCTGGAGCAGTTTGGAGAAACAGGAAGTGAGGTACACAGAAGAAGGGTGGAGCAAACCAGAAAAACAAGTGCATTACTAAAAATGGCTGCTAGATGGGAGCATATGACCATGAGCACACTCCCCGTCTGGCATTGAAAAGGTCACTATTTAAACCATAATGGTAGTTATATAATTGCAAATAAACAACAGTAATTTGCTTGATGTCCAAGGACCTAAAAAATATAAAGAGAACAGGCATATAATGCAACAACTAAAATGCAAGGCTTCAAGTGTATCAAGTAAAGTTCAAACACTTCTTGCGTGAAGTTTCAGGCAGGATTCAGCAGCCTAGGCAATAAGCTCATTCTCCAAAGGGCAAGAGGAGAATAAGTTCCGTGATAGGCCTGATGAAAGTCTTTACAGTCCCCTGTCTTGCAATGTCAGCTGTGATCTCTTCTGTGTGATCCAGCAGGAATTCAGGACCTGTTAACCAGGAAGAATCTGCAAATATACTTGCAGACACTGGCCTAGTAGCATGATCTGCAGGATTCATTTCAGATGGGACATAATGCCATTAGGAAGTTCCTATGGTCTTCATGTACAGTGAAGCAATGAAACATCTGTTCAATATCAGCAGTTATGTGTCACGGCCATGGTTATGGTCGTGACTCCTTGAGACCCGCATGCATTTGCCCGCGGTCTTTTCCTTGTCAATCACAGGTGAGGGTCAGTATCTTGCCTCATGTGTGGTTGCCGCTGGCAACTTGTGGTTGTTGGGCAGTGGAGCAGCCGGAGCTGCTGGCTGGGCGGCTCGCTGTCCATGCGTGCGGTGGTCTTTGGTGTGTGTGTATGTTATGCACTTTTGTATGTCTGGTGTGCACTTGGTTTTATGTTTGGTGTGCACTGTGACATTTTCCCTTCACTGTAGCTGCCCGTGGCAACGTTTGGTTTGAAGTACATGTGGTGGCAGTGTCTCAGCCTTTTGGCCGGCTCCCAGGACAAGTTTGCCACACATGTCGTTGTCATCGGTAACAGCTGCAGTGAGTATTTGTGTGTATTTCCCCTTATGTGGTCATACTGTCACGGCTGAGGATGGGGAAAACCCTCAGCCATGTGAAGCCAGATGTTAACCCCTGCTCGGACAGGAGAGAGAATTAGGGAGCAGGTCACCTCCTAACGCATCTCTAATCCGTCCCTAACTCCTAGCTGCATGGGCCGACCTTGAAGGTAGGAGGGCCCATGCTCAGGAACCTCAGGAAACTCCAGCTTCTGGAGTGGGAATCTCTTCCCTTTCGTCTGGTATCTGGTCACACTCGACTAATGTTGGTAGGGGTATGCCCTCTTCCTCGTTGATATGAGAGACCATAAAACCGTCAACCCTTCTGCCGAAGGTCTCTACACGAACATATACAGGTTTTGAGAGTATATGGGGTTGCGTGACCCTCTATGCCAAAGATCTCAAGGAATTTAGGCTTAACCAGGGATCTGTTGCTCTGTTCATCTATTATGGCATGCATCCTAGCAGTTTTCTCAGGATGATCCCTTGGGTATATCTTGACTAGGCATATCGTGGCACAGCATTTGTGGTCCTTGCCTTCTCCACAGACTTCTGTACATGAAGAAGAGACATTATCTTTGGTTGGAGCATGACCTTGTTGCTCCCCGCCATGATTTGAGATGGGAGTGGAGGTAGGAAGCTGCTGTGGGTTCTCTGGAAGTGGAGTAGGATGCATGGCTGCAACATGTCTGTCGCTACTGCATACTGTGCACTTGATGACAACTTTACAATCTTTAGCAAAATGGCTATAAGAAGCACAGCACTTGTAGCATATGCCAAGTTTCCGTAGAATCTCTCTGCACTCTTGTAAAGTTTTTGCCTTAAGCCCACAACATTTCTTAAGAGGGTGAGGCTTCTTGTGAATAGGACACTGACGATTAGGGTCTTTATCTCTGTCATCCACAACGCACTGATCAGTAGGTGAGGTTGTGGAGGGTGAGATGTCTGTCCTTTTAACAGATATTGGTCTATTTAAGTCTCTACGTTTAGCTGCTGTATTATCATACCTTGATGATGGTAAGGATGAAGCAGGCAGGTTGGGTTCGCTGAAGCTGGGGTCTTTTCTCATCCAGGCTTGATCACTAATGAACCTGCAGAAGTATGAGAAAGAAGCAAAGGATACATTATAGTCTATTTTGTATCTTGAGCCCTGTTGTGTCCATTTCTCTTGTAGGCCGTATAGAAGTTTAGACACTACTGGGTTGACACCATGAGCCGTGTCCAGGAAGCTGAGTCCAGGTAGACATGGGTCAGTCTTTGCCAAACTCTAGCTCCATGAGAAGGTCACTTAGATCTTGAAGCTTGTGGTAGTCTTTGTTCCCTATTTTTGGGAAGTTTTGTAGTCTCTTGAATAGAGCGCTTTCTATGGCTTCAAAGCTACCATAGGCTTGGTCAAGTTTTGCCCATGCAGCAACAAGACCTGCATCTGGGTGGTTAATATGTACTGTTCTGAGTCTTTTAAAACGACCTTCAGATTTTGGTCCCAGCCACTTTATGAGCAAACCAAGTTCTTCCTTAGCAATAAGGTTGGGATTGGCAATAGTAGCCTTGAAGGTTGATCTCCAGGCTCTGTAGCTCTCTGGACAGTCATCAAACCTTGAGAGGCTGGTGTTAATGAGCTCATGGTGTACCATGTATCTGGCAAAGTCATTCATGTCTGGTCTCTAACTCCTTGGTGTTAAAGTTGTGGAACCCCTTGAGTGTGAAAGTTCTCTGGTAAAGTAGGGTGAGGTTTACCAGGGTAAAATGATGTTGCATGAGTGTTTAACTGTGGTGTAGTCTCTAAGGCTTGTGCTGGCTTTGGTTTGCTCTGCGGCTTATCACCGGAAGTCGTCTTGTTGACATGAGTTGATCCGGTTTGCTGCATAGATGTACTTGCGTTGTAGACTTGAAAAGGCTGAGGCATATAGAGCTGAGAGGTCTCTGCGTTGGGAATCAGAAGTGTTGTTAGTAGGAGGTACAGGAGATGACTCTGTATATTTGCAGATGTTATGTTTAAAACGTATTCACTGGTGCGTTCAGCTGGATCTTCCCGTTCTACTGGGATAAGGCAGTCTGAATTAGTATTTTGTCCCATTGCTTGTTCAAGGACTTTCAGCCTTGCTAGGGAAGCTGCTTCCTCTCCTTCCATTTGCAGAATCTTAATTGTGAATCTGCCTCTGCTTGGAGAGCTTTGCTTTGAGCTTCCATCTTGGCTTGATGAGCTGCTATCTCTGCTTGTTGAGCTGCCCTTTGAGCTTCCATCTCTGCTTGGCGAGCTGCCATCTCTGCCTGTTGAGCTGCCCTTTGAGCTTCCAGCTCTGCTTGACGAGCTGTCGTTTGAGCTTCCATCTCTGCTTGCTTTCTGGTAAAGGAGCTTTGCACCTTTTTTGATTCGGCATCAGCGCAGGCCTCTATTAACTTGTTGCTTAATGTTTATCTTCTGAAATGAGAGGATCTGGAAGAAAGTGCAGTGTGCTTGGTTGTGGTGGATCTGTGAGATCTGTGTAGCATTTTGCACGACGAGACCCCCTTGTTGGTTCAGTGCATCAGTCCTAGTCAGTTCCGCTAAAGAATACTCTATATTAGAGGCCTGCGAGAAGGCTTAGTATTTTGGTAGCGTACATACACAGCAAATAGGTGATTTATAGAGTCTCTTATTTCAGCTGGTTGATCATTAGAGTGTGACAAAACTGTCATGCAGTAAAAGGTTTTGTCCCAGAGGTCTGAGAGATTACTGGAGAACTCGTCTCTAGTGGCTTCATAGTTTTCTCTGAGTTTCTGTGTTGGTTTTATTGTACGTTTGGGTCTTACACTCTGTTTGGTAATAACTGCAGAATATGCTCCCTGTACGTCTGCCAGTTCAGAGACATGATGTATCTGCGTTGGTTCAGCCATAAAAGAGTGTTCAGAGCCTTGTCTTTAAGAAGCCGAACAGCGGCTCAGACAGGTGAGGTAACACAGTGCAATGTAGAGAAACAGGTTTAAACATTCACTTGAAGTGCAGTAAGCTTGTACAACCATGTGCTTTCACAAGATGGCAGATGGCACTGAGCTTGATTGCAGATTAGGCACATATATACACAGCAAGCTGTAGGAATTCTATGTGTCTTTTGACTATTCTGACTCAGATTGTTGTAATAACGATTTATCCCTAGTGGGACCTCTATGCCTGGCCTGTATGAGCAGATATAATCACTGCGGACAATCCTTATCAGATAGCTTGAACTCACCAACACCGAGTATATCCGTGTAAGTTGCTTTATTCTGTAAGCCAGATAACAGAGTACAGCAGAACAGATGGATTCTGGTATTGTGCGGTCAAAAGATAATGCTTTTGTAAGCTTAGATGAGAATACATGTGTATCTGTTCAATGCCTGGAGCAGTATGGAGAAACAGGAAGTGAGGTACACAGAAGAAGTGTGGAGCTAACAAATGAATGACATATATGACAAACCAGAAAAACAAGTGCATTACCAAAAACGTCCACTAGATGGGAGCATATGAACAAATATAGAATATATGAATGGCTCAATGAAATAAACTATATAAATTTTAACTGCGTAGCAGCACAGATTGACACATGGTTTTGTCAATTTCTTTTTCTACTGAGCAGCCTCTTTCTTTTTGGCATCTTTGTGATTCAAGCGTTATGTTAAAGGTGTGATGCAATATTTAACCTCTTCCGGACACATGACGTACCGGTACGTCATGTATAGTTCCGATCACCGCCGCCGGGCGGGCGGTGATCGGAACTGGATGCTCGCACTAGTTTCGGAACTGGGGCTCGTACTAGTTTTCCGGCCCACCAGTTAAGTCCACCGGAGCCCCCTGCTGGTGAACTTGTCTGATATACCCCAGAGCGTTTTAAGCCTGTGATTCCTAATTTAGTAGGCCAACCAGGAATCCAGATTTCCACAGTGGGCTTCACTGAATATGACTATTTTAGTATTTTTTTCACTGACCACTTTGTAAATGGTGGAGCAAACAAACCTGTACGCCCAACAGTTTGTTGCTCAAACCCCGAGCTCCTTTTTGGCTAGGCCCGGTGGCTGGACTCCGGTCAGTGCAGGCGAGATGAGGACGTTTTGGGGCCTCATGCTGCACATGGGCATAGTCAAGAAACTTAGTGTCAGGCATTACTGGAGTGGGGACGTCCTCTACCAGACCCCACTTTACAGTACGGCCATGTAATGCAGCACTCCCCCCCCCCCCCCAAGGTGATCCTGCCTATGACCGCCTGTACAAAATCAGGCCGGTCATCGATCACTTTGGGGCCAAATATGTGCAGTCCTATGTACCTGGAAGGGAGGTCGCGTTTGATGAGTCTCTCATTGCTTTCAAAGGGAGACTCATTTTACGCCAGTATGTTCCCTCTAAGCGGGCAAGGTATGGCGTGAAGCTGTACAAACTTTGTGAGAGTACCTCAGGGTACACTTACAAGTTTCGTGTGTACGAGGGGCGAGATTCCCGTATTCAACCCCTAGAATGTCCCCCCACTCTGGGTGTTAGCGGGAAACTTGTGTGGGACCTTATGCACCCACTGTTAGATAAGGGTTACCACCTATACGTTGATAACTTTTATACTAGTATTCCCTTGTTCCAGTCCCTCGCCGCCAGATCCACGTCCACTTGTGGGACCGTGCGGAAAAATCAACGCGGCTTTGCTACCCACCCCCTCCAGGTACCTATCCCCAGGGGTGCGACCAGTGCCCTTACCAGTGGAAACATGTTGTTGGTCAGATATAAGGACAAAAGGGATATCCTTGTACTGTATACAATTCATGGTAACGGCATCACCCCTGTCCCTGTGCGAGGTACCGCGGCAACAGTCCTCAAGCCCGATTGTATCGTTGACTACAATCGGTATATGGGAGGAGTTGATCTCTCTGATCAAGTCCTCAAGCCATATAAAGCCATGCGCAAAACCAGGGCATGGTACAAAAAAGTTGCGGTCTACTTGGTACAGGTTGCCTTGTACAACTCTTTTGTGCTGTC
Organism: Bufo gargarizans; assembly: GCF_014858855.1. Classification (NCBI taxonomy): domain Eukaryota; kingdom Metazoa; phylum Chordata; class Amphibia; order Anura; family Bufonidae; genus Bufo; species Bufo gargarizans. The sequence goes on along the minus strand of NC_058090.1, from coordinate 67,128,992 downwards.
CCAGAGCGCTGGCAACACAGGGACATTCCTTCAGTTCTATGAGGCCTCAAGGACCTGATTTTTTCTGACCGGGAAAGAGCAGGCCGGAGTACCTCGGGAACTGGAGGCGCCCTGGCCAACACTTTCCAGGTGTGGTCCCCCATACTGGAAAGGAGGGACAAAACCAAAAAAGGTGCAGAGTGTGTCACAGGAGGGGGATACGGAAGGACAGCACTACTTAGTGTGACACGTGCCCTGATCATCCAGGCCTCTGCATTATTATTTACTTCAGGGAGTACCACACTTCCATGGAGTACTAAATTTATGTTCCCCTTCCCCAATTTAGCCACTGACAATCGGATAAAAAACTATGGTTCTCAGACTTGAGACACTAAAACAAAAACAAAAATGTTTAAAAAAAATATTATTTAGTAAAACTAAAATAAAAAAGTAGACATATTACGTATCGCCGCGTCCATAAGAATCAGGTCTATAAAAATACCCCATGGCCTTACCCCTATTTTTTGGCTCACCTTTCATCACAAAAATTGTAATAGCAAGTGATCAAAAAGTTATATGCCCCCCAAAATAGTGCCAATAAAACCGTCCTCTCATCCAGCTAAAAATGAGCCCCTACCTAAGATAATCGCTAAAAACAAAAATGACTCTTAGACTGGAGATACTAAAATGTTTTTTTTTTGTTTATCAAAAGATAATATAGTGTAAAACATAAATAAATAAAAAGTTGACATATTAGGTATCGCCGCGTCCGTAAGAATCTGCTCTATAAAAATACCCCATGACCTAACCCCTCAGACCCCTCAGATGAACACGGTCAAAACAAAATTAATAAAAACATTTTTTTCCAGTAACAAAGCAAGGGTTAACAGCCAAACAAAACCTAATATGTATTACCCTAATTCTGCAGTTTAAAGAAACACCCCATATGTGGTTGTAAACTGCTGTATGACCAAGCGGCAGGGCGCAGAAGGAAAGGAACACCGTATGGTTTTTGGAAGGCAGATTTTGATGGCCTTTATTTTTGGCACCATGTCCCATTTGAAGCCCCCTGATGCACCCCTAGAGTAGAAACTCCATAAAAGCGACCCCATCTAAGAAACTACACCCCTCAAGTTATTCAAAACTGATTTTGGAAACTGTATTAACCCTTTAGGTGTCCCTCTACAGTTTATGGCAAATGGAGATGAAATTTCAGAATTTCTATTTTTGGTAAACTTGCCTCACAAAAAATTTAATATAGAGCAACCAAAAATCATATGTACCCTAAAAATATTCCCAACAAAACTGCCACCTTATCCCGTAGTTTCCAAAATAGGGTCACTTTTATGGAGTTTCTACTCTAGGGGTGCATCAGGGGGGCTTCAAATGGGACATGATGTAAATAAACCAGTCCAGCAAAATCTGTCACCACACGGCGCACCTTTCCCTTTACGCCCTACCGTGTGCCCGCACAGTAGTTTACGGCCACATATGGGGTGTTTCTGCAAACTACAGAATCGGAGCAATAAATATAGCATTTTGTTTGGCTGTTAACCCTTGCTTTGTTACTGCAAAAAATGGATTAAAATGGAAAATTTGCCAAATAATTTAAATTCTCAAATTTCATCTCCATTTGCCAATAACTCTTCTGCAACACCTAAAGGGTTTACACGGTTTGTAAAATCAGTTTTGAATACCTTGAGGGGTGTAGTTTCTTCGATGGGGTCACTTTACCTGAGTTTCTACTCATGGGGTGCATCAGGGGGGCTTCAAATGAGACATGGTGTAAATAAACCAGTCCAGCAAAATCTACCTTCCAAAAACCACACAGCGCACCTTTCCCTCTACGCCTTACCTTGTGCCCGTACAGTAGTTTACGGCCACATATGGGGTGTTTCTGCAAACTACAGAATCGGGGCAATAAATATAGCATTTTGTTTGGCTGTTAACCCTTGCTTTGTTACAGCAAAAAATGAATTAAAATGGAAAATTTGCCCAAAATTTCTGAAATTTTATTTCCATTTGCCATTAACTCTTGTGGAACACCTAAAGGGTTAACGGCATTTGTAAAAATCAGTTTTGAATACCTTGAGGGGTGTTGTTTCTAGAATGGGGTCATTTTTGGGTGGTTTCTATTATGTAAGCCTCACAAAGTGACTTCAGACCTGAACTGGTCCCTAAAAATTTGGTTTTTGAAAATTTCAGAACATTTTCAAGATTTGCTTCTAAACTTCTAAGCCTTGTAACGTCCCCAAAAGCTAAAATGTCATTCCCAAAATGATCCAAACATGAAGTAGACATATGGGGAATGTAAAGTAATAACTATTTTTGGAGGTATTACTATGTACACTGCGTGCAGAATTATTAGGCAAATGAGTATTTTGACCACATCATCCTCTTTATGCATGTTGTCTTACTCCAAGCTGTATAGGCTCAAAAGCCTACTACCAATTAAGCATATTAGGTGATGTGCATCTCTGTAATGAGAAGGGGTGTGGTCTAATGACATCAACACCCTATATCAGGTGTGCATAATTATTAGGCAACTTCCTTTCCTTTGGCAAAATGGGTCAAAAGAAGGACTTGACAGGCTCAGAAAAGTCAAAAATAGTGAGATATCTTGCAGAGGGATGCAGCACTCTTAAAATTGCAAAGCTTCTGAAGCGTTATCATCGAACAATCAAGCGTTTCATTCAAAATAGTCAACAGGGTCGCAAGAAGCGTGTGGAAAAACCAAGGCGCAAAATAACTGCCCATGAACTGAGAAAAGTTAAGCGTGCAGCTGCCAAGATGCCACTTGCCACCAGTTTGGCCATATTTCAGAGCTGCAACATCACTGGAGTGCCCAAAAGCACAAGGTGTGCAATACTCAGAGACATGGCCAAGGTAAGAAAGACTGAAAGACGACCACCACTGAACAAGACACACAAGCTGAAACGTCAAGACTGGGCCAAGAAATATCTCAAGACTGATTTTTCTAAGGTTTTATGGACTGATGAAATGAGAGTGAGTCTTGATGGGCCCGTGGCTGGATTGGTAAAGGGCAGAGAGCTCCAGTCCGACTCAGATGCCAGCAAGGTGGAGGTGGAGTACTGGTTTGGGCTGGTATCATCAAAGATGAGCTTGTGGGGCATTTTCGGGTTGAGGATGGAGTCAAGCTCAACTCTCAGTCCTACTGCCAGTTTCTGGAAGACACCTTCTTCAAGCAGTGGTACAGGAAGAAGTCTGCATCCTTCAAGAAAAACATGATTTTCATGCAGGACAATGCTCCATCACACGCGTCCAAGTACTCCACAGCGTGGCTGGCAAGAAAGGGTATAAAAGAAGAAAATCTAATGACATAGCCTCCTTGTTCACCTGATCTGAACCCCATTGAGAACCTGTGGTCCATCATCAAATGTGAGATTTACAAGGAGGGAAAACAGTACACCTCTCTGAACAGTGTCTGGGAGGCTGTGATTGCTGCTGCACGCAATGTTGATGGTGAACAGATCAAAACACTGACAGAATCCATGGATGGCAGGCTTTTGAGTGTCCTTGCAAAGAAAGGTGGCTATATTGGTCACTGATTTGTTTTTGTTTTGTTTTTGAATGTCAGAAATGTATATTTGTGAATGTTGAGATGTTATATTGGTTTCACTGGTAAAATAAATAATTGAAATGGGTATATATTCGTTTTTTGTTAAGTTGCCTAATAATTATGCACAGTAATAGTCACCTGCACACACAGATATCCCCCTAAAATAGCTAAAACTAAAAACAAACTAAAAACTACTTCCAAAAATATTCAGCTTTGATATTAATGAGTTTTTTGGGTTCATTGAGAACATGGTTGTTGTTCAATAATAAAATTAATCCTCAAAAATACAATTTGCCTAATAATTCTGCACTCCCTGTATTATAGAAGTAGAGAAACTTGGAAATTTGCAAACTTTTCCCAAATTTGGGAAAATCTGGTATTTTTTATAAATAAAAAATATTTTTTTTTTTACTTCATTTTACCAGTGTCATGAAGTACAACATGTGACAAAAAAACTATCTCAGAATGGCCTGGATAAGTCAAAGCATTTTAAGTTATCACTACTTAAAGTGAAACTGGTCAGATTTGCAAAAAATGGCCTGGTCCTCAAGGTGAAATATGGCTGTGTCCTTAAGGAGTTAAAATAGGCCGTGGGGATGTCTGTAAAAATTGTTTGCCATCCATTACTTTTGGTTGAGTTATCTAGAAAAACATTGAATAGGATGTCAACCCTGGACAGTGGCCTGGTCTGTATTTTGTTGATTATACTTATTTTGTTGTCTTAATACACGTTGGGGTCTAAATTAAGTTTTTGTTTTGATAAAAGAGTTGTGATCACTGATTGGGGTTTGCTGGTATATGTAAAGGGATGGCATGGTTCATTACCTAACTCATGTTGAGAGTCTTGATCCCCCTGGAGTAAGATGTGCCTAATTTATTAAGAGGCAGATGCCTCTTAATAAATTAGTAGCATCTCTGCAGTCTGTGTGCCAGAAACTGAGGTATGTGTCAGCTAGGAGCAATCGTAGACTTCATCTATAACTTGTGCCAGTTACTTGCAATCTGACGGGATGCATGAAGCCCTGCCCTCTCCAACCAAGCCTATCTCTTTTTACCACTTTAGAAAAGTGGTCAGACGATCAAAAAGTCGGAAATATAGCTTGCACCATAATTTGTAACTTTTTTACGCGACAATAGTAGTGTAAATACTTTAGTAAATGCTTCTTAAATTGTGCATCAGAATCTCTGTGATGTAACCAGTGAAAAATAGTAAATGATGGTGTTCCTATATATGCTGTGTATATGCCGTATAATGTACATGTTTGTATATGCTGTATGTGTATGTAATGTAAGCCTGCCCCTGACTAGCTGTGGACCAATTGGAGCAGTAGACAGCTCTAGAGCCTGAGGAGGAGAGTAACCACCAGACACCGGGTACTTAACTCATTCCTTTCACAAATACAAAATTTGTAAACATAGTGGAGTTTTTTTTTTTTTTTTTTTTTTTTTAGGACAAGCCCAGAAACCTGCAGCAAAGTCTGAATGTTCTTTGTTTGGTTTTGCGATGGAGTTTTACCCAAATCTACAAAACTGCAGGGAGGGGCGCCATTTACTATTCGCCTCAGTAGGCAGAAATGCTAGGTGCCCCCCTGGGTGTATTATAGCTTTCAAAACACGAGTGACTACACAGTCCTAGTTTTGAAGAGCAAAAGGGGCACTCAAACAGCCATGTTTTTGGCAAACCCAGCATCTTTTTTGTGGATACCTCTTTGTGATGCTCAGTGAGTCTTGAGGTCTGCTTTCCCTCTATAACCACTTCCCGACTACCCATTTACTATAAACACCCAGGCGGTTATTATTTATCTCTGAATGGACGTTCAGAGATCGCACCTGCACACTAATCGTGCTGCTGCATAGTAGAGGGCCCGCTGTTGGTGACAGCAGGGATTCCCATAGAGAAGGCAGAGACGGTTCCTCAGTGTCATTGCCTTCTACAGTAGATCGCTGTATACACAGCACTGAACGAGGTCTGTGTTGTTTAGTGCTGTACAGCCTCTCTGGGGTGTGTATTCCCCTTGTAACTGGGGCTACTATTTCAGCCCCAGTTACAGAAGAAATCAGGAAAAAAAAAAAGGAATGGTAAATTCCCCAACAAAGGTCTTGTAGTATGACCTTATTGGGGACACAAAGTGTGGAATTAAAGTTTAAGGTGTAAAAGTGCACACTTTCCACTAATCAAGTCATTTAAAAATTGTGAAAAATTGGACCTATTTGGAATTGCTTGTCTGTAACTACCGTCTCTATAAAAATATTACATCATCTACTCCATCAGGTGAACGCCATAAAAAACAAATTATTCCAAAACAGCTATTTTGTAGTCACCTCACCTCCCAAAAAACATATTATCAAACGATCATGTATGTAACCCAAAATGATGCCAATAAAAATGTCACTTCATTATACAAAAAACGAGACCTCACACAAGACCATCGCCAGAAAAATAAAAAAAATGGCTCCAAGAAAATCACGACAAAAAACATGATTTTTTTTTAAAACACTTATTGGGGCTCCGTCCACTAACCATTTCAGCCGCCCATTGCGTCCCTCCAGCCCGCCCCGCTCCTGTTGATTGACGTGAAACATCTCAGTATCGAGTACCAATTCCCGCGCCTGCGCCGTGCGCTTCTGTATTCTCCTGTCGCCGGCTTCCTCACTGCGCCTGCGCCAACTACATTACAATGAGGAAGCCGGCACCAGGAGCGCGGCATTCACTCACTGCGCCTGCACCGAATACAGAAGCGGGGCGGGCTGGAGGGACACAATGGGCGGCTGTAATGGTTAGTGGACGGAGCTCTCTAGGTGCTAATGACGCCCACATAGCACCTAGAGGCTCATTAGCATATCTATAAAAGTATGTTTTTAACAAAAACGGCTGCAGGAACTACTGTTAGAAGCATACTGTTATGTAGTGCCGACATTAGCGCATCGCTAATGTCAGTCAGCTACATAACAGTATTTCTGGTGGTAGAAACCCTTTAACATGAAGTACAATGTGTCATGACAAAACTGTCTCAGAATGGTTTGGGTAAGTAAATGCATTCCAAAGTTATTACCACATAAAATTACACATCAGATTTGCAAAATTAGGCTTGTTCAGGAAGTGGGTAAATAAAAGGGGTTCAATACATTTTTAAAGGAATTCAAAAAACTATTATTGTCCCTTGGGTCTTTTTGTAAATTACATAGGAATTAAAAGAAGCAACCTGTATCAGGTATATCACCACCTTCTTGCTACAGGCTCTGGTTTTCCTTTTGGATGGCCTGATCAGAGAAGTCAACACCCCCCATGAACCTGTTGTACTGGGACAAAGAGTGCCTTCTGTCTGTCTGCAGTAGCAGCTCTCTCTTAGGGTCCAGAGACACGGAACAAAATCCCACAGAAGCGCTGTGGCCGGTTCTTGTATATTGCGGACCCGCAATATGGGCACAGGTTATAGTGGCCGTTATAGTGACCATGGTGTCAGCGTGTATAGTGCTTAACATTTAAGTCAGGTTAGCAGGTGGCAGGGCTGTACAGAAACACAGCAAATCTGCAATGAATTTTTGCCAGCTTCTCACTACCTTGTATGCAATATTAAATGCTACCATTAGAAAGCACAACTCTCTTCTGAGAGAGAGAGGGACCTTTTTTCAACTGTATTTTTCAACTTTTTTTCAGGCCTTTCCTCAGCATCAAACCCTTCTTCTGCCAGGGAGGAGACTGGAGAAGCCAGCCCTATGCCTCGTCTGTATTTTGTACCTGAACTCCTCCAGTAAAGAAGCACCCTGGTTTACTGCAGACCCTTACTCTCTGGACTTATTTGCCATTGGGGTGCACCACACCTTACCATCCCTTCCGGAGAGCAGCAACATGTGGTGACACCTCAACGGTGTCCGGGGTACCCAGCGTAGCATTGGGGTCAAGTGACGGTTTTTCAGTGGTGGTTTTTTTTTTTCTGCTGTTTTTCCCTATAGAGAAATAAATGTAAAAATGGCACTTAAAAACTGGCATAAAAAATGTAGGTAGCCACCGCTACAGGGGAGCAGTTGCAGCAGTTGCAGTGCAGCAGTTGCATAGAGCACTGTCTCCTCTTCAAACAACTGATTAGCGGGTGGGTCGGACCCCAACAGATCAGATATTGATGATAGGTCATTAATATAAACAGGCTGCACAACCCCTTTAACCACTTCAGGACACAGCCATTTTTTCACCTTCCTGCCAGAGCCTATTAATCTGTCACATGCGTCACTTTATGTGGTAATACCGTAACTTTGGAATGCTTTTCCTTACCTCAGAGATTCTGAGATTGTTTTCTCGTGACTAGGGATGAGTAAACACGTGAATGTTCGGGGTTGACGGGTTCGATTAGAACTTTGTTTTAAAGTTTGGTTCGGGTACCCGAACTCCATTGAAGTCAAACCCAAACTTTAGGGCTGAAAAATGGCTATAAGAAAGTCATAGAAAGGGCTAGAGGGCTTCAATAGGAACCAAAATGGGGGTAAGAGCAGTACAATTGTCCTGCATACAAATGTGGATAGGGGAATGACTTAAAATAACATAGAATAAAAAAAATAATAATAATCTTGAACCAGGAGGTGGAAGTCCAAGTGGAGTAGGAAGTTGAGGAGGCTGTAGACGTGGTGGTGTAGGTGGAAAGAGGTGAAGGAGAAACCCAACACTTTTTAATTTGTCTGTTAATTCTGTGGTAACCATTAGATATTTTTTGGGGTGCGGCCGATATACTTCTCTACTCTGCCAATATAGTTACATAGTTAATACAGTTGAAAAAAGACATACCGGTAAGTCCATCAAGTTCAACCAAGGGATAGGTGGGGACGTGAATCCCAGAAGAAAGTGAGACTCAGATTTCTACACGTTTTCATAAGCATTAATGTAGTTTACTTTTAAGAATTCATATAAACCCTTTTTAAAACTGTCCACTGTTCCTGATGTGACCACGCCCTGAGGAAGTTTATTCCACAGATTCGCAGTTCTTACAGTAAAGAAGCTTTGACGCTTCTGGAGACTGAACCTTTTCTTCTCCAGTTGGAGAAAATGCCCCCTTGTCTTTTGAGGGCATTTGACATGGAACAGTTTTTCACCATATTTTTTGTATGGCCCATTTATATATTTGTATAGGTTAATCATGTCCCCCCTTAGACGTCTCTTCTCAAGACTAAATACATTTAATTATTTTAATCTTTCTTCATAACTAAGACCCTCTATGCCCCTTAAAAGATATAAGAAATAATAATCTTGAGCCAGGAGGTGGAGGTCCGAGTGGAGGAGGAGGTGGACTTGGCGTTATAGGTGGAAGAGGCGGGGGAGATAGCAAACATTTTCTTATTTTTTTTTTCTTTCATTATTTATTTTTGGTTTGTGGAGGCAAATAGAACGCATAAACTGCGCTGGGTGCGGCCAGTATATTTCTCTACTCTGCCCAAGGTACAGAAAAGTCCTGTGGGATCCATGCCTGGTTCATTTTCATGAACGTAAGCTTGTCCACGTTGGCTGTGGACAGGCAGATGCATCTGCCATGCTAAACACACATGCGGACAATACACTTCCCGCAGGGCAGGCCATCACCGCTAAGGCGTAAAGGGTACGTTAAGGCCATGTGTGCAATTTGGAGACCCAGAAGTTAAATGTGGCTGACCCATCAGTCAGTACGTGCAGACATGTGCACAAGTACTGTTCCACCATGTTGCTGAAACACTGCCTCCTGCGGTCTGCATCAATTTTTTTCCTGTAAGGCAGCAAGGGTTAACAGCCAAACAAACCTCAACTTTTATAACCTCAATTCTGCAGTTTATAAAAAAAAATCCCATATGTGGTCATAAACTGCTGTATGGACACATGGCAAAGCTCAGACGGAAAGGAGCACTATATGGATTTTGGACAGCAGATTTTGAAGAGTGGTTTTTGGGTGTCATGTCACATTTGAAGACACACTAAGGTACCCCCACAATAGAAACCCCCAAAAAGTGACATTTCAGAAACTACACCCCCTCAAAGAATTTATTGAGGGGTGTACCTTTGATCTTACAGGTGTTTCATAGAATTTAGAAACACTCCCCATTTTCGGGCGCCATGTTGCTATTGATCATCCTCTGGGCACCAGTACAGTGATTTTCTGATAACCATACATTTTATTTTTCTCTCAACGGAGCTCTTATCATTGGATCTATTTTGAGGTACATATGATTTTTTGATAGCTTTTTATTAAGGTTTTTGGGAAGCAGGATAAAGAAAAGGCGGCACCGGTGCCATTGCGGCAAACACTGTGCAAGAAAAATGATATGTACAGAGATACTAATAGTGTCTGTTCCGTTTTTTTTTTTGCGGATAGGATGCAGACCCATTCATTCCAATGGGTCCGCAAAACATGTGTGCTGTTCACATCAGTATGTCCGTTCCGTAGCCCCGCAAAACACTGTCACCATGTCTGCAGACATGGTGACAGAGCTGAGACCCCGGCTGTTACACACAGCCAGGGATCTCAGCTAACTGGACCGGGACCAATGAGGGCTATCCCGGGCCGGCGGTCGCTCTGATTGGCTGATTGGCTAGTCTGTAGCGACTAGCCAATCACACGATCCTAATGCTGGCTGAAAGGTTCTGATCCCCACAGTCACTGTGGGGATCAGAACCTGGTTAAATATGTGTATATACATATATATATATATATATATATACACACACACACACTGAACAAAAATATAAACGCAACACTTTTGCTTTTGCTCCTATTTTGTATGAGCTGAACTCAAAGATCTGAAACATTTTCTACATACACAAAAGACCCATTACTCTCAAATACTGTTCACAAATCTGTCTAAATCTGTGTTAGTGAGCACTCCGTCTCAGGACCCTTTTTTCATGATCAGTGGGTGCTCCAGCAGTCAGACCCCAGCAATCTGATACTTATCACCTATCCTGTAGAAAGGCAATAGGTCATTATGGTAGGACAACCCTTTCAAATATACTGTAGATTATGTGCAATCTGAGGAGGTTAAGATTTAATAAATTTCATGCCAGACATTTATGCTTAAAGGGGTTAAAGGGGTTGTCTCACTTCAGTAAATGGCATTTATCATGTAGAGAAAGTTAATACAAGGCACTTACTAATGTATTGTGATTGTTCATATTGCCTCCTTTCCATCACATTACATATCGCACGTATCCATGGTTACGACCACCCTGCAATCCAGCAGCGGTGGCCGTGCTTAAACACTATGGGGAAAAGCTGGAAGTGCGCCTTGTAGCTGGCCAGCTAAGACCTGTCCTAGGTTGCTAATATAGCTTATATGTCTATACAGCTAGACCTGCCAATAGCCTTAATACAGTTCTTATGTTTGTGTGTTAAAGACAAGGGCAGAGTTATTTACAGTGACTTCGTTTGGATGTCATATAACTGTTATATATATTGTGTTCACAGAAGCAGAAAAGATAATATGCCTTTAAGATTCATTATATGAATGTGAGGTAAGCTCAATGACACAGCAGAGTACTTATAGTCCGGCTGCCTCCCGCCGTGCGCTGTCGTGCCACCGCCAGAACTCCGCCCCCATTATAGTAAATGGGGACAGAGCGGCAGTCTGGGGGCACACGTGAACTAGCGGCAGGATGGATCCGACAGGCTGTTCACCCGCCGGAGTCCCCTGCTGCTAGTGTGAAACTAGCATTAAACTGTTGTTGCTAAGCAGGAGTCTTGACCAATCCTAGCTAGCCTTACCAGGGCTCCAGATGGCGACCAAAATGGTCGCCAATGCAACTTAGAATTGCAAAATGGAGGCAAGACTTTGTAGTAATTTGCACCTAGACCCTCCGCTGCTCTGCCGCTTTAAGAAGAACAGGATTTGATACAGCAGACAGACGGCAATCAAATAACAGAGGTCCGCACAGTACAGAGCTCTGTTATTAGAGAGGAGGCTGATGATTGGTCATAGTATCCCCGGGCTGCCCTGCCATTGGCTGCTCCTCTCACACCCCCATTCTCCCGCGCTGAACACAGCAGCAGCTCGCTCTTCAGTCATGAAAAAAGGAAGCCGCTCCACAGAACAGGCTAGCTTGAGAAGTTTTTCAGCACATACTTAACATTCTACAAACAATTCACAGTCACCCCTGCGCTGACGCTGCTAAAGGCTACTCCTTATGTCTTTACACTCAGGGGGCGGCTGCTGGTGCTCCATGTGAGCTCCCTGCCTGGCTCACAAAAATAATCTTAATAAGGGAAGAAAAGGGTTAATAGGAGCCCCGCGCTGGTCAAGACACTAAAAAAACCAGTGAACCATATCTCTGTCAATAGTCCGTGCTTAGCACAGACTTTTGAAAGAGATATATGGTTCACTGGCTATTTAGTGTCTTGACCAGCGCGGGGCTCCTATTAACTCTTTACATACTTAACATTAGCAAGTGGTGAGATGACTGATGATCACCTCGCCACTTGCTAATGGCTGCCGCTGCCCAGTATCCCCCTGCCTACCTAACTCTCACCTAAGGGGTTAATAGCGGCGGATAGCAGCACGTAGTCATAGATAAATAGGTATGGGATATGGCCGGCACCAGCAGCGCAGCCTGTGTTTGCATTAAGCATATATTCATTGTATTAAACTATAGTCATTGGTGGCTCAGTGCACCAAACCCCCCCCCCCCACCCCAGTATTATAAAGTAGAACAATGGTGGCGCAGTGCGCCCCCAACCTGCATCCCTCCCCCTCCCAAAGTATTATAATCATAATGTCACGCCGGACGGGATCTCAAACATACAGATAAACCAGCAAACCAGGCTCTAGGCGAGAAGCAGGGGAAGGGTCGCCTCCTAGCAAATCCCTGACTTCTCTCTCTGCTCTGCTCAGCCCACATTCAAACCTTGATGGTAAGAATGAAGTGTCCTGGTGCCTGGGCTAAAACACCCTAGATTCCCTGAGATGGTGAAAAGGGGAATAGGAGCAGCCTGCTCGCACAGAACCTGGATGGGAGAGATGACCCCAACACAAACAACAAAAACTGAAAACCACACTTATCTTTTCTGAGCTGGAACAGACAACCTTCCCTCCTTGCTTCCAAGGCCAGAATGATTTCTATAACCTGCTCAGAGCACTGGGATAGAGTGCTATTTAAACTAATGAGCCCACCCAGTGCACCTGATGGGAGGCGGATCCAGCACGGCTCCAAAACAGAACACTAAACACGTGCTGCTATTCTGGCTGACCTCCCCACATAGTCAGAGCAGGACATGACAGTACCCCCCCTTCTACGGGTGACCTCCGGACACCCCGGACCAACCTTATCCGGATGGGATCTATAAAACGCCCTCACCAGTCGGCTGGCGTTGACATCCAGCGCCGGAACCCACATCCTCTCCTCAGGGCCGTATCCCCTCCAGTGTACCAGGTACTGAAGGGAACCCTGAAGAATTCTAGTGTCGAGAATCCTGGAGATCTCAAACTCCAAGTTTCCATCGACCAGAACAGGAGGAGGAGGCAATGGCGATGGTTCCACCGGTTTCACATATTTTTTCAGTAAAGACCTGTGGAACACATCATGGATCCTCCAAGTCTGCGGAAGATCTAGCCAAAACGCTACAGGATTGATCACCGCAGATATTTTGTACGGACCAATACATCTTGGACCCAGTTTCCAAGATGGCACTCTCAATTTGATATTTTTAGTGGACAACCACACCAGATCACCCACACACAGGTCCGGACCAGTCTCACGTCTCTTGTCAGCCATTCGTTTATACCTCTCCCCCATCTTCTCCAAATTCCCTTTTATCCTCCGCCAGATGGAGGATAAGACAGAAGAAAATCTCTCCTCCTCTGGCATCCCAGAGGAACCAGTCCCAGAAAAGGTACCAAACTGAGGATGAAAACCGTATGTGCCAAAAAAATGCCGACTTACCCGTGGACTCCTGCCTACGGTTATTCAACACAAACTCTGCTAGGGACAAGAATGAGGACCAGTCCTGCTGATTCTCAGCCACAAAGCACCTCAAGTAGGTCTCCAGGTTTTGATTAGTACACTCCGTCTGACCATTCGACTGCGGATGAAAGGCCGAAGAGAATGAAAGTTGAATGCCAAGCCGAGAGCAGAACGCCCTCCAAAACCTGGAGACAAACTGCGTGCCCCTATCAGAGACCACATCCAAAAGAATACTATGCAATTTCACAATATTATCCACAAAAATCTGCGCAAGAGTCTTGGCGTTAGGCAGACTAGTTAATGATATAAAGTGAGCCATTTTACTGAAACGGTCAACTACCACCAAAATCACAGTTCTCCCGGAGGAACTCGGCAGATCCGTAATAAAGTCCTTAGACAAGTGCGTCCAAGGACGAGACGGAATAGACAATGGAAGAAGTGAAACAGCCGGTCGAGTATGAGCAACCTTTGACCGAGCACAGGTTTCACAAACTGTCACGTAATCCTCAATGCTCTTACGTAACCCTGGCCACCAGAACCTCCGGGACACCAGATCACAGGTGGATTTACCACCAGGATGTCCAGCAAGGACAGTATCGTGATGTTCCTTGAACACCTTGAATGGCAGACCCTCAGGAACAAACAACCTCCCTGGGGGACAAGAACCAGGAGCCCCCTTCTGGGCTCCCAACACCTCCATCTCCAATTCAGGGTACAGAGCGGAGACCACCACCCCATCCGCTAAAATCGGTGCAGGATCCTCTGAATCACCTCCCCCAGGAAAGCTGTGAGAAAAGGCATCTGCCTTGACGTTCTTAACCCCTGGGCGAAAGGTAACCACAAAATTGAACCTGGTAAAAAACAGTGACCATATGTCCTGTCTAGGGTTCAGACGCTTGGCAGATTGCAGGTAAGCCAAATTCTTATGGTCTGTATATACCGTAACGGGGTGAGACGCCCCCTCCAACCAGTGATGCCATTCCTCAAAGGCCAACTTGATAGCCAACAACTCTCTATCTCCAACATCCTAATTCCCGAGAGCTTCTTGGAGAAAAAAGCACAGGGGACCCATTTGCCAGGGGATGAACCCTGTGACAGCACCGCTCCAACCCCCACTTCTGATGCATCAACCTCCACTACAAATGGCTGAGACACATCCGGCTGCACAAGAATGGGAGCAGACGCAAAACGCTCCTTAATAGCTGAAAAGGCCTGCAATGCCTCATCCGACCAGACAGAGATGTCGGCGCCCTCCTTAGTCATATCCGTGAGAGGTTTTACTATGGTAGAATAGTTCAAAATAAATTTTCTATAGTAATTCGTAAACCCCAAGAACCGCATCAAGGCTTTCTGATTCTCTGGTCGCTCCCATTCCAGAACCGCCCGGACCTTTTCGGGGTCCATACGAAAACCAGAATAAGAAAGCAGATATCCCAAGAACGGAAGCTCTTGCACCGCAAACAAACATTTCTCCAATTTGGCATATAATTTATTCTCCCGAAGGATCATCAAAATCTGTCTCACATGATCCTGATGGGTCTTCAGGTCAGGAAAGAACAAACCGGATTCCAAAAAAGTTGGGACACTAAACTAATTGTGAATAAAAACTGAATGCAATGATGTGGAGATGGCAAATGTCAATATTTTATTTGTAATAGAACGTAGATGACAGATCAAACGTTTAATCCCAGTAAATGTATCATTTTAAAGGAAAAATACGTTGATTCAAATTTTCACGGCGTCAACAAATCCCCCAAAAGTTGGGACAAGTAGCAATAAGGCTCGAAAAAGTTAATTTGAGCATAACGAAGAGCTGGAAGACCAATTAACACTAATTAGGTCAATTGGCAACATAATTGGGTATAAAAAGAGCTTCTCAGAGTGGCAGTGTCTCTCAGAAGCCAATATGGGTAGAGGATCACCAATTCCCACAATGTTGCACAGAAAGATAGTGGAGCAATATCAGAAAGGTGTTACCCAGCGAAAAATTGCAAAGACTTTGCATCTATCATCATCAACTGTGCATAACATCATCCGAAGATTCAGAGAATCTGGAACAATCTCTGTGCGTAAGGGTCAAGGCCGTAAAACCATACTGGATGCCCGTGATCTCCGGGCCCTTAAACGACACTGCACCACAAACAGGAATGCTACTGTAAAGGAAATCACAGAATGGGCTCAGGAATACTTCCAGAAACCATTGTCAGTGAACACAATCCACCGTGCCATCCGCCGTTGCCAGCTGAAACTCTACAGTGCAAAGAAGAAGCCATTTCTAAGCAAGATCCACAAGCTCAGGCGTTTTCACTGGGCCAGGGATCATTTAAAATGGAGTGTTGCAAAATGGAAGACTGTTCTGTGGTCATACGAGTCACGATTCGAAGTTCTTTTTGGAAATCTGGGACGCCATGTCATCCGGACCAAGAGGACAAGGACAACCCAAGTTGTTATCAATGCTCAGTTCAGAAGCCTGCATCTCTGATGGTATGGGGTTGCATGGGTACGTGTGGCATGGGCAGCTGGCATGTCTGGAAAGGCACCATCAATGCAGAAAAATATATTCAGGTTCTAGAACAACATATGCTCCCATCCAGACGTCATCTCTTTCAGGGAAGACCCTGCATTTTTCAACAAGATAATGCCAGACCACATTCTGCATCAATCACAACATCATGGCTGCGTAGGAGAAGGATCCGGGTACTGAAATGGCCAGTCTGCAGTCCAGATCTTTCACCTATAGAGAACATTTGGCACATCATAAAGAGGAAGGTGCAACAAAGAAGGCCCAAGACGATTGAACAGTTAGAGGCCTGTATTAGACAAGAATGGGAGAGCATTTCTATTTCTAAACTTGAGAAACTGGTCTCCTCGGTCCCCAGACGTCTGTTGAGTGTTGTAAGAAGAAGGGGAGATGCCACACAGTGGTGAAAATGGCCTTGTCCCAACTTTTTGGGGATTTGTTGACACCATGAAATTCTGATTCAACATATTTTTCCCTTAAAATGGTACATTTTCTCAGTTTAAACTTTTGTTCCGTGATTTATGTTCTATTCTGAATAAAATATTAGAAGTTGGCACCTCCACATCATTGCATTCAGTTTTTATTCACAATTTGTATAGCGTCCCAACTTTTTTGGAATCTGGTTTGTAAATTAAAATGTCATCCAAGTAAACTACTACGAACCTCCCCACCAAATGACGAAAAATGTCATTGACGAAACGCTGAAATACTGCTGGTGCGTTCGTCAACCCAAAAGGCATAACCAGGTTCTCAAAATGACCCTTGTGCGTATTGAAGGCCGTTTTCCACTCATCCCCCTCCTTGATTCTGATGTGATTGTAGGCCCCTCTCAAATCCAACTTGGTGTCACGCCTGTTTGTGAGCAACAAGAGCAAACACAGTAAAAAGAGCTACTGACTGGACCCAAACTAGGGAAGATAAAGGGTGACCCCTGTCAGACCCTCAAAGCTCTCCCTATGCTGCTAAAGCACATGCCCGGATCCAAATGGTGGAACGAGGTATGCCCGCGTACCTAAGACTGATGACCACTGTAACCCCTACAATAGTGGAAGGGGCACAGCCACCGGTGCCCTGCTCAGTATATGGAGGGAACCGTGGCCACCTCAGATCCAGTCAGAAAATAACCAGGTACACAACAATGTCTGCACACTTAGCTGAAGGAACTGCAGCCGCAGAGAAGACGGATCCAAGGACAGCTGGCAATATCCGGAGAGCTTGCTGCAGCAGAACACAGGTCCAGTACACTGATAGCTTACAAGTGAAGATACTCAAGCAAGAGCTACAACTGAAATGAGAAATATAATCCACACCCTACAATAGGAGGAGGGGTGATTTAAAGACAGGGAAATCAAACGCAGGAGGAACAGCTGGGAGTAAAGACCTCATCACAGGGGCGGAGAAACAGAGCAGTGAGAACTCCTCCAAGCTCTAAGTGACATCATCACAGGGGTGGAGCCACAGAGCTGTGATAACGTCTTAAAGCTCTGGTAGTGACACTTGGAGAATACCTTGGCTCCAACAATCTGATCAAAAAGGTCAGAGATCAAAGGCTGGGGATATGGATCCCGGACCGTAATACGGTTCAATTCCTGGAAATCCAAACACGGTCTCAGCAATCCATCCTTTTTTTACAAAGAACAAACCTACTGCCACCGGAGACTTAGATGGCCTAATATGATCTTTTGCCAAACTCTCGGCGATATATTTTCGCATGACCTCTCTTTCGGGTTGAGAGAGGTTGTAAAGCCGAGACTTAGGCAACTTAGCCCCAGGAATGAGATTAACTGGACCATCATAGTCACGATGAGGGGGCAATTCCTGAGCCTCACCCTCCGAAAAGACATCCGAAAAATCTGAGAGGTACTGAGGTAAAGCCGTAGTGGACACATCAGAGATAGATGTGCCCAGACAATTATCCGAACAAAACTCACTCCAACCAATGATCTGTCTCGCTTGCCAATCAATAATTGGGTTATGTTTAGTCAACCATGGTAACCCCAAAACTATAGGAGCTGGCAAATCCTTCATGACAAAACAAGACATAATCTCAACATGTGAATCACCCACCCTTAAGTGAATACCATGAGCAATGTGAGTGAGACTCCTTTGAGAAAGAGGGGAAGAATCAATTGCAAAAACCTGAATCTCTTTCTCTAAAGTGCAAGTACTTAGACCCAAATTTTGAAGAAAAAGGAAGTTAATTAGGTTTACCCCAGCACCACAGTCAAGGAATACTTCAACAAAAATTTATCTTGACTCTAGCGCCACCCTAGCTGGAAGGAGAAAACGGGAATTGCAGGGAGCTTGCATACCTGCCTGCTCTACCACACCATTAACACCACCAAGAGTCAGGAAAGTTTATTTTTTTATTTTTCTCTTCCACCTGCGGTTTAACAAAAGGACAAGCCAAAACAAAATGACCACTTTTTCCACAGTAGTAACACAGTTTGTGCAATCTCCTAAAGTTTCTACTTTCAGAACGGCAAGAAACCTGACCCAGCTGCATGGGTTCCTCCGCTACCCCAGAGTTACCTGTAACATCACCCGGGAAGGCCGTCGAGACGAAACCACTCACAGAAGGGATCCCTTGCGCGGAGGGAGCCCCACTTCTTTCTCTGATACGTCTATCTAACCGTACTGATAAAGACATAGCATTCTCCAAAGAATCTGGATACTCATGAAAAGCAAGGGCATCTTTAAATCTCTCAGATAACCCCTGACAAAACTGACTACGTAACGCGGGATCATTCCACTTTGATTCGGTCTCCATTTCCTAAACTCAACACAGTAAGCTTCTGCAGAATGTTCACCCTGAAATAAATTACATACTCTCAATTCCGCCATCGAGGCCCGGTCTGGGTCATCGTAGATCAATCCCAGGACCTTAAAAAATTCCTCCACCGACTGGAGGGCCCGAGAACCGGGCGGCAGAGAAAAGGCCCAGGATTGCGCATCCCCTTTAAGCAGATAAATGACTATACCTATCCTATGACTTTCATCACCAGAAGACAATGGACGCAGCCGAAAATATAATTTACAAGACTCTCTAAAACTGATAAAATCATCCGTACCCCCTGCAAATCGATCAGGAAGAGCAATCTTAGGCTCCACATAAATTTGACCTCCTCCTGATGCCAGAGCATTCTGACACTGTGTGACTGAACCACGTAGCTCCGCAACCTCTAGGGATAGCCCCTGCATGCGGTTAACTAACGTATCAATTGACACCATCACAAAAACCGTTGAGCAATGACAGTCAACGTATGGCGGGTTATAATGTCACGCCAGACGGGATCTCAGACATACAGATAAACCAGCAAACCAGGCTCTAGGCGAGAAGCAGGGGATGGGTCACCTCCTAGCAAATCCCTGACCTCTCCCTGCTCTGCTCAGCCCACATTCAAACCTTAATGGTAGGAATGAAGTGTCCTCGTGCCTGGGTTAAAACACTCTAGATTACCTGAGATGGTGAAAAGGGGAATAGGAGCAGCCTGCTCGCACAGAACCTGGATGGGAAAGATGACACCAACACAACCAAGATAGCAAAAAACAAAAACTGAAAACCACACTTATCTTTTCTGAGCTGGAACAGACAACCTTCCCTCCTTGCTTCCAAGGCAGGAAGGATTTCTATAACCCGCTCAGAGCACTGGGATAGAGTGCTATTTAAACTAATGACCCAATCCAGTGCACCTGATGGGAGGCAGATCCAGCACGGCTTCAAAACACAACACTAAACACGTGCTACTATTCTGGCTGACCTCCGCACATAGTCAGAGCAGGACATGACACATTGGTGGTAGTGGCAGCTTCTGATCAGAGCCCCATCAGTGCAAGCCTGGGGCTCCGATCAATTACCATGGCACGCTACTGAAGCTCTGGCTGCCATGGTCAGCTCCCTGCTGCTGTGTGTACAAAGCACAGAGCAGCAGGGAGAGTGTGAAGTCCTATTCACCCTGATGGAGCTCTATTGGGGTGAATAGGATAAGGGATGAAAGTTCCCAGGTTCTAGCCCCTAAAGGGGGAAATTGTTATTAAATAAAAAGAAAACAAACACCAAAATATTAAGTTTAAATCACCCCCTTGCCCAATTTTACATATAAAATATATAAACAATTAAAAAAAATTACATATCGCCACGCACAAAAAAGTGTGAACTATTAAAATATTTTAAAAATATCTCCTATGCTGTGAACGCCGTAACAGAAAAAAAAAAACTTGCAATTTGCCATTTTTTTGTCACCTTGTCCTGACAGAAATTAGGTTAGGACTGTTCTATTATGGTCCAGACATTCCATAAAATCGGCACTGCACGCAGCTTTTTTGGGGTTTTATTTTTTTCACGTGGCTCCTAAATTTTTCAGGTTAGATCCAATGGCTCCTTGATATTTTTTTTGCCTGGAGTCCTGCTTACACAGCCCAGGAGTTTTGACCAATTATAGCCTGCCTCACACAGCTTGTGTGGGAAATTCCCCTCACAGGAGCTGCTAGAATAATCACACCACATGAGAGAAGCTGAACAGACATTCACTCCACTAAGAGATGTGCTTTATGGAAGCAGAGAGGCCAAAATAGGTATATAGTTATATAATGTTCTTACTGTTAATATATAGGGATTAGAACGGTATACTAAACCAGTTATATGTGTGTTTACTTACAGTTCTATCAATTGCAAACTACAAAGTTCACAAACCACAAATACAATTGCATACAAACTACTGAGCCATACAATCATACAATCCAAACAAATTGCATACAAATGCAAACTGCTCTGGTTAGACTAAAAAAGTCAAAGATATCAAAATTCTTCTAATGCCACAGTGCAAAAGGCACTTAATAGTGCTGCGCCTGCCACATGCCTAGGCCGACACCTTTACCTATAGTGTGCAAGCACGGCCACCACTGCTGGATTGCAGAGTGGTCAAAAACATGGTGCCACGCTTCGGTGTGGGAGGGAAACACCACACCAAGCATAGGAGGGAACAGGAAATCAGGCCTGAGAACTAGGGAAGGAAAATGGACACCTCCTAGTTAAAGCCCTAACCAAAATCGTGACTGACTACCAGTATGAACAGACCCCAAAGATAGGTGAGTTCATATGCAGGAATACCTGGAGTCTTATCTAGCTCTATAGGACCCTAGTACTAATGACAGGGATGAGACTACCTGTTCCTCCAAAAGGAAGGACAAACAGTAGTCTCCTTCAGGCCTAACACAAACAATAGGGAAATGCCACACACAGAACCCAAACGAAATACAAAAGGGAAAGAAAAGACTTAACTTCAAAGGAGCAATGGAAGCACCAGGAATTCAGCTGAGATCCAACCACAATCTATCCAAAGGTCCAAACAGAAGCTATAAACTGCACAGCATTGTGGGAGAAGCAACTATAAATAGAGAAGGTTAAATTACCCTAAAAATAGAAGTATAGTGGGCACTCTATATCCGGCACTAAATAGTGGGTACTAAATATTGGGTACAACAGATTTATTTTGACAAACAATATTATCAATCTACTTCACAAATAAAAATAAAATAAAACTTGCAGAATGTTCCCAATTGTATGACAGTACAATTAATAAAAAGTCATAAGATATTCCTAAAAATATATAAAATTAAAAATAAAAAATGATATAACAATATAATGCTCCTAGAGGTTAATGCTATAGATATATATATTCACATTCATAAAAGTCCCTTTAAAATCTTCCGCAATACTTTGTGTGATTGATATGATAGATATCCTGAGTTTTGGCAATGTTCTATGCGCTCATACGTTCAAATTTGTAGGTCTCACTTCAATGGAGGATTATAATGGTGGCTATTCAGGGGTTAGTTACATGCAGTATAATAATTAGGTTTGACTCACTGCTTGATGTTCGTTGGTTTTTCTGACTTTCGTGGCGTCCCACTACTGGTCAGATCACTCACCCCTCTTCTTATATGCTGTGCATAAGCTGCGCTTCCATTTAGCGGTAATATTGCGATGTCCGCAAGGTTTCCTCTTGGTCTCTGTTCAGCGTCCCACGTGTAGATGGTTTGTCACGTGATCGGAGCTTCAGAGCGTTTGTCACGTGATCGGAGTTTCAACACGTCACATAACCTGAATCCAATGTGGTTGGGTTAGTTCAAATTCCGGAGGCGGTACCAACCTCCGTTTTTACAGCTTTCTAGCGATAATCTTGCTGTTTTTCCGCACAAGTTTGTTACTGGTTATAGTAATATAAGACGTCTCATTACTTTAAGGATCTCATCCACTCCCGCTATACGCGTTTCGAGGTTGCTAACCTCTTCCTCAGTAGCTCGTTTTTGAGATCCTTACTTCCTCCTTATAAATCCTTGTAAGTCCCACCCTTTCTTCTAATTGGGATTCCACCCAAAATCTGGTCAGGATCTCCAGTCTGTGAGCACTTTTTTTGACTATAAATTTTCTTATGTTTTTGGTGTACCATTTTTCTGGTTCATCCTATGCATATTACAACATCATACATATATCATGTAAAGCTATCATACGCATTATATTCATATGAGTCATATTATAAACAAATGTAGGTCATACATATAAAATACATACTATAAAACAATAAAATATTTTATTATATTAAAAGGATATATATATATTAATCTCAAATATTCAGATTATTTCATTGATTAAAATTCCTTTCTGTTTTCTGTTTTTCTTTACACTATAATTTCACCAGTATGTTCATAATTTTTATTCGTAATTATGAACATACTGGTGAAATTATAGTGTAAAGAAAAACAGAAAACAGAAAGGAATTTTAAGCAATGAAATAATCTGAATATTTGAGATTAATATATATATATCCTTTTAATATAATAAAATATTTTATTGTTTTATAGTATGTATTTTATATGTATGACCTACATTTGTTTATAATATGACTCATATGAATATAATGCGTATGATAGCTTTACATGATATATGTATGATGTTGTAATATGCATAGGATGAACCAGAAAAATGGTACACCAAAAACATAAGAAAATTTATAGTCAAAAAAAGTGCTCACAGACTGGAGATCCTGACCAGATTTTGGGTGGAATCCCAATTAGAAGAAAGGGTGGGACTTACAAGGATTTATAAGGAGGAAGTAAGGATCTCAAAAACGAGCTACTGAGGAAGAGGTTAGCAACCTCGAAACGCGTATAGCGGGAGTGGATGAGATCCTTAAAGTAATGAGACGTCTTATATTACTATAACCAGTAACAAACTTGTGCGGAAAAACAGCAAGATTATCGCTAGAAAGCTGTAAAAACGGAGGTTGGTACCGCCTCCGGAATTTGAACTAACCCAACCACATTGGATTCAGGTTATGTGACGTGTTGAAACTCCGATCACGTGACAAACGCTCTGAAGCTCCGATCACGTGACAAACCATCTACACGTGGGACGCTGAACAGAGACCAAGAGGAAACCTCGCGGACATCGCAATATTACCGCTAAATGGAAGCGCAGCTTATGCACAGCATATAAGAAGAGGGGTGAGTGATCTGACCAGTAGTGGGACGCCACGAAAGTCAGAAAAACCAACGAACATCAAGCAGTGAGTCAAACCTAATTATTATACTGCATGTAACTAACCCCTGAATAGCCACCATTATAATCCTCCATTGAAGTGAGACCTACAAATTTGAACGTATGAGCGCATAGAACATTGCCAAAACTCAGGATATCTATCATATCAATCACACA
This sequence comes from Bufo gargarizans, assembly GCF_014858855.1. Taxonomy (NCBI): domain Eukaryota; kingdom Metazoa; phylum Chordata; class Amphibia; order Anura; family Bufonidae; genus Bufo; species Bufo gargarizans. The sequence continues at coordinate 67,105,288 of NC_058090.1, read as the reverse complement.
AAGTATTGCGGAAGATTTTAAAGGGACTTTTATGAATGTGAATATATATATATCTATAGCATTAACCTCTAGGAGCATTATATTGTTATATCATTTTTTATTTTTAATTTTATATATTTTTAGGAATATCTTATGACTTTTTATTAATTGTACTGTCATACAATTGGGAACATTCTGCAAGTTTTATTTTATTTTTATTTGTGAAGTAGATTGATAATATTGTTTGTCAAAATAAATCTGTTGTACCCAATATTTAGTACCCACTATTTAGTGCCGGATATAGAGTGCCCACTATACTTCTATTTCTACTTTCACTTCATATTGTGGTTTGGGTGAACCACAACTTAGTGAGAGCACCGATCTATGTTAGCAGGAGGGGTGAGCCACTATATACCTCTATTAAATTACCCTAAAAGCCACACCTGGGGAAAGCAGTGGCAAGCACCAGAAACAACACAGACATAATTTGATCCAAACGGAAAACATGTCAGATCAAATAACGTGTTGCCAGTCTCACCGATCTCCTGCCACCTGTCACGGGAACGTCCGTGACACATGGATACAAGCAGTGTATTATATGATGGAAAAAAAGCAAATATGGAGAATCAGAATACAGTAGTAAATGCCTTGTATTAACTTTCTCTACATAATAAATGCCATTTGTATGAAGTCTGGCAGCCCCTTTAAGTGTGTTACACCTAATAGGGTTAGTTTCAGGTAACAACAATTTGAATGAACTAATTTGCAAAATGATCGATCATGTTCTCAGACCACTAGTAGAAAATCTTCCCTCATATCTGAAGGATACCGGTGATCTTTTGAGAAAAATGGACGACCTACAGTTGGAGAAGGACATGCTACTAGTCACCTGCGAAATCGCTCTACACATCAATTCGTCACGAGGACGGCATGAAGGCGGTCACCAACTTCTTGGAAGCCTCTGATATTGATGGTAATTATTGCCTATTTATTCTACCTCTTCTAAACTTCGCACTTCAACATAATTTTTTTTATGTTTAAGAGCTCCTATTACTTACAGCTACAGGGGAAAGCTATGGGTGCAGCCTGTGCTTTCCCCCATCTATTCCTGGGGCTGTGGGAAAGGGATATCTTTTTGACTGAGCCCATCAAACATGTGGAGAAGGTACATCTATGGAGTCGATACATAGATGATGTATTCATGATCTGGCAAGGCACATGGGAGGACCTAAATCTTTTTATGGAGTCATTGAATTTAAATGACAGGAACATCAAACTAACATACAAAGTCGGTACTAACAACATGGACTTTCTGGATGTTATATTGAAGGTGGACTAGAATGGTTGTATGCATACTGATATCTTCCGAAAACCCACAGCAACTAATAGCCTCCTGCATGCAAAATCATCACATCCCAAAAAACTTATCAAAAGTTTTCTGACAGGTCAATTCCTGAGATTACGGAGAATATGCTCAAGTAATGTTACCTTTGAAAGATGAGCTAGAGAATTAGAAGACAGATTCAAGGCAAGAGATTTGTCACCACCAGACATCTGAGAAGCTCTGACAGACGTTCTTCAGAACCTCCTGCTTGAGGTTCTTTTGTTTTGCTTTCGTTTTGTCATCTCGTTAGCCTCTCTCAGCTGTCATGTAGTTGCACTGATTGCATCCCTTTAAATCCCTTCCCATACTGCATCACTTTGCGGTTTATACAACTTCCTGGAGTGTGTGCATGCTGGATGCTACTACTGAGTCTTCTACAGGAAGTTTATTTTGAATTATTCCTCTGTTGTTAAACCACTCACTGATATGACTAGAAAGGGGGTAGATGTTTCCTCCTGGTCGGTAGAGGCGCGTAAGGCCTTTTCTAGTATCAAGGACAGTTTTGCTTCCGCTCCCATCTTGGTACAACCTGATATATCTCTGCCCTTCATAGTTGAGGTGGACGCTTCTGAGGTGGGTGTGGGTGCGGTCTTGTCTCAGGGTGCCTCTCCTGCCAAATGGCGACCGTGTGCCTTTTTCTCGAAGAAACTCTCCTCCGCAGAGAGAAATTACGATGTGGGAGATAGGGAGTTGTTGGCCATCAAGTTAGCTTTTGAGGAATGGCGCCATTGGCTAGAGGGAGCCAGACACCCTATTACCGTGTTTACCGACCATAAGAATCTTGCCTACTTGGAGTCAGCCAAGCGTCTGAACCCGAGACAGGCCAGATGGTCTTTGTTCTTTTCAAGGTTTAATTTTGTTGTCACGTTCCGCCCTGGGGTTAAGAATGTGAAGGCGGATGCCCTGTCACGTTGTTTTCCAGGAGGTGGGAATTTTGAAGACCCGGGTCCCATTTTGGCTGAAGGTGTGGTGGTCTCTGCTCTTTATCCTGAATTGGAGGCAGAGGTTCTGGCAGCCCAGGCAGAGGCTCCTGATCTTTGTCCTCCTGGGAGGTTGTTTGTGCCTCTCGCTTTAAGACACAAGGTTTTTAAGGAGCACCACGATACTGTCCTTGCTGGGCACCCGGGGGGAGATTCTGGTGGCCGGCGCTTCGTAAGTCGGTTGAGGGTTTTGTGGCAGCCTGCGAGACCTGCGCTCGTGCCAAAGTCCCTCATTCACGGCCATCAGGTCCTCTCCTTCCGTTACCCATTCCTTCCCGTCCTTGGACACATCTGTCCATGGACTTCATTACGGACCTGCCTCGTTCCTCGGGGAAGACTGTGATTCTGGGGGTGGTGGACCGTTTGAGCAAAATGGTGCGTTTCATTCCTTTTCCTGGCTTGCCCAATGCTAAGACGCTGGTGCAGGCCTTTATTGATCACATTGTCAAATTGCATGGTATTCCTTCAGACATAGTCTCTGATAGGGGCACGCAGTTTGTTTCCAGATTCTGGAAGGCTTTCTGTTCTCGTTTGGGGGTTCGGTTGTCATTCTCTTCTGCTTTCCACCCGCAGTCGAATGGCCAGACGGAGCGCGTCAATCAGAATCTGGAGACATATCTGCGCTGTTTTGTGGAGGAGAATCAGGAGGATTGGTGTTCTTTTTTGTCCCTTACTGAGTTTGCTTTAAATAACAGTCGTCAGGAGTCCTCTGATAAGTCACCATTTTTTGGTGCATATGGGTTTCATCCACAGTTTGGGACATTCTCTGGAGAGGGGTCTTCTGGTTTACCTGATGAGGACAGATTCTCCTCGTCTCTGTCATCTATTTGGCAAAAGTTTCAGGATAATCTAAAGAGCATGAGTGAGAGATATAAGCGTGTATCGGATAAGAGACGTGTGCCTGGTCCGGACCTGAATGTTGGTGATCTGGTGTGGTTGTCTACTAAGAATATCAAATTAAAGGTTCCGTCCTGGAAGTTGAGTCCTAAGTTTATTGGGCCTTACAAAATCTTGTCCGTCATCAATCCTGTTGCCTACCGTCTTGATCTTCCTCAGACTTGGAAGATCCATAATGTTTTTCATAAGTCCTTATTAAAACCTTATGTCCAACCCATTGTACCCTCGTCTTTGCCTCCTCCTCCGATTGTGGTTGATGGTAATCTTGAATTTCAGGTCTCTAGGATTGTGGATTCTCGTCTTGTCCACGGTTCTCTCCAGTACCTCGTTAATTGGGAGGGTTATGGTCCTGAGGAGAGGATGTGGGTCCCAGTGACGGACATTAAGGCCACTCATCTCATCAGGGCTTTCCATAGGTTCCATCCTGAGAAGGTGGGCTCTGAGTGTCTGGAGTCCACTCGTAGAAGGAGGGGTACTGTCACCGCCAGACATCTAAGAAGCTCTGACAGACGTTCTTCAGAACCTCCTGCTTGAGGTTCTTTTGTTTTGCTTTCGTTTTGTCATCTCGTTAGCCGCTCTCAGCTGTCATGTAGTTGCACTGATTGCATCCCTTTAAATCCCTTCCCATACTGCATCACTTTGCGGTTTATACAACTTCCTGGAGTGTGTGCATGCTGGATGCTACTACTGAGTCTTCTACAGATAAGTTTGTTCATTAATTTGTGTTTTCCTGTTTGCTGGATCCTAGGTGACCCTGACTCCCTCCGTATTAAGTGTAGGGAGCCGGTGGTCGTGTCCCCTCACTATTATAGGGTGTTCAGGTGTCATACAGTCGAGGAACGAGGGTTTGCAATCATCTACCATTGAGATTTTTGCATAGGCTGAGCAGTAAGGGAGAGAGACAGGGCTTACCCTTTGGTTCCTTAGTTTTGGATCCAGTCAGTCGGATCTTCATTATGTGTCTTCTAGTTTTCTGTACACCTTCCGTGACAAGATTATAGTGACACCACTAGTATGTGTGCAGACACCTACACGTACTGAATTGACGGGTCTGCCCCCTTCAACTTCTGGGTCTCCAAATTGGGCACATGGCCTGAGCTTGCCCTTTACGCCTTGGAGGTGCTGGCCTGCCCTCCCTCCAGTGTATTATCTGAACGTATGTTTAGCATGGCAGGGGGCGTCATCACAGACAAGCACAGCCGCCTGTCCACAGCCAATGTGGAAAAGCTCACGTTCATTAAAATGAACCAGGCATGGATCCCACGGGACTTGTCCATACCTTGTGCAGAATAGACTTGTATACCGGCCTTACCCAGCCATTGTTATACTACAGCGCAATTGCTCATTCTTGTATTTTGGATATTTCACACTCTTTTGGAATATACCCTAATTTTTAAAAATTAAATTAAAACCAAAAACCTGTGTTGGCTATCTTGTCCTCCACCGCTAAGTCAAACTCCTACTCCATATGGAACTCCACCTCATAAATAAAATAAAAAAAACTTTTATTTATACGTATTTTATTTTATTTCATTTCACTACTTTGTCAGTTACATTTTCCGGTGAAAATCACAAATTTTTGGGTGTGAAGTACCACTGCTATACCTAGTAGACAGGTTAAAAAGCAAAAAATTATTTTTCAATTACATTTTCTGGTGAAATTCACCAATTTTTGGGTGTGATGTACCACTGCTATACCTAGTAGACCGTTAAAAAGAAAAAAAATATTTTTCAATTACATTTTCTGGTGAAATTAACCAATTTTTGGGTGTGATGTACCACTGCTATACCGAGTAGACAGGTAAAAAAATTATAATATTTGTCTGTTAAATCTTTTGGTGAAATTCACCAATTTTTGGGTGTAATATACCCCTCCTGTACCTAGTTGACAGCTTAATACATTTCAATAATTTTTCTTTAACATTTTCGGGTGACAATAAACAATTGTTTTCTGTCATAGATCCCTGCTCTACCCAGTAGACAGGTTAAAAAATGTCACTAATTTTTCTGTTACATTCTTGCGTTGACATTATACAATTTTTGTTCCGCATAGGTGACAGGGAATAAAATTTATGAAATTCTTCTTTAATTGGCCCACATTTGGGCTTCTGTAATTTGTACCACATTTCCGCTCGATCCCCAAATTTTTTTAAAAAAATGTTCTCCCTTAAATTTGGTCTCTTTTTCTCACGCTCCCTCTCCGGCCTGGAACCCTGATTCCCCGCCACCCGTGATCACCATGGTAGGCGCAGAAAAGAACATCGAAAGTTGACAGAGCAGATATTAAATTGGATTGTGAACATCACAGGGACGTGCAACATGGTGGGGCAGTAAGTATGCACACGCCTACACGAACGGACTGACAGGGGTCAGCCCCTGCAACTTCTGGGTTTCTAAATTGGGCACATGGCCTGAGCTTGCCCTTCACGCCGTAGAGGTGCTGGCCTGCCCTGCAGCCAGTGTATTGTCTGAACGTGTGTTTAGTATGACTGGAGGGGGGTTATCACAAGTTATATTTCCCAATGTTTTGGGGTGTTCCCTAATTTAAAAAAATAAAAATACATTTAAAACCAAAAAGCAGGGTAGGCTTCCTCCTCCTCCACCGCCGCTTCCACCTACACCGCTAGACCCACCGCCTCCTCAACCTCCTACTTTCTATGGGGCAGACAGCAATAGCTGAGCAAGCGCTTGGCTATTTTCGGCGGCTCCATAAAAATGAATGGAGAGTGGCTGCGCATGCGCAGCCGCTCTCTCGTTCGCTTTCGGGGCTCCGTTCTCGATATAGGTGCGGGTCCCAGCGGTGGGACCTGCACCCATAAGACAATGGGGGAATATCCTAGCGATATGCCCCCATTGTCTGGGATGAGACAACCCCTTTAATTTATGTTTATGTACCCAGCAAATTTGACTACCGATTTGGACGCCTTTTTAAGATCTATCAAGCCCGTTTGGTATACGAAATCGTTTACTGCATGACCACTGTAGCCTCTTTTTGTTTTATGTGCATGCCGCTGCTGTGATTGATTTTATATGATACTCTATAGTAAATTAATAAAGTTTTGTTACTCTGTATTTGTTGGTAATTTTTGTGGGGTATTTGTATTTTAGTTGACTTAATAGGGTTAGGCAAAAATACGTCTTGGTGCGTGAATTGCATGTTTCCTATGTGTGATAGGAACTGCATGTGTCTTGTTTCTGACGGACATAAGCTACTTTCATACTCACGTTTTGTGCGGATCCATCATGGACGATAATACATCCATCTGCATCCGTTCAGAATGGATCTATTTGTATTATCTTTAACATGGCCAAGACAGATCCGTCTTGAACACCAGTGAAAGTCAATGGAGGATGGATCCATTTTCTATTGTGCCAGATTGTGTCAGTGAAAACGGATCCGTCCCCATTGACTTATATTGTGTGTCAGAACGGATTCGTTTGGCTCAGTTTCATCAGACGGACACCAAAACTCTGCCTCCAAATCGGAATGAATACAGAATGGAGGCAAACTGATGCATTCTGAGTGGATCCTTTTCCATTCAGAATGCATTAGGGCAAAACTGATCCATTTTGGACCGCTTGTGAGAGCCCTGAACGCATCTCAGAAACGGAAAGCCAAAGCTTAAAGGGAACCTGTCATCAATTTTCGGACCGTACTGAGGGCAGTATAAAATAGTGACAGATGCTCTGATGTCAGCTCTGTGTCACTCATGAGCTGAAGGTAAGTGGCTGCTGAGAACCCGCATCATAATCATCGCAGCCCAGGCCTTGAAGAGTCAAATCTCCCTGAGAAGAGTCCTGGTTATTCCTAATCTCCGGCTCTCACCCGTCTGCTGATGATTGGCAGTTCTCTTCTAGAGAGAAAGGGAGAAAACTAGGGAGAAGCCTGTCAGCCATCAGCAGGTGGGCAGGAGAGCAGGATCCATGAATAACCAGGACTCTTCTCAGGTGGCCGGGACTCTTTTCCAGGCCCAGTCTGCCATGATTGTGATGTCGGTTCTCGACAACCACTTACTTTTGAAATCTACTCACCTGTCTCTGCTTTGTGCTGCTGTTAGTATGGGCAGCATAAAGGTGATGATAGGTTCCCTTTAAGTGCAGGATAGCCATATAGGTGTAAGGTTACTTTCACACTTGCAGTAGCAGGGTCCGGCAGGATATTCCGGCGGGAGAACAGCCTACCAGATCCGTGCTTACGCTAGGCCACCTTGCCGCCGGAGGTCCACTTCGGCCCTACTCACTATAATGGGGCGGGCCGGAGACATGGCAAACATGCCAAGAGGCGGCCGGACAAAAACTACAGTGGACTTCCAGCAGCACAGTGGGCTAGAGTTAGCCTGGATGCGGCAGGCTGTTCCCCTGCCGGACCCTGTGAAAGTAGCCTAAATTCTGCCACATGTATGTTTGTACATTGTGCTGTGAATGTCTGCCCTCATACTTCATCTTTAATATTTCTGTTATCACTGTAAGTGCTCGTGAACACGATTGTTGGATGCTTTGCAGTCTGTAAGTTGCGGATCCACAAAACATGGATACCGGGTGTGTGCATACCACATTATCCGGAACAGAACAGCCGGCCTCTAATAGAACCGTCCTATCCTTGTCTGTAATGTGGACAATAATAGGACAAGTTCTATCATTTTGCGTAACTGCCAAGCGGACACGGAATGCACATTTGGAGTCATTTCCGTTTTTTGCGGCCCTATTGAAGTGAATGCTTTCACATACAGGCCACACAAATAAAAATGGTACGGATGCGGGCAAAAAATAAATTTGTGTGCAGGAGCCCTAAGGTGGGCCCCCAGAATCAGTTACACTGGTGGGCCCTAGGTACCCCAGTCTGACACTGAGAAAAAGTGTTCCAAAGTTATTATCACCTAAAATGACACGTCAGATTTCCAAAATTTGGCCTGGTCCTTAACCCTTTAGTGACCACACACATTTTTTTTTTATCGCATTCCAAGAGCTATAACTTTTTAGTTTTTTTTTATCAATGTACTTGTATGAGGTCTTATTTTTTGCAGGACAAGTTCTAGTTTTTAATGCACCATTTTGGGTACATGTAATGGTTGATTAAAGCCAGCCGTTTAGCTAAAAACCCCTATGTTTACGTCAGTAAAAAGGCGTATTAGTGGTCACTAAGGGGTTTTAAAGGGGCGGTCCGGGATTGGGGACCTTGGTGTGATAGTACATATTACATACATGCATGTCCTACCTTTGCCACATATTTCTGAAGCCCCGTTTTGATATAGGAAATTATTAGCCGGAAATGACTGTTTTCTCATACTCCGTGACGTACGGGATCCCTTGCAGGCGACCGCAGCCTCTTCTTCCGCTACTCAGGGAGCCCAGTGACGTCCTCGGCAATCGAAGTAATTATGCAGAGTGGACGGAGGGGCAGTAACTAGGCTGGCCGACATTGTGATAAGCCAAGCCCCTCCGGTCCAGTGACATCACCGGGCATGGAGCTTTATCACTATGCTACTTAGCATAGAAAACTCCTCCCATGTGAAATACTAGCTAATGGGGCAGAATATGTATGAGGGGGCGGGTGCAGGGACGAGAAGATAGAAACCAGGAGATGTCGCGCTGCTCTGGGAACCACAGATAAACATCTATGTCAACAATCAGTTGGGGCCGTAGGAGCCATGCAGCAGTGTATAAACTGCCTAAACATCGGGGGAACCTTGACTCGGCTAGTAATAGTGGGTAAATGGTTTAAAAAAAAAAAAAATTTGGATCCCCTTTTAGGTGAAAAATGTCCTGAAGGGGTTAAAATTGTAGTTTGAAAGCAGGGGATGGGCTGCCCACAAACTGCAAGGTAGGCTACTTTCACACTAGCGTTTTCCGGTATTGAGATCCGTCATAAAAAGAAAAAACGCTTCTGTTTTGTCGCCATTCATTGTCGATGGGGACAAAACGTAACTGAACAGAACGGAGTGCTCCAAAATGTATTCCGTTTCCATACCGGAGAGCAAACCGCAGCATGTCGCAGTTTCCTTTCCGGCCTGGGATGCAGAGCAAGATGGATCCGGCATGACCCCCAATGCAAGTCAATGGGGATGGATCAGTTTTCTCTGACACAATAGAAAATGGATCCGTCCCCCATTAACTTTCAGTGGGGACGGATCCGCCTTGGCAATGTTACAGATAATACAACCGGATCCGTTCATACCGGATGCAGATGGCTGTATTATCAGTAACGGAAGCTTTTTTGCTAAACCATGCCGGATCCAACAAAAAGGCTGGTGTGAAACTTTCAGTAGCCCTAAACGGGGAAATAATGATCGTTATAAAGCGGCTGCTTTTCTCCCCAGGGCCCAGCCCCAACATCAACTTATCTTCCGCAATCGCCCCCCCCCCCGACCTTCTCTTCTCCTGACCGTCTGCCGGAATCAGGATCAAACACCAGCCTGCATGTGGCGCTCGTGCCGCTGGCCAATCAGCACAAGGCAACTCTGTTGAGGCAGCTGCTGATTGGCCAGTGGCACAAGGGGGCGGGCGGGAGAATCGTCTCGAACTTCGCCGTCGGCCCTTCACCAGAGCTGAGGAGAGAGAGGGAGTCCGGAGGAAGATTCTGAACTCTGAAGCAGTGAGTAGTACTGAGTGAGCACTGAGCAGTGCACCGGTTGTGTCCCTGGCTGGCTGGGGCTGGCCTGAACTTGAGTCTTGAAGTAAGTCACTCGTCTCAGACTCAGTCAAGTGAAGTACCGTTCGTTCGTCCCTGCCGTGTCACTTCCGGCTGCACTCCCTGCAGCAGTGCCTGGCCCGGCCGACTAGTCCAAATTCCAAATATATTATAGCACAATGTGCACAGAGATATTTACCACTACTGACTCATGGAACCCCAGAAATAGTGCCCCGGCCCCCAACCATCATGGCTGATGTCCCATGTGACAGGTCCCAAAAATCTAGCAGATGTCCCGATTAAAGGGAATCTGTCACTAGCAATTTACCCCAACTTTTTTTTTCATGAATCCATGTTTAACAGAGTACCTGTTTTCCATCTGTCTTGTTCTTTTGATTGTGAGTCTTGTCATTTCTTCAAAAAAGCGATTCTTCTGATATGTAAATGAGGCTGTAAGGAGCCCAGAGGGGCGTTATTCTTTCTCCACGGTGCCCAGGAACGCCCCTCTGAAGTGCCGTGCCCGCCTAAGTTTGAAAACTAATAACGCCTCCAAGACAATTTCATCTAAATCGCCTCCCAGAGGTGCGGCTAAGTGCTCAACACCCCCCCTCCTCAGCGCCGCGCTCTGCAGCAAACACCCTGATCCTCTCGCCGGCATCCCAAATCCCGCGCAGGCGCAGTGCCGTCAGTCTTCTTATCATAGCGCAGGCAATCGCCGTCACTGCGCCTGCGCGGGATTTGGGATGCCGGCGAGAGGATCAGGGTGTTTGCTGCAGAGCGCGGCGCTGGGGGGGGGGGGGGGGGTGTTGAGCACTTAGCCTCGCCTCTGGGAGGCGATTTAGATGAACTGGGAGGCGTTATTAGTTTTCAAATTTAACCGGGCACGGCACTTCAGAGGGGCGTTCCTGGGCACCGTGGAGAAAGAATAACGCCCCTCTGGGCTCCTTACAGCCTCATTTACATATCAGAAGAATCGCTTTTTTGAAGAAATGACAAGACTCACAATCAAAAGAAGAACACAGATGGAAAACAGGTACTCTACTCTGTTAAACATGGATTCATGGGGAAAAAAATTGTGGTAAATTGCTAGTGACAGATTCCCTTTAACAGGGCACCCCAAATAAGGAGACCTGCAGGCTGCAGCAGATATCCCATGTGACAGGTCGCCCCCAGGAAACCCCTAACAGTTTCTGTAGGTCACGTATACATTTATTTAATGGGGGTGTGGCATAGGAGGAGCCAGGTTAGGAAGTGGGAGGGGCCATGGTGGTAGTGGGCGGGGTTAAGGGGCCCAATTCAGATTTTTGCTATGGGGCCCAGTGATTTCTATGTACGCCTCTGGCTCAGGGGCCCACCGGGGGATTCACCTGTGCCCAGCCTGATCGCATGGCTAGGAAGGCTTTGGCGTACCCAGACATTACAAAGTCGCCTAGTGCAGTGATGAATGGGGCGCCACTGCAGCAGGCAGGTGGAGAAGCACAGCGGCCGGAGGCAGGTGACAGTCTGAGGAAGGGCAGGTCTCCACACGGACCACTCAGCTGCACAGTCCAGGACGCCGCATTCTCGTGTTACAGCGCCATCTAGTGTCCGTGTGGCCTCAGTGCTGTCTAGTGTCTACGGGCTGCGCTATAAAAACCTAGAATAAAGCCGTACTTGGAACGGACGCATGCGCAGTAGTGCGGCGCTTAAATAAACAAATCACGCCCCTAAGCATTTCCCAAATGGCTGAACAACTTCCTCTAAAGTTCGGCCGGTCATTATGGACAGGGTTGAATTCAGCACTCGGTCACCAAGTAGAAAGCATACAGCCATACTAGAATAACCTTTTCTCACCACAACCCTGCATCCCACTGCCTGTCCTTTACACGTCACCCCCACCATACAATGAGCCGGTCCAGCGAGAGCGAGGCGTGAAACGCAGGCCCCGCCCCCTACACCTGCCCCCGGGAGAGAGGGGTTTCCGGGAGGGAGCCGGATGTTAGGGTTTGAATTTTCGAGGCAGTTTTGAAGGTAGAAGAAAGAGAAAGCGGAGGGGATCGGGCTTGTGGTCCTGGAGAGCGGCGCCCGGTACGTACGACGGCTGGCCGCGCATTCAGCAGGTCACGGCGCTCTGTAGTGTCGTTGGCCGCAGCCAGCCCGTTTATATACGTACAGATGTGACGTAAGCCCTCCATGGCCTCTGCTTTATTATGTATTGGTGATTTTCCTGTTTGTAATGCCTTCCCTGAGGGAGAGGTTCAGTGGAAGTCAACCGCCCGTGGCTCACCAGCTGCCGAGCAACTACAACTCTAGTCATGCTGGGAGTTGTAGTTGCCCAGTAGCGGAGATGCCACATACTGAACCTTCTTCATACTGTGTTTTTGGTCCATGTTTTGCATACTTTGTGGTTTTGGAGAAGTAGGAAAACTTTTCCTGGATGGCCACGAAAACAGCTGTGCCAGCAGATCAAATACTTAAAGGGGCTGTCCACTCAGGACTTAATGGACAGGAGGGGTCCACTCTCAGGATCCCCTTCATTAGCTGCTGTACAGCTAGACTCTTGACCATAGATTTTATTCAGTGCAGGGATCAGGTGTGTAACTACAACTCCCAGCATGGACATTTGTTCTGCTGTTCTTGTAGGTGCTGGCTGATTGGGGCTCCCGTAGCTGCTGCAGTCCCCGAGCAAGGATTCCATAGACCGCTACTGTGCCGAGTGTACTGGAGTCCTAGGGGTCAATGTCATGAGTGCTGTGCGGATGGTGAGAGTTATAACTAACTGTAAGGTTTAAAAAAGAAAAGCCTGTTATCCTGCAAGTAAATCCAGAAGAAGGCAAAAACCCCTGTGAGGCAGAAGCCGATTTCCCCACTTAGGGTACTTTCACACTTGCAGCAGAGCGTTCCGTCTGCATGCAAACGGACAGCATTTGTAGACGGATCCGGACTTATATTTCTTTTTGACGAAGTTATGCAGACGGATCCATACTGAACGGATACCAGCGTTTATAGGTGCGGATCCGGCTGCGCAGATACCAGACAGATCCGCACCTAACGCAGGTGTGAGAGCAGCCTAACTCCGGATCTCCCGAGTGTTGCCACTGTGCGGAGCAGTAGAGGTACATTGTTTAATTTATCTTCTTGTCCAATCTGATTTTTAATGAAGTTGGCAGTGTGCTTTGGACGTCTGGTTGGAAAATCACACTGCTGCTCCATTCATTTCTATGGGAACGTCGGAGATTGCCGAATACCGCGCTTCTCCGGCATCTCTGTAGAATGGAAGCGGCAGTGTTATTTTCTGACCAGCCATTCCGTCCATTTCATGGGGCTCTATGGGGTACCCAGCTTTTTGCTAAGGGGATCTGTCATTTGTTTATGTTGCCCTTAGTTAGGACACCATAAAACTGCTGACAGATTCCCTATAATGAGTTCATCCGCACAACCTTCTCTGGCAGAGAATTCCATGGTCTCTATGTTCTTCTAAAAACATTCTACCCTTCTAGACCAATGCTTCTCAACCTTTTTGCTCCAAGTACCCTTAAGTGTCAAGAAGGGGGCAAACAGTGTAATATGGTGTCCCCCAAAAATATCTGTCAAGCTGATGTTCTTCCATGTGCTCTAAAGTCCCACCAGTAGTAGCAATTCTCTCCCAGAATGTGACACAGTAGTGGTGAAGGCCCCCATAATGCACCATAGTACCCCCTATATTGCCCACAGTAATAGTCTCCACCAAATTGGCAAAGGGGGGAAACAAATCAAACACACAGCTGTTTTGCAGTCTGCAAACCGCAGATCCGCAAAATAAGGAATGTGTCTGCATTTATTTGCAGACCCATTGACTTGATATTATCTTTTTGCAGGGCGGGCATACGGATGCATTTATGCTGATTTTATCTGCCGATTTCGCATGTGCTACTTGCAGATTTTGATGCCCCAGATTTTACCCTTTCCATTGCAAAGGAAGAAAACTGCTAAAACAGTTGACATGCTGCAGATTTCAAAATCCTCAATGAGCGGGATCGAAGATAACTTAACCCTCAGATGCTGCAGTCAGTAGCTTCCTCTGTTCCCCAATCGGACTCACTGCGGCAAAATTATGGGAATCCATTCAGTTGCTATTGCAGCCTGTGGAGGGGCTTAGGCTACTTTCACATCTGCGGCGTTGCGATTTGGCTGCTAGTCCGGCCACTTCTAGGCATTTTATTGGGGCCGGAGGGCAGTGCCAGATCCACAGAGTTCCAGCAGGCTGTTCTCTGCCAGAATAGCTGCCACAGATGTGAAGCTAGCCTTAACCAAAAGCCAGTAAAAATACCATGAACTACAATAGTAGTCAATTACATTAAACAAAAAAGTAAATTGTTAAAATAAAAAGTTTAACCCCTTCCCGACCTTTGACGTACTGTTATGTCATGGGAACCACTGAGTTCCCACAATTTGACGTAATAGTACGTCAGTGATTGCGCGAGCACCGCTCCGGTGCCCGGGCGATCACTGCAGGGGCCCGGCAGTCAGTGGTAGTCGGGCCCCTGCTGTATCCGCCAGGCATTGTTGTAAAAGCCGATGCCGGTGGAGTAACTCCTTCAATGCCGCGCTGACCGCAACATAGAAGAGGTTTGTGTCAGGTGAACGATCGCATCGAGTCCCCACACTGCTGTGGCAGGGACCCGATGCGACACAAGGCATTGGGCAGCCTCTGCACTGCATCGGGCTGCCTCGTCGCGACAGGTCCCTGCCTTCTACGGGAGCCGAGGAGATCCAGCCTCAGGCTGCGTCTCCTAGGCAACCTGTCAGTGTATGACTCAGTGTAATACACTAACAGCAATGCATTACAATACAGATGTACTGTAATGCAATGCAGAGGGGATCAGACCCCCAAAAGTGAGTCATAAATAAAGTAAAAAAAGTGTTTTTAATAAAATTATTAAAGTAAAAAAGAAAACCTTTTCCCCTTATTTTATAATAAAAATGACAGGCTCTATAAATGTCACATGATCCACCCTGTCCGATAAACACCATAAAAAAATAAAAATAAAAACAGTGTAAAAAAAGCCATTTTTGTCACCTTACATAACAAAAAGTGCAACACCAAGCAAGCAAAAAGGTGTATGCCCCCCAAAATGGTACCAATAAAAACTACAGCTCATACCATAAACAACAAAAATCACCCTCGCACAGGAACGTAAAACAGTTCTAGGTGAGGGCAAAGAAATCTTTAAAAAATATATATATTTTTTTTAAATGGTAAAAACAGCAGCATAAGAATGTCATGTCCATAAAAACAAAACCTAAAAGACAATGTCAGAATTGCAGTAAGGGAAGCGTTAATCACTGTGTCCAAAAAATAGCGCAGCTCTTCACTTTGTGATGCCCGTGGAGCCGCGGTTCACAGCGCCTGATGTGACTGTGCTCGCACTAATGTGCATTGTATTTATTTGCAGGGACCTAAACGTGAAGGTGTCAGCATGAGTGACTCCAGCCCTTCGGCCGCAATGAGCTTGCGTGAGTAGGAGTGCTTTATTAGATGTGACATTTTCAAATTATTATATTTTTTTATTTATTTGCATCCTGGATCACTAATTTTATTTTCTGTGGGGTCGTTGATGTGGAATCTGTCACGTGGCAGGTATGTTACAGATAGCTCACTGAGGAGAATGCAGACTGTGGATAGGGGCTAAGAGCTGGGTCCTACGGCGTTTCACCTGTACGTCACATTCTTCTCCACAAAGTGCCAGGGGACGGGAAGGAAACATGCAGCTCTATACGATAGAAATGTTTCCTAGTGATAACCACCCAGTTGTAGAACTTTCAGTCAAGTCTCTTATCTCTCCTCTTTGGCTTGAAATGGTGTGTTTTTTTTTTTTGTTTTTTTTTGCCATCTATTCTAGTATTTTCGTATTTACACTGTAAAACCAATCTTGTCTGATTTTTCACAGCTTGCATGCTATGTGGACGCAATGATGACTGCACTGAGAAATATGGGGAGAAGAAAACCTACAAAGAACACAACTTGACTTTGCATTATTATTGTCTGGTGAGTAGGAGAACTTGGTTGCTGTAAGGAATAAAATAAGGGGTATATTTCAGTTATTTCTATATACACATATTGCAGCTTGTCTCTGGGAGTACATGCCACTCACAGAGAACCACACGTTATCTGTATGGCCCTTGTTTTAATTAAGGGATGCCTTACTGTTTAGGCGGAGAGCTAGCCATTACTGTCTCCATTGTAGTCTATGGATATGCATTACAAACCGAGCATACTTGCTCATGCGTGTCCGTCAGGTTACGCCCTTGTTTTTAGCCTAAAGGTCCCTTTACACTGCTCAATTGATTGTCTGTAAGGAAGCGTTCCTTGGCAATTACCTGCTAGTCGGTGCAGAAAACTTACATTTACATAACATTTCACTTGTTGATCGAGTAATCGGCCCCATTATACAGGCAGATAATTGCTAACGGGCCTTAATTTTACATATAAACTGGACCCCTTTCGTTAGATAATGTCTTTGGTCGGAATGTTTCATGAGGCATGAAAGCAATAGGCCGTATGTTTAACATGTCCTGCAAATAACTAGTATTGCTCTGATCAAATGATGGGAACTTACTGTGAGCAATTTTTATCCTAGCTGCTCTCCAGTGGCATCTGGCAAAGAGGCAACGAAGATGAGGGCATATATGGATTCCTGGTCAGTGACATTAAGAAAGAATTCAACAGAGCCAGGAAATTGGTAAGTGCTATATATATATATATATATATATTAGTTTTGGATATATTTTAAAAGGTCATTAAACCCCTAAAATGACTCCACATAAGCCTGGGCCCCTTACAGAGGCTGTACTTCCCTGGCTCACCGGCCATGAGCCGGTCCAGCGGGAGCGAGGCGTGAAACGCAGCAGCAGCACCACTCTGCTGATCCGATCCAGACTTGATAAAGGGGTCCCTAGTACCCCGAAACGCGTTGTCTATGAATAAAGCAAAAAAATAGCTGATACCCTAATACTGTCTACGATCGGTTGTGTGAGTGCGCCGTTTAAGGTCCATACGTTGGACGTAAAGTTCACCGTCTCGTTTCTTCTTTATTAAATCTAGGATGGAAAGACCCCCTGGGGGCTTGACTAGCAGAGAGAGAGCCTTTTTTCTCGTTGGAGGCCTTTTCTAGAAGGTTGTCAAGTACGGGGCCCAACAAAAACTTACCCACAGGACAGTGCAAAGCTTTGCCTTAGAGGAAGCGTCCCCCATTCCAGCCCTTTAACAAAATAGCCCTACGGGCAGAGTTGGGTAGGGCCAAAGCCCTAGCGGAGAATCTTAAGGAGTCTGCAGAGGCACCAGCCAAGAAATCTAGGGCACTGTTTATAATTGGGAAGGAGGTAAGCAACTATTCCCTAGGGGTCCCTTCTTTAATGTGGGCCTCTAACTTCTTCATCCACACCTAGCCGCAGACGTAGCAGCAATGGCAGGTTTAAAAGCTGCTGCAGAGTCCTCCCAGTTTTTCTTTAAATTAACCTCTGCCCTTCTGTCCATTGGGTCCTTAAGGGAACCCATATCTTCAAAGGGGAGGGCATTCTTCCTGGACATCTTAGCCACAGGAGCATCTAGCTATATTTCCATTTAACAGGGGAAGGAATAAAAAAAGGGCGCTGAACCTGCTCCATTCTTTCACACAGCACGACAAACCAGAATGGGAAACTGCCAGCTCTTCAGTCGGCATGGCAGTGAGCTGGCTGGGCTTTTTCTCCTCGGGGCGCGCTGCTTGCTCCCTCCCCTTCCGGTCCGCAGCGTCAGCTTCCTCCCACCGATTGAACCCGGAAGTAGATACAGACACACGCGGGCCTGCGGCCGAACATGCAAACATAGCTGCAGAGGTTTGCAGAGGTCAAAATTCCCCCAGGCCTGGGAAGGTGAGGGACAGAAACTGGAGCCCAGACTTTAGCAGCGGCTCCCCATGGAGACTTGCGCACCTGGAGTAACCCTCCTCACCACCTCAATTGCCGGGGCCCCCGCAGCTCTAGAACAACTGTATACAGCGAATCTGATTATCTCCTGTCTTTTAAGACGGGAAACAGAACTGGAGGTAGAGGGGAGGATCCCTCTTTTAAAAGGTGGTTTTGGTTCCTGTTTCCTGTCGGGAGGAGGAGGCGGTCTCTCCAGGGGTGCTGTCATAGGTGAAAGAGAAATAAAGTTGAAAAATGAGTCATAAAAAAAAGGTTTTACAAAAAAAAAAAAGTTTCAAGTTAACTAAAAACGTCCTTTTCTCACAATGAAGACATATTGGGTATCGCCACGTCTGTATCGACCGGCTCTATAAAAATATCACATGATCTACCCCGTCAGATGAACGCCGTAAAAAATAAATAAAAATGGTGCCATTTTTTGGTCACCTTGCCCTTTTAAAAATAGTGTAATACCAAGTGATCAAAAAATCTTTGCAACACAAAGATTTTCAAAAAGGCTTTCACTGTGTAAAACTTAGCAAAAACAAAAATGATAGACATTGAGTATCGGCGCGTCCATAACAACCTTCCCCTTCAGGTGAATGCTGTAAAAAAAATAATAATCTGTAAAACGCTTAGGGGGTCAAAGTGGTCAGTACCCCCTTAATATATTCTTTTAGGGTTGCTCGGTACTGAAGGGGTTAATGTACAATTTGAAAGCAATACATTTTTGAGTTCCTTAAATGTTGCTGCATGGCTGCTCCATGTGGCCTTTTCCTTACTCTGCCTCAGGTTGAAACGCCCAGTGATCACAGATCACTTAGAATTCATTGTAGGACTGCTGAGGTATTTCAAACGAGGAACGACTATCTTTGCAGAATGCCAGTGTGAATGGTTTAGGTGCCAAAATGGAAGAAACAGGTTCCTTTATGGTTATTGATTAAGATCATTTTCTTACTACACACCAAATAATACACATGTTTCTCCCATTTCCAGAAGTGCTGTGTTTGTAAAGGTCATGGAGCATCCATTGGCTGTGTGTTTCCTCGATGTAAACGTGGTTATCATTTTCCTTGTGGGTCAGAAAAGCAGTGTATCTTCCAATTTATGGACATCTTCAGGTAATCTTCGCTTGTTTTAACATAAACCAGTAACTAACATAATTCTTTGTTGTTCAGTTTTTTGGAATTTGGAAATATAACAAGAAATAAAACAAATTAGAACATTAGTAAGGTTATGGTCCGGAGAATATTTAAAGCAGTATTGGCATGTATGGGCATTTTGTCTTTTTCATTGTGACTGAGGGTAGATCCCCCCTCAAAAATTGTAATTTGTAATGGGCTAAAAAAAATTGTAAATTGTAATGGGCTAAAAATAGTAATTTATATTTTTTTCAATATTTTTTTTTTTTAAATATTGAGCTGTTCTGTCACAAAGAATAACAGTTTTTCCAGCTGTGTGACTGGTACTTTCACTTTGTGCCAGTCATCTAATAACCCTTATCTGTTAATTACTGAAAGGTCATAAACACTTACTTAAGCCCCTTTCTCATCAATAGAATAAGAACTGAGCTGTAATGAGTGTTTATAAGGTCGGAGATAAGGAGCCCGTCAGCTCCCTGCCTGATGAAAGAGAGAAAATACAGATCCTACTAGTAAGATGAACTCAAAACTGTGCAGGGAAAACAGCGCATCATTTTTAATAAAGATCAATTGAAAACATGATTTTTAGTTCAAAATGAGTACAATGCAAAAAAATAAAATAAAATTGGCACCAAAGGTGTATGTGGCCTTTAACAACTGTCTGTTACCATTCCCCTTGGCATGTCTCTGCACTGTCTGATTTAGTTATAGTTGATATGGGTGAAAAGAGTTCAATTCAAGTTCAGCCAAGGGAGGCATAAGGATCTGAATTGGGGGAAGGGGGAGTAAAAATCCAGAACTTTACCCATTTAGTGGTAGTGTTAATTTTGTTTAGCTCTAAAAATTCATCTAAGCCTTTTCACAGGCTAGGGCAGCGCTAAAGCCTGCCCATTAGTGCCAGTGACGTCACCGGGCTCACTGCTAGGCGTAAGCCTCCACCTAGCATTCCTATGGTGAGACCCGGTACGTCACTGGATCTGCTGAAAAAGCCCTTGGCCTGCACAATTCATCTCAGAGGGGCTGATTGGGTGAAGGACTAAACAGGACAATCCCTTTTAATAAAGTGTTTTGGAACTAGTAATTCTGTAGAAGAATTAAGAATTTTAGACTTGTGTTGTGTAATTATTTTTATTAACTTCCTGTGTGGTCGCCCCTACATAAAGGAGTCCTTAAGGACATTATAGGACATAAATCACAAAGCAAGAATTACATGTTTAGTTTTGCCGGATGTGATATCTAGCCCTTGTCAGAGGGTGCAAAGAGGAGTTGCCCTTAAAGGGTTTCCGTCACCAGAATATATTCATAAACTTCTTGTGCCCTACATGATAACTTGTGGGGCCCGAGACCACTGAGGCCAGTGACTGGTTGCAGTGGTCAAATGAGTGTATGGCATATCATTGCTGCAGGGAAGTAAATGTAGATTTCAGGGACCACTAAAGCATTGGTAACTATAATTTTATTTTATTTTTTTCTTATACTTCTAACCATTCTCTGTGTTGATCCAGAGTAAGGCTAAAAAAAAAACTCCTGAGGCAGAAGGCATTTTCCTTATCTTAAGAAATTCCTTCCTGAATATATTCCTCGAAATATGGTAACAAAACCCTTCGATTTAAAGGAGTTTTCTGAGATTTGAATACTGATGACCTATCCTTTGGATCATTATTATCTGATCGGTAGGGGTCTGACACACGGGACACCCACCGATCAACTGACAAGGTAGCGGTGCTCGCAGTAGTGCCACAGCCTTCTCTTAGCTTTTTCTAGGCCAATGACAACACGTTCATCAGTCACATGGCCTAGGCGAAGCTCACCCTCATACAAGTGAATGGGGCTTAGCTGTGATACCAAGCACAGCCACTATACAATGTACAGAGCTGTACTTGGTAAGCTGCACTGGTGCCTTCTCAAAAAGCTTGTCCTAGGTGTCGGACCCCCATTGATTAGATAATCTCAGAAAACCCTTTTAAATCCATTAAATAAGAATTACCTGATTGGAATATTGTCTTTCTCGTTAACATCAGCACCATTGGTATATGCCCAGCTACCACTAGGAGGCGAAACTAGATATCAAAAAGGTTGGCTCCGCACAGGTGGGCTATACCCCCTCCACAGCTACTAGGCTAATCAGTTTGTCTGATGTCCGTAGGAGGCAGACATGACCTGCTCTGTTTTTTGCAGGTCTTGCTGCTTTTCATTTTTATTTTATTTTTTCCTTTCTTCTGCAGGTCTCGGCCTGCTGCAGGATGGGGCTCCATCGTGGATTACCACTTTAGTTGCACCCCCTGCGGGCTCATACGTGTAGTACCTACGCTGCATCCGCAGTGGCATGCCGGAAATCCCACGTAAGTGTTGAGCTTGCTAAAGGGATGACTCTGCGGCACCTGAAGACGCCGGGCGGTAAGTATTCTCCCCTGCATCCCTGCCCCAAGAGGTCCCACGGGTTAAACCCCCCTTTCTGGCCAAGGGATGGGATTCAATTTATTTGTAGGGCCTGCTTAGATCCCTCCTTTCCCCTTTTTCTTCCCGCCCTTGGGTATCCTTCACCTCCCTGGCCACCCATGACTCTCCCGGCCTTTTAGTCCCCGGCTTCTGCAAAGACTAGGCTGCATCTTTCCCAGCCTGGCCCCTGGTGCTCCTTTTGCCACGTTTTTACCCTCCCTGAGCTCCTCCTCAGGAGTCCCCCTTACCTGTTTTTTATTATTTCATTCCGGATGTCCCCAGATCTCCCGCAGTTCTGGTCCGCCAACGGTACACCTTTTACGGCCACCTCATTTATTGAGGGCCCCCATCGCTTCCCGGGCCTTTTCTTGGCCCCTCCCCACTCCTCTCGGCTGATGGGAGGGGGTTCTCTTCCCCTCCTATCCCAGCCAAGCGTGGGATTTAACCCTGTGGGGGGAGGCTTCCACTTTACCTCTTTTTCAAGAAGAAAGAGCCGCCATCTTGCCAGCAAACATACTTGCACACTTCTGCAGCACCTCTTCGGGGACACCACACCTGGGTCCGTTAGGACAGCCTCTGGTTGGCTGTTTTTCTTTTTTCAGGCTCCCGATCAGCCCCCATATCCTCCTCCCGAGGGGAATCTCATTGGTACAATCTGTGGCCCATATGGCTCCTGCATTACTGGGTGCATTTTCCTGGCTCTAATGTGTGCTAGGCAATCATGGGGCCCCTCTTCATGCAGAGTGATGGTACCATCCCCAGACGCTGTATTAATCACTCTATTCTGGTTCTAGTATGCATCTGGCACCCATTACAATCGTCCTCGGCGGTGTACTTGTTCTATCTCAAGGCACTGTTTCTGACAGGCCATTGTGGTTGGAGTATGTACCTGGCAACCATATGTTCTTGCCTCTTTTTGGTGGAGTAGAGTTGCAATTCTTTGATCCAGTACATGGCTGGCCTCTTCAGATCTGACACCTGGTGTAGTACCTCCAAGTCTTCTCATTGCCCCTGTACTAGGCATGATTTTTACTTTATTGCTTGTCGCGTACCAGACAACCACACTCCCCTCGCGTGCGCAGGTTGTTGGCTGTCATGCTAGATTTCCAACCCTATAAAGTACTACTGTATTCTGCACAGCCACGTTACCCCATTTGATGGAGTACTCACGTTGTTGTTACTGCCTCTCTGCTTTGTTTTCAGAGTTACGTGGTCTAGTCCTGGCAGAGTTCTTGGATCTCCACTGAATGCTTTATACTGCAGGAATACGAAGCATTGTGAGCACCAGCCGCTACTGAAGTTTTCGGGTCATCGCTAGACGTCCTCGCTGATATGGCTGTGACAGGACTAGCGAGCGCTACAAACCTACTTGGTGGGTGGGACTTTCCGCTGCTCGCCCTGGTATCGGATATGGTCCTGTAGTTCTTCCATGGGCCGGGCGTTCTTGAACACCCTTAGATTCGCGGATTAGTGGTGCTACATGACAGAAGTGCTGTCCCCTTGGGCCTTGCCGGTTTCTGCAACTGTCTGTTTCTTCCCTCTTCCTTGGGGGTTTCATTGTGCTCTGCTGGTCTGCAGTGCCGCGGCCTTCTCACTGTTTACCGCAGGCCAAGTAACGTCATGACTAGTATCACTGGCCTGGACGGGGCTAAGCTCTGTTCACTTGAATGGAGCTTAGCCCCGTCCAGGCCAGTGGTACAAGTCGTGACGTCACTGGGCCTGCGGTGAACAGTGAGAAGGCCGTAGCGCTCCTGGAGCGCCGCTGCCTTCTCAAGCAGCTGATTGGGGGTCCATGGTGTCGGACCACCGCCAATCAGAAGCTGATAATCTATCCAGAGGATAGCTCATCAGTTTAAACAAAGTGCAGAACTCCTTTTAATGCTACGGTTTGCAATTTGGATTGTATTGGTCACTTTCACGATGGAGGCTGTTTGGAGTTCTCTCCCTTCTACTCCAATATTTTTTAGACGTGTGTCTCCGCTTGTATTACCAGGGCCTGCTACTGTTTCCCTTTTCCCTGAGACTTCATGTGGCCAGGGATATCTCTGGTCTTACATTTCTAAGCGATAATTTTAGTTTTTTGGAGACTCGATCCTAGTCTTTTTTTATTTAATTTTAATTTTTTATGGGAAGCAGGTCTTTACGTTCCCTTCTCCTGGCCATTACCTAGGACCCCCTCCTCCCCCATGGGCTGGCTGCTTTCTCTAGCCGGATGAGGTTTCCACCTTCTCATAGGGTTTCTCTTTGCCCACATGCCTTGCTGCAGAAGGAGCTTTGCTTCCTTTCCCATGGTTCCTCTCCACCCTGGCCTTTACAGGAGGTTGGCCACAGACAGGCCATGTTTTTGATCTGAGACAAGTGAGTTTTTTTTCCTTGCTGGATCCTCTATCTGGTCAGGTTCCTTTGCTTCCAGGCCTTATAGAAGCGCCTTCCTTTTGCCGAGGGGCGGTCCACAGGGTCTTTTTAGCTGATTTCCAGAAAGTTTTTCTCCTTGGTTAAGGACTGTGCCGTCCTTTTTCCAGGCATTTTTCCTCCTCCCAGGTACCCTCATTGTCAAATTTTTTTGTTGTCTGTCCTCTTATGGATTCTCCTCCTGGAGCATCCTTCCATATGCAGAGTGCTAGGTCGTTACCAACAGACGTTGCTGTGTTACTCTCTTGGTTCTTCCAGATCCTTCCTCGGGCTCTTCAGTTTGCACTTGTTCAACTCTTGGTTCTTGCTCAGGAGATCTGCCTTGCTCCCTATCCCACCTCGGGAGGAACCAGTTGTTTCCCTTTGTTCCTTCTTGGGCTCTTTTCCCAGGCACTTGTCCTTGGAATCCTGACTGTCTCCTATATTTTTTCCTTTGGAACCATTTCGTGCTATGGCCTCTCCTTGTCCGGTTGGGTCACAGGGTTTTCCAGC
This sequence comes from Bufo gargarizans, assembly GCF_014858855.1. NCBI lineage: Eukaryota > Metazoa > Chordata > Amphibia > Anura > Bufonidae > Bufo > Bufo gargarizans. Next base: position 67,081,030 of record NC_058090.1, on the reverse strand, counting down.
ATCTGTGCGTCCAACTTTTTGCATGAGATTTCCTTCCTGCCCTCCGGGACTGCTTTGGGACGTCCCATGGTGCGGTGTCCTCCAATTACATTAACGAAAAAATTGGATTTTTGTACTTACCGTAAAATCTCTTTCTCGTTTAATTTAATTGGGGGACACAGATCGCACCCTTTGTTTTCACTTCTTTTCCTGTCACCAGGCTGCTGTTCTAGTTTCCTTTCCTGGTCCAGGACATGTTGGTTCTTTACTTTTGTTTCTCTCTCCTACTGCTATTGGTACAAACAGTATAGCCTAGTGCTGTGCAGAGGGTATAGCCCACCTGGGCGCAGCCAACCTTTTGATATCTAGTGTCGCCTCCTAGTGGTAGCTGGACATATACCCATGGTGCTGTGTCCCCAAGTGAATTGAACGAGAAAGGGATTATACGGTAAGTACAAAAATTCAATTTTTACATGGTTATCTACAATATACCATTTGTTGAGTACAGTTGGAATCAAGAATATATGCAACTTGTTGAAATACACAACTTTTCACAATGAAAACTATCTGGAAATCTTGGCCTCTCCTGTCTGTCGAAGCTCATTTCTCATAGAAATAGTCATTACTATGATTAGTAGTTGTGCAAGTGAGACATCCTTGTTTTGGGAGATACTGATGCTGCAATTGGCTGATCCTTGGCAATTTCTTGATCTGTTGTAGTTCTTACTGCTGGGAGCATCGACCTGTGCAGAAACCTCTCTGTTCACAGAGTAACGAGTCTTCTCTTTGCACAATATGCCTGGAGAATATTGACCATGTTCCTTCTTACCACGTAATACGAGGACCTTGTTGCAAAACCTCCTGGTACCACAGAGACTGCTTACAGGTATTTTCAGTATTCTTGTCTAATTGGACCTCCTACCTCAAAGTATTTTCTTTTTTTAATTTCTCATTAGTTTAAAGGGGTTTTCCAGAATATGAATGATCTCTTCAACCAGCTGATCGGCCAGAGGATAGAAGGCCGTGATCCGTGCTAGCGCAGCTTTCCCTTCCCATCAACATCGCAGTGGTGAGCAGGTGCAATTACAAGCCGTCCCATTCACTTCTATGAGACTTCTCTGTAGTACACACTTGAATAGGAATGATACTTCCCATAGAAGTGAATGGGACGGCTTGTTAATACATTTGCTCACTGCCGCAATGTCATTGGAAAGCAAGCAATGAAGGGAAGGCAGCGCTCGTATGTTAATACATTTGCTCACTGCCGCAATGTCATTGGAAAGCAAGCAATGAAGGGAAGGCAGCGCTCGTATGAAGCGTGGCTTTCTCTTCAACCAGCTGATTGGCGGGGGTGTCTGACCCCCCCCCGCCCATCTGATATTGACCTATGCTGAGTATACGTCATCAATATTAAAATCCTAGAAAACCCCTTTAAGGATGGTTGCACACAGCCTTTTCTGGTTGTCTTGAAGGTTTGGTGCAATTTTTTTTTTTTTTTTTTTTACAAAGTGCTTCATGCTTTAGATATGTTATTTCAGGCATTTTTCCCTTAGGCGTCTCCTTTTGGAGTTCAAAAATGCCTGTTACAATATAAATGTACAGTAACAGTTTAAAAAAACACACCAAAAATGGTGTATAGCAATCTTTTTTTCATGTTCTATCCCCTTTTTCTCTATCTTTTCTCTTGCAGTATCAAGCTCTGAGCGCTGGACTGTTTTTCTTCCGATGTACAGTATGCAATAATAGAGAAGTGTTCCAGAAAGAAATGTTACGCTTGGGAATCCATATTCCAGAAAGGTCTGCCATTTTATTTAAAGGGGTTTTCCGAGACTGATGACCTGTCCTCTTTCGCAGCCTTTTCGCAGCTTTCCCTAGGCCATTTGATGTCACGTTCATCGGTCACATGACTTGGGCGCGAAAGTGAATGGGGATGAGCTGTGATACCTGGTGCTAGGTCTTCATTGTTTAAATGTTGGAAAAGAAATTTACATTTCTATATTTTATTGAATCCGAAAAGTCAATTTTTTATTTTTTTTGTACCCAGCATTGACTTGTATGCAGGGAAGGCTGTCCATCCATGAATGAGGACAGGTAGTGCTAAGAAACTGTAAAGTTTTTAGGCCATATTCACACGACAGGAAGTGCTTTGCGATCCACAAACCACACTTACCAGTTGTCTGCACGCCACATCACGGTGCAGACCCGTTGACTTCCGTGTGCTTCCTCATTTGTGTAGCCACTCTGCAAAAGATAGGACATGTCCTGTACTTGGCCACAAGAGGCAGAGCATGGACCCGTTGAAGTCAATGAGTCTGTACTGTGATGCAGTGTGCAAATGCCCGGTAAGCATGATTTGGGGTTTGCAGACCACAAAACACTTGTGAATGTGTCCTTAGTCACATTGTCCGTTTTAGAATCTGCTCTTCTAAAGTTAGTTTTTGAAATACGGCATATTTTATGACACAGTAGAGCTTTATGCTCCTGTTTGCTGTTTGGCCAAGAACTTCTTGCTGTTGATCCTACTGGCCTCAGGCCTACCAATCTTCTACCCAGGCTGAGTGCCCTCTGAGTGAATATAGAACCTTGCTTAAAGAGGACCTGTCACCACTCCTGACGTGCTTGTTTTAATAGCTTCATACATTTCCTATGTAATAATTCTGGAGCCTCTATTCTTCTGGCTCTATGATGTGCCATTCCTTTATTATTTCTACTAGGTTATGAATGAATTGCTAGCAGTCTGCAGTAAGGGTACAGAGGGTGCAGCATTGAGTGGATAGAGAGTCTGTGCAGGTACACCACCAGCCCCCCCAACTGGTTACCTCCCCTCTGTACCCTTACTGCAGACTGCTAGCAATTCATTTATAACGTCTAGTAGAAATAACACAGGAATGGCACAACATAGAGCCAGAAGAATAGATGTTCCAGAATTGTTGTTACATGGGGAATGCATGAAGCTATTAAAACAGGCATGTCAGGAAAGGTCCACCGTTGCCTATTATCTGTGAGCTTCAGATTTTGAAATTCCGTGTAGGCAAATGGGACTATTTCCTGCTATCCGCCCTATAAAATTTGTATCTGTACTACAGAAGCACATCAATTTGTACAAATCAAATACATTTACACATCAGACTTGAGCAGATCAGGGCCGATCCCCTCTGCCTTGATTGACAGAGCCGACCGTGCATTCACCTCTATACTTCTGGGTGTACCCAGAAGGGAGCCATGCATGCACAGTTGCCATCTACCCTGCTCAAGCACCAACAGCCACAACTCTGGGCTCACTTCTAACTTGGGCCTGTTGTAAAGGACCCTTGTATATCAGTTGATTTTTATTTTTTATTTTTTCCCTATATGTAGAGATGCATCTTGGGAACTAGAAGAAAATGCTTTCCAGGAGCTTTTGGTGCGGCATCAACGTTGTGATGTTGAAAAGTGCCTTTGCCGGAATGGTCGGGATTATAATATTCCAGATAGGTGGGTACATTGATTATTGTATAAAATGTATATGAACACGTCAAGGAGGAGTGTGTGAAACCCACTGAACCGTGTATAAGAAAGGTTCAGTATAGGCCCGGGGGGAAGGCTTACAGCAGGCATCGATTTACATGAATTCTTACTGTAAAGCAAAGTTGTGTTCTGTCTGCATACACAAGCGCGATAGAAAGAGAGCAACTGAAGATTTTAGAAGCCTGTAAATCCAGAAGTTATTACATCTGCACTGATTTCTGCTGAAACAAAACCTCATAGCACATCCTTTCTGCTGATCATCCTTGGAAACACTGTCTGACACATCCCTTGCACAAGGGCACTTGGCTCCAGACTAAAAAAAATTACCTAGGAGACATTGGGTCCTAAACTGAAAAAATTAGGATCCAAATTACATTTTTAGTCACAAAATTTAAAATGCATATAATTATAATAAAAAAAGACTTGGAGTTGAGACGCAGCTCTACTTACAGCATACTGCCTCCCAGCACTACGAAACATACAGGAGATTACAGCACCACATACCTCCTACATCCAGTGACATCTCCTGTGATGTAGACATTCTCTTTACCTCACCTCATATCATTCTTTGTCATGTCTTGTCTGCAGTTTGTGTCACAGAGTTAGGGCTCATGCACACGAACATATTTTCTTTCCGTGTCCGTACCATGTTTTGTTTTGTTTCCCCCCCGGACCCTATACAGAACCATTCATTTCAATGGTTCCGCAAAAAAAAAAAAAACGGAAGGTACTCTGTGCATTCAGTTTCCATATCTCTGTTCCGCAAAAAAATAGAACATGTCCTATTGTTGTCCGCATTATGGATGAGGATATTACTGTTCTATTAGGGGTCGGCTGTTCCGTTCCGCAAAATACGGAATGCACGCGACGTCATCTGTATTTTTTGCAGACCACAAAATAAGTATGGTTGTGTGCACGAGGCCTTAGATTTCTCAATTTGTCAATCAACCTCCCCACCTTGCAGACACAAATGCTATACTGCTGAAAAAATAGGGAACCCCAGTAGAAATAATATCCCTTTTAGTGCCTCCAGCAATTATAATGCCTCCTAGGGTGCCCCCCCCCCCCTCCCCCAGTAATAGTAATGTCCACAAAAATTTCCTCAGTAATAATATTAAAACCCTACATTGTGCTTCCAATAATAATGCCTGTATAGTGTCGCAAAAATAATGCCCCCTAATTTCCCTGTAATATAAATCCCCCTAAAGTGGCTCCAGTATTAATATCCCCTTTTTTACCCTTACTAAAAATATCATTATAGTGCCTCGGTATTAATAATGTCCCCTATAGTGACCCCAGTAATAATAACCCTGTTCAAAAAATCCTGCTATGGTGCCCCAGTATTAAAATGTCCCCCTGCCTCCAGTAATGCCCGATAGTGCCCGCGTATTTAAAAAAATGGCTTGGTAATGCCCCCTATAGTGCCTCAGTATTAAAAGTCCCCGTGCCACTAGTAATCCTCCTTATTTTTCTACCAGTATTAAAAATGCCCATAGAGTGCCCCTAGTAATGCTTCCAGTTATGTCCCCCCACATTTCCCACCCTTCAGTAGTTTCCCCCACACTGCCCCATAGTAATAATGAACCTGTGTTCACCTGCTCTCTCCTGAGTAATATCTGTCAGTAATGTCCCTCATAGTGCTCATCCCCTTCCTGAGTAATACACAACGCTCTCCTCGCTGCCAGTAATGTCTCTACTGGGGAGTGGGCACTGAAAAAAAGCCAAAAACTAATATTTACCTGTGTCCCATTCGCCGGCACTCACAATGCAGGCAGTTACCTCTTCTGGCCTACAAGCTGGAATGGTAGAAAGCAGGCAGCCAGACGATTACATATGGTGTCATCACTCCTGCCTCCGCTGGGATTTACTACCGTATAGGCCTCAGGCCTATGAGGGTGATCGGCGGGGCATGGGAGCATGCAGTATTCAATTGGGGCATGCAGTATACAACTGCATCGCTGTCCTATGGATGTCTAGCCTGAAATGGCGACAAGACTAAAAAGTATTGTCATCGTTTGCGAATTACTAAGTTGTGTTGGCGACCATTTTGGTCACCATCTGGAGCATTGGGGCATACATAGGTGCTTAGGAATTTATACAGGTAATATGGAACTCAATGGAAACCATACAAATCTTTACCACCGACAGGCAGTGACCTCGCTCATTTTGCATGCTAATCTTGTGACCCATTTTCAATGTGTTCTCTGGGTCGCTTGAGCCTTATGGTGAAAGACGTTTTCATCTGGCTGCCTGGTACCTGGAAGTGACTATGGAGAAGAAGAATGTACTCTGTATTATAAAAAGCTGTATGATAATTTGGAAGATTTGGTACTTCAGCCTGTCTACTTTGGGTCCCTCCTTGGTATATCTCAGGTGTGCTGTCTTGGGGATGACTAGGGAAATGTGCATTTACACCAATTCGTTCTCCACAACAGCACCATCATTTCTCATGTCACTTTTTCTGAGTTTGAGTAGATTTATAATTTTGTATAACTTCTTCCGTGGAGGTTTTTGGTAAAGCATTGAGAGGAGGGTCTTTTAACCTCGCTGTGTATTTTTCCTGTCTCATTGGAGGGTGGAACAGACGGCAGTCTCAGGCGTGCTGTCGTGGAGACTTCCAGGAAACCCAATTACAGCTGAGTGTAATTGCACGTTTCTCATCCGTGTCACTGGAGGACACAAGTTAGACCTAGGACATAACTGTTGCCATTAGGATGTGGACACTAAGCATACAGTGTTCGCTCCTTCCTCCAACTATACCCTTCCCACAGAGACTGTTTAGCGTAGTGTCTGTAGGAGGCAGACATGTCTGTCCTGGCACATCTGCACTGCTCTCTGATCTTTTTTGCAAAGATAGGAACCTACCAGCGGTTCCTCTTCCTCCCACTCCGCTGCTGACCCAGCCTCTGCTCTAGGCCCTCCTTATTCTCAGCAGGACGGCATTCTTCTCAGCTGCAGCTCTGTTCCTTCAGTTTCTGCAACTAAATGTCATCTGACCTCAGCTCTGCTTCTACTAGGGGTCATCAATGCGGCTCCAGCTCTTCTACAGGGGAGCTTCATCCACAGACAGGGCAGATCTTACCCTATCTGAATCCCCCCCCCAATTCGCATTTATTTATTTTTCTTGTGTCCTCCTTTCAGAAATCAGACTACTTTTCTCGCCCATTTTCCTTGGGGGACACAGACCTTGGGTATAGCTCAGCTCCCTAGGAGGCGTGACACTAAGTAAAACTGTTAAGCCCCTCCTCCATCAGCTATACCCTCAGCCTGGAGATAGAGGCTACCAGTTTTAGCTTAGTGTCCAAGGAGGCAAGACACTCCCTGCTACTGCAGGGCTGTTTTCTCCTTGTTATTTTTACTTTTTCTTCTAATTTTGTTATTTTATTTTTTCCTAGGGATACCAGAGACGCATTAGACCTCTCTGCTCTCCCGGGGTTGAGCTGCGCCAGTGCCAACTTATCTGCACTGCTGCCTCCCCCACAGAAGCAATAGGAGGATCTGGGCAGCAATGGCTCCCCTACATCCCGCCAGCTAGGGGGTCGCCCGCACGCCAAGCCCCTCTTCCAGCTTCCTGCCACTGCGGTGCCAGTGGCTGAAGGGGCGACCCTGCTGGAAAGGACTGAGGGTGAAGACGTCGGACGGTGAGATGGCTATTCCAGCCCATACCCCGTCCCTATCTGCAGCATCTACCCCTCTGGGTAAGGGGGGCACCCGTGGTCGCTCATTCTGAGCGCTCATCTGCAGGACAATGCAGCACAGCAGCATCCTCAGCACCCCCACGCCGTTCCCCCCCACGCTGCTATCTTTCTCCCCCCCCCCTCCCCCTCATTCGGGGCTGACTCCATTTTTCTCTTCTCTCTCTCCCCCTTCCCGCCGAGAACGGGGGGCGGGGCTTAGCGGTCCCGGCAGGGGGCGGGGCTTACGCGCGCGGCATTTTGGGGGGCGGAGCTACGTTCTCCTTCACAGGAGACATTTCAAGCGCTGGAGGGGGCGGAGCTTGTTCCCCGTGCTTTCTGCTGAGGTTTCCCGCGCTTCCTCACTCCTGACAGGAAGCTGGGACACGGTGGGGGACTCTAACCTCCTGTGTACATCGCTCGGCTTCTGTGGGCGCTCTCTGCTGCTCACTGCTGTTCACTGCTTCTCTGCTGCTGCTGATCTGGGCCATCTCCTGACGTTCTTCTGAGGCACTGGTAGGACAGTTAACCCTCTCCTAACCCTCCTGGTCATAGCTGCTATAACCCTTTGTGGTCTCTATATTAGAGTACAACCACACTTCAGCATGTCAGATCCCACAGGTGCCCCCAAACCCTGGTACCATGCCTGTACCGCCTGTAAGGAACTTTTTCCGCGGGGGCAATCTGAGCCGCATTGCCTTGCATGTCAGGCCCCGGTGCAGGGCCCGCTTCCCGCTGCGCCCCCCGGTGCCTCTGAACCCCCTGACTGGGCTAGGTCTCTGTCTCAGGCGGTGGAAAGCCTTACACACGTAGTGGGCCGTCTCGTGGATAGACCGCCTCTCCCGCAGGCTGCCACAATCCCTGTCGCACCCGCTGGGACTACCGTTTCTGCCGCCCCCACTGGTTCCCTGCCTCCCAGCGAATCTTCCAGGGCCCGGCATACTCAGAAACGTTCAAGGGTTGAGCGCACATCTTCTCCAGATGCTTCGCTCTCTCCGCCATGCGTGCGAGCTCAGTCAAGTCTATCCTCTCAAAGGGATACGCTTTCTGAGGGAGAACTGGCGGATTCGGACGTGGACATGGACTCAGAGCTTCCGTCCAAATTGGCGTCCGCGGTGGGGCATCTTGTCACTAGCATCCGTGATACCTTTCAGCTACACGATGACCCCCCCAGCTCTGAACAGGCCGGCGTGTCCTTTCTCCGCCCCAAACAGGCCTCCAAGGTTTTTCCCATACACGCTGATTTTTCTTCTGTGGTATCCAAGGCTTGGACTCGGCCTAACGTCCGCTTTATTACACCCAAAAAGCTGGACATTTGTTATCCCTTTCCAGCGGATTCTGTGACCACGTGGACATCCCCGCCTAAGGTTGATCCTCCCGTGGCTCGCCTGTCCAAAAGCACTACTATTCCTGTACAGGACGGATCTTCCCTCCAGTCTGTTGAGGACCGTCGTACGGAATCCCTCTCCAAGGCCATATTTACTGCCTCTGGTTCGGCCCTTAGACCGGTCTTTGCCTCCGCCTGGGTTGGCAAAGCGGTCTCTGAATGGGGTTTGCAACTGGAACGGGAGTTAGGGTCGGACGTCCCTGTTCAGGACCTCCGTTCCTTAGCCCAACTAATTGTTCAGGCCGGAAAATTCGTCTGTGAGGCCTCCCTTGATGCGGGTGCCCTCATTGCCCGTTCCTCTGCCCTGGCAGTTTCTGTCAGGAGGGAACTCTGGCTGAAGGTTTGGGCGGCGGACGCCGCTTCCAAACGCTCTTTGGCCGGCCTACCATTCACGGGTTCCTGCCTGTTCGGAACCCGTCTGGACGAACTTATATCAGAGGCCACGGGTGGGAAGAGTACTCACCTCCCCCAGTCCAGGCCAATGGGCGCCCCCCGTGGTCGCGCTGGTTCGTCCCATTTTCGGTCCTTTCGCAAGCCCACCGGGTCTAGACCCGCGGCCAGTTCTTCTTCCTCTGGCCCAGCCCAGGATAGACGCAAGAAGCCGTTTTTTCGGACGCAACCTACCTGGCGCAAGTCCCAGCCTGCACGGGCTCCCACAGGCCAGCAGCCCTCTGCCTGAAGGTGCGCCCCCACCCACCCGGGTGGGGGGCCGCCTTCTCCTATTCAGGAACTTATGGCGGGCCCACATCTCAGACGCATGGGCGCTCGAGATTGTATCTTGCGGATACAAAATCGAATTTGCGTCCATTCCGCCAGACCGTTTCTTCCGATCCCGTCCTCCGCGAGATCCCGTACGAGTGGCCGCCTTCTTCGCGGCCATTCACTCTCTAATGGACAAGGGTGTCGTCGCCCCCGTGCCTCCGACGGAAAGGTTCAGGGGGTTCTACTCGAACCTCTTTGTGGTTCCCAAGAAGGAAGGCTCAGTGCGTCCGATCTTGGACCTAAAACGCCTGAACCGTTTTCTCCGACTGCAGAGATTCCGGATGGAGTCTCTCAGGTCCGCAGTGGCCTCCCTGGAAAGAGGGGATTTCATGGCCTCAATCGACATTCAGGATGCATACCTCCACGTTCCGGTTGCTCCATGTCATCACCGCTTCCTGCGCTTCGCGGTGGGGGACGATCACTTCCAATTCGTCGCCCTTCCCTTTGGTCTGGCGACGGCTCCTCGAGTGTTCACCAAGGTCCTGGCCCCTGTCTTGGCCCTTCTACGTTCAAGAAGTGTTTTTCTTCTCCCATACTTGGACGACATCCTGGTCAAGGCACCCTCCTTCTCTCAGACATCCCGCAGTGTGGAACTCACTCTGGAGACCCTGACGCGGTTCGGTTGGATTATCAACCACCCCAAATCTTCCCTTACCCCCTCCAGACGGCTGATCTTCCTGGGGATGCTCCTTGATACAGAGTTGGCGGAGGTCCGCCTTCCGTCGGACAAGCGTCTGGCCCTTCGCGGGTCGGTTCGCAGTCTCCTCCGTCATCACCGCCCTTCCCTCAGATCCAGCATGCGGTTGTTGGGAAAGATGGTTGCCTGTTTCGAAGCGGTGCCGTTCGCACAATTCCGATCCCGCACCTTTCAGAGGGCAATTCTGTCGGCCTGGGACAAATCACCGAGGAGTCTGGACAGGACCTTTCTTCTGCCTCCCCTGGCTCGGGCTTCCCTCGGCTGGTGGTTGCATATCCCTCTAAGGGGGAAGTCCTTCCGTCCACTGAACTGGCTGGTGATTACCACAGATGCCAGCTTACGGGGGTGGGGGGGGGGGTTTTCCCTCCCCGGTCCGTCCAGGGCGTTTGGTCTCTATCGGAGTCCAGACTTCCAATCAATATTCTGGAACTGAGGGCGATTCTTCTGTCCCTCAGACACTGGACCCATCTGCTGAGGGGCCACCCTGTTCGGATCCAATCGGACAATGCCACGGCTGTGGCATACATAAACCATCAGGGAGGCACTCGCAGCGATGCAAGAGGTGACCCTCATTCTCCTGTGGGCGGAGACGCACGTGCCGGCCTTATCTGCGATTTACATCCCGGGGGTGGACAACTGGGCGGCGGATTTCCTCAGCCGGTCCACCATCGACCCGGGAGAATGGTCCCTGCACCCAGAGGTGTTCGAAGCCCTTTGTCTTCGCTGGGGTCGCCCCGACGTGGACCTCATGGCCTCCAAATTCAACCACAAGGTCCCCCTATACCTGGCCAGGGCACGGGACCCGAAGGCATACGGCGCCGACGCGCTCGTCCTTCCGTGGCGCGAATTCTCCCTTCTGTACGTCTTTCCTCCTTTTCCCCTCCTGCCACGGGTTCTTCGGAGGATCGCGGCAGAGGGCGTCCCCGCGATTCTAATCGCCCCGGATTGGCCCCGCCGGTCTTGGTACGCCGACCTAATGTTGCTGTTGGCAGACGCACCGTGGCCACTGCCCTCCAGGGAAGACCTTCTCTCTCAGGGACCGATCTTCCACGAGCATTTAGGCTCGCTACGTTTGACGGCGTGGCTATTGAGACCGCCGTCTTAACGCGACGGGGTTTCTCCGCGGACGTAGTCCGCACCATGATCCGGGCTCGTAAGCCCGTATCCTCTAGGATCTACTATCGGGTTTGGAGGTCCTATCTGGGGTTCTGTGAGTCCCGGAGCATCCCACCTCTCCGGTTTTCTCTTCCCACAATCCTGTCCTTCCTCCAGTCGGGTCTGGACCTGGGGCTGTGCCTCAGTTCTCTGAAGGGTCAGATTTCGGCGCTGTCTATTCTTCTCCAGCGTCCCCTGGCCCCTCTAGGGCCAATTAAGACCTTTTTACAAGGGGTGGCTCACTCTGTTCCGCCGTACCGCCCTCCAGTTCCTTCCTGGGACCTGAATGTGGTGCTCTCGGCGCTCCAATCAGCCCCCTTCGAGCCTTTACGGGAGGTCTCCCTTCGCCTTCTGTCCTGCAAGGTCATCTTTCTTGTGGCCGTCACGTCTCTCCGACGGGTGTCGGAGTTAGCGGCTCTTTCTTGCTCCGAACCTTTCCTGATCTTCCACCAGGATAAGGTTGTGCTTCGGCCTGTCCCGACTTTCCTGCCAAAGGTGGTCTCCGCCTTTCACATCAATGAGGACATCGTCCTTCCGTCGCTCTGTCCCTCTCCTTCCCACCCCAGAGAACGGGAACTGCACCGTCTGGATGTGGTCAGGGCGTTGAGGATTTACTTGGAGGTCACCGGGTCCTTTCGGCGCACGGACTCCCTGTTTGTGGTTCCGGAGGGTTCGCGCAAAGGGTTGGCGGTCTCCAAGGTGGCTATTGCCCGTTTCATTAAACTGGCGGTGTCTGAGGCTTATCGAGCCAAGGGCAGACCTCCGCCTTTCGGCGTCACTGCTCATTCCACCAGAGCAGTCGGAGCTTCCTGGGCGCAGAGGCATCGGGCCTCGGCTGAACAGTTGTGCAAAGCAGCCACTTGGTCCTCTCTGCACACTTTCACAAAGTTCTATAGGGTGCATACGCATGCATCAGCGGATGCTGCTTTGGGCCGCCTGGTTTTGCAGGCAGCGGTTTCCTGATGCTCTGGTGGTGTTCCGCCTTGGGTTTGTGGTCCCTCCCTTCTTGGACTGCTCTTGAACGTCCCAAGGTCTGTGTCCCCCAAGGAAAATGGGCGAGAAAAGGAGATTTTTGTATAACTTACCAGTTAAATCTCTTTCTCGCTCTTCCTTGGGGGACACAGCACCCACCCTTCTGTGTTTGGTTACAGGGTTATGGTCTGGCGCCCCGTTGGGTTGCTGGCTGGTTGTTTCCGTTATTGGTTGTTATCCTTTCACTACTTGGACACGCAACTGGTAGCCTCTATCTCCAGGCTGAGGGTATAGCTGATGGAGGAGGGGCTTAACAGTTTTACTTAGTGTCACGCCTCCTAGGGAGCTGAGCTATACCCAAGGTCTGTGTCCCCCAAGGAAGAGCGAGAAAGAGATTTAACTGGTAAGTTATACAAAAATCTCCTTTTTTCTTTATTCTTGAGGGGTCTTACAATTTCTAAATCCACAATCTTGCGTTGGATCAGTTTAACCATACTGCTCTAAAGGCAGAGTTGCCCCCCTTCCAGGTTACTGCTCACTCTGTTTGATCTGTGTGGACCTCTTGGGTGGTTCATCACCATGCATCTGCTTTTCAGGTGTGTCCTGGAAGGTTTGTACCAGGTCCTCCATGCACAGCTTTACAGAATGATCGGGTGTACACCTTTGCATCTGCTGTCGCAGTAGTTTGGAGCAAGGTTCTGCAGGCAGCAGTCCACTATCCGCACATTTGTCTTCCGACTTTTATTTATTTTATAAGTTATAATTATGTTTTATAAATTTTCCCCTACCCTGGGCACTGCTTTGGAACGTCTCATGGTCTACCCTGTGTCCCGCAAAGACATGAAGAGAAAAGTCAATTTGGACACCCTTCTGATCAGTTGTTGTGCAGGTTCACAACAGCACGGAGGCTCAGTGGTTAGCATTGGTGCCCTACAGCGCTGCGGTACTAGGTTTGAATCTGACCAACATCTGCATAGTTAGTATGCTCCCCCATGTCTGAATGGGCTTCCTACCGGTAACCACTCTCCAAAGACAAACTGTTAGAGAATTTAAGTTGCGAGCCCCACTGGGGATAGCGAGTGATGATTTCTATAAAGTGCTGCAAAATATGTTGACACGAGGCTAGGGCTACGTGGCGACATTCATTTCGCACCAGTTGCACAATTTTTTTAAATAATGATTGTCAATGATGTCGCACTGCGACATGCTGTGACAGCGACGCGACAGGCACAAGAAATCCATCCAAGTTGGATTTCTGTGCGACTGTTGTCGCAGTATGTCTCGGTACAACACCTTTACCAATCATTATAAGAAAGAATGTTGCACAACTTTGGTGCGACATGAATATTACGCAACACATGTCCTAGCCATAGCCCTGTTTCTTAGTGTCAGCAGCTACACCTTTGGTATACTGTGTTTAGTGACAAAAATCCATTTTTATGTGCACACTGTAGAATTATAAAAAAAAAAAAGTAAAGATCCAGTTTTAAATGACATTTGGGACCAGTACCAATCTGTAGAATGAAATGTATGGGATTTAGAAAGTCTTAAGATTTTAGCATTTTTTTGTTTAGTTTTGCATGTACATTCATTTTTATTTTTTATCCCTCTACCCTAATAGTAAGTGGGAAATTGTACGCTGCCAGAGTTGTGGATCCAGTGGTACACACATTGCTTGCTCCTCAGTTGAGCAGGTGAACCAGACATGGGAGTGTGCAGAATGTCAAAGCATCAGCTGCTCTCCAGGTAACTAGATGGCACTGTGTAAAATCATGTAGAATTGGGCTTCCTGACTTTTTACCGCTTGTTTATGATGTCATTTATTAAGATGATTGATATCTGAAATATTGTTTTGCTGTCTTTCATTAAAGTAAAACGATCACGCCCTGCATCTCTAAATTGGTCGGAAACCCTTGATGATTTAGGGTTTGATACTGAGCAGCCATCTCCAAAATGTAGAAGGAGGTCAAGAACATCAAGACAAGTTATTTTAAAGTAGGTGTTTAACACGGTATCATCAATATGTGCTATAAATGTGTGTACACTTAGCCTTTAAGACAATTTTCACTTCGGGGGGCAATTTTCTTTTGGATTTGCATTTTACTTATTTTTTGCTTAAAATAATTTTCCAATTGGTCTTTATTAAAAAAAAAACTTTTAGCAGGTTTTTGTCCAACAGGGTTAAAAAGGATCTGTCACCACAAAATGCAATGTGAAAGCACCATGCCATAAAGCAGGGGGAGCTGAGCAGATTGCTACATATTTTTGTTGGTATGGTTTCCGTAAAACCTGTATTTTCCTCATTGCAGCCCCGTGAACAGCTATCAGTACAGGAGGGAGGTGTGCATACAAGGCTAGCGGTCAGTCACTGATAACACCTCCCTCCTGTACCAAAAGCTGTTACAAAAAGCAAATATATAAATGTATAAATTACAGGTTTTAGCGGCAGAGTATCTTGGTTTCAGTTTTTCTGATCAGTTTGATAAGGCTACTTTCACACTTGCGTTCGGAGTGGATCCGTCTGGTGTCTGCTGGTGTCTGCACAGACAGATCCGCTCCTATAATGCAAACGATGGTATCCGTTCAGAACGGATCCGTCTGCATAACTGTTTTTTTCTGATCTGATTTTTCACTTCATGAAAACTCAGATCCGACAGTATATTCTAACAGAGGCGTTTCCATGGTGATGGGGACGCTTCAAGTTAGAATATACTAAAAAGAACTGTGTACATGACTGCTGCCTGGCAGCACCCGATCACTTACAGGGGTCTGTGAACCACACAATTACAGGGGGCTATGTGAGTATCATAGCCCCCTGTAAGATCAGGTGCTGCCAGGCAGTAGGGGCTAGACCCCTCCACCCCCCTCCCCCCCCCCAGTTTTAAATTCATTGGTGGCCAGTGCGGCCCCCCTCCCTCCCCAGTATTATATTCATTGGTGGCCAATACGGCCCCCCTCCCTCCCCAGTATTATATTTATTGGTAAGTGAAAGGTCTGTGCTATAAGCAATGCGCAGCACAGACCTTTCACTTACCAGTAGGAGGAGCGCTCGACCGGTCACAGACATCACAGGTAAGTCTAATGCTTCTAAAATTGCTAAGTAACCATGGCAGCCAAGACTGCAGTATCATCTTTGCTGCCATGGTAACCGATCGGAGCCCCAGCGATTAAACCCCTGGCCACCAATGAATATACTACTGGGGAGGGAGGGGGGCTGCACTGGCCACCAATGAATATACTACTGGGGAGGGAGGGGGGGCCGCACTGGCCACCAATGAATATAACACTGGGGAGGGAGGGAGCGGGGCCGCACTGGCCACCAATGAATATAATACTGGGGAGGGAGGGAGCGGGGCCTCACTGGCCACCAATGAATATAATACTGGGGAGGGAGGGAGCGGGGCCGCACTGGCCACCAATGAATATAATACTGGGGAGGGAGGGAGCGGGGCCGCACTGGCCACCAATGAATATAATACTGGGGAGGCAGGGAGCGGGGCCGCACTGGCCACCAGTGAATATAATACTGGGGAGGGAGGGAGCGGGGCCGCACTGGCCACCAATGAATATAATACTGGGGAGGCAGGGAGCGGGGCCGCACTGGCCACCAGTGAATATAATACTGGGGAGGGAGGGAGCGGGGCCGCACTGGCCACCAATGAATATAATACTGGGGAGGGAGGGAGCGGGGCCGCACTGGCCACCAATGAATATAATACTGGGGAGGGAGGGAGCGGGGCCGCACTGGCCACCAATGAATATAATACTGGGGAGGCAGGGAGCGGGGCCGCACTGGCCACCAATGAATATAATACTGGGGAGGGAGGGAGCGGGGCCGCACTGGCCACCAATGAATATAATACTGGGGAGGCAGGGAGCGGGGCCGCACTGGCCACCAGTGAATATAATACTGGGGAGGGAGGGAGCGGGGCCGCACTGGCCACCAATGAATATAATACTGGGGAGGGAGGGAGCGGGGCCGCACTGGCCACCAATGAATATAATACTGGGGAGGGAGGGAGCGGGGCCGCACTGGCCACCAATGAATATAATACTGGGGAGGGAGGGAGCGGGGCCGCACTGGCCACCAATGAATTTAAAACTGGGGAGGAAGGGGGGTCTGGCCCCTGCTGCCTGGCAGCCCCTGATCTCTTACCGGGGGCTATGATACGCACAATTAACCCCTTCAGGTGCGGCACTTGAGGGGTTAATTGTGCTGATCCCACCCCCCTGTAAGAGATCGGGTACTGCCAGGCAGCAGGGGGCAGTCATGTACACAGTTCTTAGTGTATTCTAACTTCAAGCGTCCCCATCACTATGGGAACGCCTCTGTGTTAGCATATACTGTTGGATCTGAGTTTCACAATCTAACTCAAATCCGATGGTATATTCTAACATAGAGGCGTTCCCATGGTGATGGGGACGATTGAAGTTAAAATATACCATCGGATTGGAGAAAACTCCGATCCGATGGTATATTAATAGGGACTCCTGACTTTACATTGAAAGTCAATGGGGGACGGATCCGTTTGCAATTGCACCATATTGTGTCAACGTCAAACTGATCCGTCCCCATTGACTTGCATTGTAAGTCTGGACGGATCCGTTTGGCTCCGCACGGCCAGGCGGACACCCGAACGCTGCAAGCTGAGTGGAACGGAGGCCAAACGGTGCCAAACTGAGGCATTCTGAGCGGATCCGCATCCACTCAGAATGCATTGGGGCAGTACGGATTCGTTCGGGGGCGCTTGTGAGAGCCTTCAAACGGAACTCGCAAGCGGAGCCCCGAACGCAAGTGTGAAAGTAGCCTAAGAATTTAGCTGAGTGTTTGAGCTGGCAGGAGTTCAGAGATTAAGCCTATACATACCCATCAGGAGAGCAACATGACCCTTTAGGACAAAAAAGCTAACATTTTTAATAAACACTCATTGAAAAAGTGATTTTTAGCCCAAAATGAGTAAAATGCAATCACAAAAAATTACCCCAAAAGGTGTTCAAAGCCTTTGCACTGAATTCCAGCTTCTAACCTTAGTAAACTGTTGAAAATGAAAGGCTCATCTTCAGGTGTAGTTCATTCCAAAACATACGCCTGAAATTCTGCCACATGTAGTGCTAGAATATTCCCATAGTGACAGCTGTGGTTCCTTTTATGTTGTAAGGTATTCTGTCTTGTATGATAAGCCACCTTGTTTTTTTCTCACCAGGCAGGTTCAAAGACATATTTCTGATATCTTAAAAGAACTGAAGTCTCCGATAAATAAGTCCATTTTCACTGTAAAAGTGCAAAGCAAGTCTGTCCTGAACAGTTCTCTTATTTATTTCCGCAAGATGCGCTTTTCTCCGTACCACACTCTACAGATCAAGTTCACGAACAGTAAAGGCAGAGTAGCAGACATATCTCTGCCCAATTATTTTAAACTGTTACTTGATGCCATCCAGAACTCTAACCTGTTTGAAGGGTCTGAGCGTAAAAATCTTTCATTAAACGTGAATGGTAAGTAAAATACTCTCAAGCTGATGTGGAACTGTCTGCATAGTTACAGATATAGTATTACATATACATTGTGCATCATGTTTTATTTGGTTTTCCATGACATAAGTATTCATATAAGTGAGAGATACTTGGTGTAGACATTTATAGGGAATCTGTCAACTTTGAAACAACCCCCAAACTAGAGTAAGTGGTGTGTAAGTAATGCCAGGTCCGGTTGTGTACTTTTTATCTTCATACTCACTCGCATTCTCCTGCTGTGCTCTCACAACAGTAAAATGCATTGAACGGACTCCATGCTCGCGTACATAGTGGAGAGGACTCATGGAGGAGTCCCCTCAATGCAGCTTACTGTTGGTTTGTGGGAACGCAAATGAGCATGAAGATAAAAATGTCCTAACCTGACTCGCCATCACTTGCGCTATACACCGATTACTCTAGGATGGGGGTGTTTTGGAGCTGACAGATCCCCTTTAAGAAATTATATTCCTATAAGCCGCAGTGGAAGGAGAGTAAACCTACCTCAGATTTTTCTAGGAAGACAAATTAACTTAAATGGACACTGACAGGCCCAAAAAGCATATTTAGGTATATAACAGTACATGTCATATAAAGGGTATTAGAATCATCTAAGTATCCCCCCTGTCCACCTTATAAATACAGTAAAAATAAGTTTTATAACCTGCTTTCATCGTGTTCAATCTGCTCAAGGGGCGGTGTTTTATCTCAACTTGCGCCCAGCCAGCCTCTCCCAACTGCCGTTTGAAGCGCCGCCCAGCTAATCAATATTCACTTCGCTGGGCGGCTACTCTGAAGCGCTGCTGTGCCTGGCGCATGCGCATTAAGCAGAGGCTGCATCGGCCTCTGGGAATCAGACTGTGCGCAGGCGATCCCGGCCAGTGAGGGTGCCGGGCCCATGCGCTGAAGATGGCCGGGGACACTAGTAGCCGCCCAGCGAAGTGAATATTGATTAGCTGGGTGGCGCTTCAAACGGCAGTTCTGGCGAGGCTGGCTGGGCGCAAGTTGAGATAAAACACCGCCCCTTGGGCAGATTGAACACGATGAAAGCAGGTTATAAAACTACTTTTTACTGTATTTATAAGGTGGACAGGGGGGATACTTAGATGATTCTAATACACTTTATATGACCTGTACTGTCATATAGCTAAATATGCTTTTCTCGCCCAGTTTCCTTGGGGGACACAGAAGACCTTGGGTATAGCTCATCTCCATAGGAGGCGTGACACTAAGTGAAAACTGTTAAGCCCCTCCTCCACAGCTATACCCTCAGCCTGGAGAGAGAGACTGCCAGTTTTTGCTTAGTGTCCAAGGAGGCAAGACACTCCCTGCTCTGCAGGGCTCTTTTCTCCTTTGTTGTTTTTAAAATTTTTGATTTTTACTTTTTCTTTTCTTTTTGTTCCAGAATACGGGACAACAGAGACGCACTAGACCTCTCTGTTTCTCCCGGGGTTGAGCTGCGCCAGTGCCGGTCATCCGCACTGCTGCCTCCCCCACAGAAGGCAAGGTGGACCAGGGCAGCCCAGCTCCCCTGCATCCCGCCAGCGCAAGGGTCGCCCGCACGCCAAGCCCCTCTTCCAGCGTCCTGCCACTACGGTGCCAGTAGCTGAAGGGGCGACCCTGCTGGAACGGACCGAGGGCGAAGACATCTGTGGTGAGAGAGTGGCTTCTCCAGCCCTACGTCCCCTCCCTCCCCGGTCTCCTGCGTGACTGACCCCCCATACTGGTAGCCTATCCGAGAGCGGAGAGGTGCAAGGTTTAGGCATTACCCATTGCTTTACCTAAGACAGTTTTAATATGTTTGTCTCTTATAGCAGAGTGGCTATAGGGTGGCCCTGCTGGACCTAGGGTGGTCCCTGGGGTGCCGCAAGGCGGCAATCTGCTCCCTCTCTCTCCCGCCATAGATCATACCGAAGAGGGGGCGCTTACCGGTGCGCTGCTCAGGACCTGCTGCCGCTCCTGACGGCATGGGTAATCCTGGGCGCAGCCAAAATTTAGTCCAGGCTTCGCGGCCTGCTGGCCCGCACCATCCGGTGCTCTTTCCTCGGGCCCCTGACTTTTCCGGGCCGCGGGGTGAGCACCCGCGGTCTGCATTGCATGTGCGCACTATGCTATAACTGGGCCGGCCGACCATCCGTCCGGTTGGCCGGACGCCGCAACTTTGGGCCCAGACATCGCGGCCTACTGGGCCGCACCTCACGCTCCTCTCGGGTCCCTGATTCTCCCGGCTGCCGGGTGGGCTCCCGCAGCCGGCATTGGATAGCGCTGTGTTCCAACGGGTCCCGGCCGGCCGTCGGTGCATTCTCTCATCCATGGCGGCGCGGCCGGCCGGGGCGCTGCATAGTTTGTTTAGCGGCCTGCTGCGCACTTCCGGCGCTCGGGTTGGGCACCCGCGACCGGTACGGGTGCTCCCGCGGCCGGCTTAGGCCCGGCCGATACTTTAAATACTTGCGGCCCCGGTCAGCCGGGCGACGCAAAAATTTAGGCCCCGGCTTCACGGCCTGCTAGGCCGCAACATTCTGGCCTCTGGGGGGGGGGGGGGCGGGAACTCACCAGGCGCGGATTCTTCCCGCCTGGAGGTTCCCCCACCCCCAGGGGTTCGCTGCGCCGCCCCCAGGCCAGATGCCGGTTAACCCTTGGGGTACTGGCCGGCTCCTGAGGGCCTGTACGACCTGTGCCCCTGTATGGTGGCCCCCTTTCTGCCTCAGGGAGGCTGTAATATTAATAAATAAATAATAATGATAATAAAAATAATAATAATAATAAAAAAAAAAAAAAAAAAAAAAAAAAAAATATACTATTATTTTGTTTTAAATAACTGGACTTGTGGGCTGCGCAGGATGCGGGAGCCTCATCATTCAGTACTGCTGTCTGTATGCATGCCCCCCTCTCTTAGGCGGTGTGTCGTGTTCCCCGGCCGCGGCGCCTCCCAGGCGGTTTTTTCTTGCCCTCGCCCGGGATTCGGCGCTGGCCAAGTGCATGCAGATTTTATTTTTTATTTATTTTTATTTTTTTTTCTGACCAGACTTCGTCACCCACTCCAGTTCTGGTGGCTGCAGGTGCATGACCCTCCTTCCTAGGCGGAATACTGCACTCTCCCTGGCTGCGGCCTGGCCTCATGCATGATCCCCCTTTTCTAGGCGGACTGCTGCACTCTCGCCGGATGCTGTGTTGGCCATATGCACGACCCCCTTCCACAGCAGGACGCTGCACTCACTGGATTCGCTGCCGGCTTTGTGCATGAACCCTTCCATAAGTGGAATATTGCACTCTTACCGGATACGGTGCTGGCCATGTGCATGAACCCCTTCCATGAGAGGTCTACTGCACTCTCCCCGGATAAGGAGGTGTACTGCACTTTCCCCGGTTACGGTGCCGGCCTTGTGCACGTTCCCCTTCCATGGGCGGAACACTGGATTCGCTGCCGGCCATGTGCATGAAACCTTCCATAGGCGGAATACTGCACTTTCACCGGATACGGCGCCGGCCGTGTGCGTGAACCCCTTTCATAGGTACACTGCACTCTCACTGGATCCGTTGCAGGCCATCTGCATGACCACCCCCCCTTCCGTAGGTGGTGTGCCGCACTCTCACTGGATTCGCTGCCGGCCATGGACATGTCTCCTTTCCTCAGGCGACATACGTGCACTCTCATCCATGGCGGCGCTCTCACTGGATGCGTGGCTGGCCATGTGCATGACCCCCTTTTCTGGGCGGAATACTGCACTCACTGGATGCGTTGCCGGTCAGGAGCCTGCCCTCTAACTTGGGTGGAATGCTGGCACTTCCATTGGATACGGTGCTGGTCTTGTGCTTAACCCCCCATTATTCCATGGGCGGCATTTTGCACGCTCACACGATCCACGGCTGTCCTTGTTTATGCTGTGCTGGACTGGTACACGTCCCCCGTCATTGGAGGAGTGGTGCACTCTCACGACATTCGGTGTTGGGTGGATTTTTTTGCACAATCACTTAATGATAGAATAACCTGTGCATGCCCCCTTTCACTAAAGTGGACCTTCCTGCGTTCTGCTGGATATGTGCGGCCATGGGCATGGCCCCCTTCTGGGCGGAGTATGGTATGTCCTACCTTTCCGGAGTAGGTTCTGGCCTTGGCATCCCCCCCTTTTTTTGGGCAGGCCTCTGCAGTGGTTGCCAGGTACATTTTCCCCCTTTTCTGGGCGGACTGTTTGCGTTCCATCGCATGCCGTGCTAGTCTTGTGCATGACTACCTTTCGGGTTGCACTTTGCACTTCCATTGCTACGGTTGGACTCTGGCTGATTCTTCGCTGAGTGACTATTTTTGCAGTGGGCGGACTTTCTTGTGCGCTCTATCCGTTGTTTGGGCCGTGTATGCCTTCTCCTCCCATTGGTGGGTTGGCCTTCTCACTGCTTACGGGGCTGCTCGTCCGTATGCCCCCCTTTATCCTGAGATGTACTTTTTTCTCTTGGGATATGGTGCTTCCAGCAAGCCTTGCACTATTCTCTAAAGAGCTCATTCGGTCCAACTGTGTGGGCCTGAGGTGGTGTCCAACAAACAGCAGATGAATGCCCAATGTATTCAAGGTACCTACCTTTTTTATCAGTAGACGGGCTCTACTTGTTCGCTACTGCACCTGGCTGGGTGGTACTCATTCCTTTCGTGGCCCTTCCGCCCGGGGTGTGTTCGTGGTCCCTAGATGCGTACCCATTCGTTCTCCCGCGGCATTGTTCCCCTGCGCTAGTGGTCACATGCTCGAGAGTGCTGTTGTCTGCAGCGC
Organism: Bufo gargarizans; assembly: GCF_014858855.1. Lineage (NCBI taxonomy): Eukaryota > Metazoa > Chordata > Amphibia > Anura > Bufonidae > Bufo > Bufo gargarizans. Next base: position 67,058,628 of record NC_058090.1, on the reverse strand, counting down.
CTCTCGAATTCTTCGTTGGCTCGTACAGGACTGCGATTCCCTTGCCTGCTGCAATTTCCTCCTCTTCGGATGCAGTGTGGTATGAGTCCTTCGTCTTGGCGCCTCTGCGCTTCTGTCTGATCTGCTGCCAGGTTCGGGCTGCTATTCTCTGGAAGGTCACCCAACTTCTCTTGGGTGCTCGATTACCCAGGTCCGGAGGACCTCCGCCTTGGGTTCGCCAAGGTATTCGCCTTCTGCGAGGCGGTGGACCGGGCGTCTCTCAGTGTAGCGGGTTCTGCTTTTCAGCTGGCCTATGGCTTCCCTGTTGCCCTCCCCTCCTCCTTTCGGTTGGAGGGTGTTATGCCGGCCTCTGTCTCCGCTGCCTTATCTCGCCGGCTTTGTTTGGCTCCCGCTCGGTACGGATCACTCCGATGTGGCTTCCCGCCGGACTTCAGAGGCTGTTCTTTCACTGTCCTCCCCTCTGGGGAGAGCATGGTTGTTCATGTGGATGGTTCCGGTGTTCCTTTTGGCCTCGTGCTGTCTCCCTGGTTCACACTGGCTGTATTAGCTGTGTGCCTATTTACTGAGTCTACCGCGTGCTGTCCTCCCGCTGAGTGCAGATTGCATGGTCCTGCTGTAGACTTGCCTTCTTGATAACTTGGGGGGACTACCTTTTTCGATCCAGATTGTCCTTTGATCTCCCGCACCGGGGCTGTACAACGTGGTTACATCAGCATGGACTTTTGCCTGTCTTCTCCTGGTATCTGGCGGATCCTTTGGGTTTTTTCCATCTGTCCTCTGCTCCCCCACTCGGGTGGATACGGGACAACGTTGTTCGGGGGCCGACGGGGCTAGTTTTGTCGACCCTTCTGCCCGTGTTACTGGTCTGCGCCTGATCACATTGGGTTTTCGCCCGCTTGCCAGGCGACTCCAGCGGGTTCGCTACTGTCCACTCCTGGCTGTGTTTCGTCCAGGATCTGTCGTAAGGCTTGGGGTTTTTTTGTATGGGGTTCTGTGGGGAGCTGTGCATTCCCCACTCTGAATTTCTCTCCCCATGGTTCTGTCGTTTACTTGGGGTGTCTAGTGTCGGCGCTGTTCTTCCTCTTCCAGCGTTCCCGGCCCTCTGGGCCTGCCAAGACCTCCTTCCTCGGAGTGGCTCTTTGGTTCCTCTGTACTGTCCTTCGGTACCGCCCTGGGACTATATACTGAGCTCTCGGCGCTCCAATCTTGTCCTTGGGGCCGTTACAGAGGTTCTCTCTACCCCCTCTGTCCGGTACGGTTGTGTTCTGTATCAGTCGTTTCTCTGACGGGTGCCGGAATGGCCCTTCTTTTGTTACGAGCCTTCTGTCTTTTCCAGGACAGGGCTGTTCTACATCCCGTTTTTCTTCGTTCGTTCCTTCCTTCCTTCCTTCTGAAGGTGGTGTTTGCCTTTCGCTTCAACACCTCACCTATTTGGACGTTGTTTGGGCCTTGCCGTTTTTTTCCTTGGAGATCTCCGACTCTTGTAGATGTTCGGCCTCTTGGGTTTCCAGGAGGTCTGTGCATAGGGTTGACGGACTCCAGGGTGGTTGTCCTCCGCTTGCTCAGATTGGCTATTGCTGAGGTTCCCGCACCTAGGGCAGGGTTCTGTCTTGGTGTCACCGTTCATTTCACCAGAGCGGTCGGTGCCTCCTGGGCCGGAGGCATTGGGCTTCGGCCATGCATTTGGGCAAGGCGGCCACAGGTCTACCTTGCACGCCTTGACAAGTTCTACAGGGTGCATACTCTGACTTTGGCAGATGATGCCTGCCCCGCCTGGGTTTGCGGGCGGCGGTTCATTGATGCCTTTCGGGTGCTTCACCTTGGTGCTGTGGTCCCTCCCCCTTTTGGACTGCTTTTGAACGTCCCAAGGTCTTCTGTGTCCCCCAAGGAAACTGGGCGAGAAAACGAGATTTTTGTATAACTTACCAGTAAAATCTCTTTCTCGCTCTTTCCTTGGGGGACACAGCACCCACCCATTCATTGTTTTTCTCTGTACTGTTTCCAAGTTTTTGTTACCCGTTGGGTAGTTGGCTTGTTGGTTCCTTGTTGGACTTTGCCTTTTCTCACTGCTTGGACACGCAACTGGCAGTCTCTCTCTCCAGGCTGAGGGTATAGCTGTGGAGGAGGGGCTTAACAGTTTTCACTTAGTGTCACGCCTCCTATGGAGATGAGCTATACCCAAGGTCTTCTGTGTCCCCCAAGGAAAGAGCGAGAAAGAGATTTTACTGGTAAGTTATACAAAAATCTCGTTTTTGGGCCTGTCAGTGTCCCTTTAAGTGTAGAGTGTTTGGACCGAGCATATCAGGCAAGCAAGAATAGTCAGAAATATAACTGGATGTGCCCCTGTACATGTACAGTATATACCATGTGGCCATCTGTCTACACCGGTATTTGTGCCATACAGATGCGGTATGCCCAGCACTTCACCCTCTGTAGTGTATTCTCTCTGCTACACCACTCCACATTTTTTCACAGTATTGTGTGTAATGGCTTTATATACAGTAATTTAGTTTTAGTATGGATATTACATGATTTCGGTCACATTTATCTCTTCAATATGTTTTTTTTATTTTTTATTGTCATTTCACAGCACTAGAGGATGACCTGTACTATGAAGCTGGTAGAATGGTGGCTATTTCATTGGTTCACGGGGGGCCAGCACCAAGCTTTTTTTCACCCACTCTCTTCTATTGCCTTATATACGATTCTCATCTTGTACAGCCAATGGTAGAAGATGTAACGGACCCCAATGTCTTGCAGGCAGTATTGAAGGTAAAAGTGGAAAGTCACAGTGCATGGTTTGTTTTGGGTAGGAGTAATTACCCGGTGCTAAGGATTATAGTCGGGGTTAGAAATGTGTCCTTATATCGAAGTTCTGTAATTCTAGAGAAACGGTCAACAAATTCCTGCTGCCCTAACCACAGACCTCATGAAGTGCTGATAGGCTCTTATATTACAAAGAACCGCGCTTTAGTCAAACACTGCAGGGGGTCTCCTTCAGCTTTCCCTCACTCACAGGGAATAAACCTACCCCATGCTGCTCCTGGTCCCCACGCCGCCGCTGCAGCTTCTCCCTATGCGTGGGTGAAAACATCCGTTTTTGTGGGGGCGGGGGGGGGGGGGGGGAAGCTCCCTAGCATTGTGGTTGACGCTAGGGAGGCTCGTCCTTGGCTGGTTCCCCTAACACCGGATGTTTTCATCGGGCATGGGGAGACGCCACAGTATCGGCAGTGCGGGGGCCAGGAGGGGAGCTGCCCAGAGGAAACGTCACGTGCACTGCTCTGTTTTTGTTTTTTTAAACTAAGTTTTCTCTGAAATTCCTCAATGTTTCTGACTAACGCATAGTTCACTGTAATAAGGAAATTGTCGCTACTTCATGAATCTGCTGACTGGTTTCCTTTAACTGACTCCTGCTTCATCCTAGTAGCTGTATTATTGGTGAAATAACTGTAAACTGATGAATCGGCAATGCAGCTGAACATCTATTTCCAGAAATGTGTTTTAAATGTATAAGGTGCATCAAGAAATCAAAATGAGTATTCAAATCCACGCCTTAAAATGGCAAATTTAAAGGGGTTTTCCAGGCTTTTAATACTGAAGACCTATCCTCAGGATAGGTTATCAATATCAGATTGGTGGGGGTCTGAAACCCCCGCCTATTAGCTATATGAAGAGAAGGCTCGCAATGTGCAATCAGAGCCGTCCGTTCGTTGTTTACCTGCTCGCCATCTACATCAAAGCAGTGAGCAGGTGTAATTATAAGAAGCTATCCCATTCACTTCTATGGGATAGCTCGTTCCTATACACTTGTATAAGGAGCCCTCCCATTGTAGCGATGTTGACAGCAAGCAGGTAAACAATGAAGGGAGACCGATGCTCACATGGCCTTCTTCAAACAGATGATCAGTGAGGGTGCCGGGTGTCGGACCCCCATCGATCTGATATTATTCACCTATCCTGAGGATAGATCATCAATATTATAATCCCGGAAAACCCCTTAACAACAACAACAAAACACTTGTAAAGCGCTTTTCTGCTGTTGGACTCAAAGCGCATAAGCTTGTCTCAGATCGGTATATAGTGATACGTACAGGGGGAAAAAGATATGTGATCGTAAATGCCAGGCTAAAGAGGTGGCTTTTCAGTTTTGATTTACAGGGAGTCTGTCACCTCCATATGGCCATATACAGTGCTTACATGGCTCTGTAGCACACCTATACAGGATTGTAACGGTACCTTTGTTCTTTTCTTTAGACTTGCATCAGCAGGAAAAACTAAGTTTAATTCATATGCAAATGAGCACTCGCAAGTGCCCAGGGGTGGCGTTCAGTGTGTAGGTGCCCAGGGGCGGCGTTCAGTGTGTAAGTGCCCAGGGGCGGCGTTCAGTGTGTAGGTGCCCAGGCTGCTCTGCCTTCTTTTCACTTTACTCCTCCCCAGCCTCTGCCTTTGTCCGATCGATGAGGCAAGAGACTTGGAGGGCGGGCAAAGGCAGAGACTGGTGAGGAGTAAAGTGAGAAGAAGGCAGAGCAGCCTAGGCACCTACACACTGAACGCCGCCCCTGGGCACCTACACACTGCAAGTCTAAAGAAAAGAACAAAGGTACCGTTACAATCCTGTATAGGTGTGCTACAGAGCCATGTAAGCACTGTATTTCTCGTGCTTTTTTCCATTGGGGGACACAGACCATGGGTATAGCTTAGAGGTATTAGTAGGAGGGACACTATGCAAATGAAAGAGCTCCTCCTCCTCGGGCTATACCCCCAGACTCCACCAGGAGGAACTCAGTCTTTGCTTAGTGTCTGGTGAAGGAGGTTGACACTCTCTGATTCTACTCCTTTTTGTTATTTTTATTCTAGATGGGGACACAGGTCGGCATGGCGCCTTCCTGGTCCCCCGTGGAGTGCCCGCCGCCGTCTTTGGGACGTTGCCTGGCTGCCTCCATTTCCCCCCAAGAAGATAAGTGGATCCGGGCTCGACCTGTTAGCTCCGGCATCCCACCAGCTGCTGGGACGCCTGCTGCCTACCCTCCTCCAGAGCACTGTTCTCCTGGATTGGAGTCAGAAGTCTGAAGAGGCGCATCCCTGCTGGTCTGGACATCGAGGGAGCATGCTGAGCAGATAAGTGTTGCCCAATCCCTCCCCCTCCCTCTGTGTCTATTTGTCTGTGGCTACCTGGGTGAACTTGAAGAAGGATCCTGATGGGGCACTTTCTTCATTTTGGCACTGGAGTACTGGCATCTCTTCCCCCTTAAACTGTGGGCTTCAGCGCTTCTCTCGTCGGGCCTTGGCTGCTGCGCTCCCTCAGCGCCCGCCGGCAGGCCGCTCCTCCACGTGGTGTTTGTTTAAATCACGCGCGCGCTTATTTTCGCGCATATTTTCGCGCGTGCGCTTATTTTCGCGCGTGCGCTTTTTTTCGCGCATATTTTCGCGCGTGCGCTTTTTTTCGCGCATATTTTCGCTCGTGCGCTTATTTTCGCGCGCGCGCTTATTTTTCGCGCGCTTTTTTCGCGCCATAATGACGCGTTCGGGGAGGCGGAGCCTCGGCATGCCGCTCTGACTCTCCTTACACCGGAGACTCTGTTTGCTCATGGCCGTGCAGCTCCTAATCACTCTACTCCGTTTTGTGCCAGGCAAGCTGGTAGCTCAGTGGTACTGCTGCTGCTGCCCCATGTCCAGGCTTTCTGAGTTCAAAGCCCCTTTCAGCCTTCAAAAATTGTTTATATTATTCTAGATGGGGACACAGGTCGGCATGGCGCCTTCCTGGTCCCCCGTGGAATGCCCGCTGCCGTCCTTGGACGCTGCCTGGCTGCCTCCATTGCCCCCCAAAGAAGACAAGTGGATCCGGGCTCGACCTGCAGCTCCGGTATCCCACCAGCTACTGGGTCTCCTGCTGCCACCCTCCACCAGAACACTGCACTCCTGGACAAGGAGTCAGAAGCCTGATGAGGTGCATCCCTGCTGGTCCTGGAGTCGAGGGAGAAGTTCTGCAGGAGAAGTTCTGCAGGAGCAGATAAGTATTACCTGCATCCCTGCCTTACCCCCCTCCTCCACCCCTCCTCCACGTCCCTGGGGGCCTGCGGTCCCCGCTTGGGCATCTGCCATGTCCAGTGCGGCCGCTAAATTGGTCTTAGTCGCCAAGGCAACCATGTCCTTTAATCCTGTGGCGCTAACGACTCCATCTCTCTCAGTGGTCCCCACAGTGGGTGACTGACTACGAAGAGGCAGCGTGAGCGGCAGCATCCCACCTCGGATGTCTCCGTCTCTCCACCCCCCTCACCTCGCCGGTGGCGCTTGCGGACTGCTCTTCCCCCTCCCTAGGGAGAGTAATCCGAAGGAGAATTATCCGGCTCGGACGAGCCAGGTCCTTTTTGGACTATAGGGCATTTTCAAATACTGTGACGCCAACCACCTCTCTAAGTGGTTTTCCACAGAAGACGCCCGACTACTAACAGGGAGCGTGAGCAGCAGCATCCCTCCTCGGATGGCTCTGGCTCTCCCCCCCCCCCCCCCCCCCCCTCGTCTAGAGGCGCGTTCGGGCGACTCTCCCCTCCCTTAGGGAGCGCAAGTCTGAAGGAGAATTTCCGGCTCTGATTAGGTCATGGAGCGGGACCCCTCGCCTAAGCTCTCCACCAGGGTGGCTGACTTAGTGGTGACTGTCCGAGACACCTTTATTCTCCAAGGGGATTCTCCTCCTTCCACTGGTCAGGAGTTCCCCCTTTTTCCGTCCAGGCAGTCGGAGACTACCATGTTCCCGGTCCATGAGGGATTTTTCCGCGGTCATGTCCAGGGCCTGGGGTGGTCTTAATAAGGTTCTCGACCACCCAGCGCATGAATATACTTTCCTTTCCCTGCTGACGGCGAGGAGAGGTGTCTCCTCCCCCTAAGGTGGATCCTCCGGTGGCCGGATTAGCCAATTATGTGGCCCTTCCTGTCTTAGTCAGTTCCTCTTTCCAGGATGCTGTAGACAGACGCATACTCTCTTCCAGGTCCTTTTTTCGCTGGCAGCGCGTCCCTGTGACCTACCTTTCACTCAGCAGGGGTAGCCAGTGCTCTCTCGGTGTGGTTACAACACCACCACCAGGAACTGGCGGTACGAGATGCGGCTACTAACACACTGGAGTTGGTTCTCCAGATGTCTCAGGCTTCTAAGATTCTTTGCGAAGCTTCTAGGGACATTGTTTCCCTCTTTGCCCGCAGGTTGGCCATCTCTGTCACTCAGCGCGAAGAGATTTGATTGAAGGTGTGGGATGCTGACGCCTCCACCAAGCGTTCCCTTGCTAATCTCCCCTTTGGGGTTTCCAGACCTTATGGGGATCAGCTGGACGAGTTCATCTCTGCATGCCTTTTGCCGTTTCTCATCTGGTAGGCCGTCGCCTGCTTCCTCCGCCGGGGGTCTCAGGTCGCCCGCAAAGAGCCCTTCCTTTGCACCAGCCTTCCCGGCACTAGAGGGCCCAGTCAGCCCGCCCTGCTGCTCCTAGGCCTATCACATGTCCCGATTGCGGAATCCCACCATCGATTCCTGCGCTTCGCCATTATGGGTCGACACTGTCAGTTTGTCGCCCTTCCTTCGGGTTGGCGACCACCCCGCGGGTCCTTGCCACGGTCCTGGACCGCTCATGGCGCTTCTTCGTACCAGGGGCATTCCTTTGCTGCCCTATCGGGACGATATCCGGATAGAGGCCCCCCTCTCTACCGCAGACCACGGACAGCGTCCGGATCACTGTTCAGACCCTGGAACGGTTCGGCTGGCTGGTAACTTTCCCAAACTCCTGCCTCTTCCCGTCCCAGAGGCTCTCCTTCCGGATGGTGATTTTGGACACCTCGGCTGCCTAAGTATTCTACCAGCCTTCAAGTCCTCCCAGGTCCAGGGGGCAGTGTCGCATCTGCTGCGCTCCCCGTGCCTCTCCATTCGAGAATACTTGCAGGTCCTGGGTCTTATGGTAGCCTCTTTCGAGGCCTTCCATATGCCCAGTTTCACACTCGCCTGGCGCAACAGGAGATCCTTTACCTTTCAGCGGGTTCGGGCAGCTCTCCCTTGGTGGCTGTTCCCAAAGAACCTGAGGTCGGGGAGTTCCTTTCTCGCATTCTCCTGGACGATCGCCGCCACCGATGCCAGCATCCTGGGTTGGGGGGGCGTTTTCCAGTCTCGCACGGTTCAAGGAATTTGGTCGGCGGCAGAGTCTCGCCTTCCAATCAACTTTCTGGAACTGAGGGCGATTTTTTCCGCTCTCTCTCTCCTATTGGACCTCTCTCCTTGCGGGCCTCCCAGTGCGGGTTCAAACGGGCAATGCCGCGGCCGTGGCCTATATCGACCATCAGGGCGGGACCCGCAGCCGGATGGTGATGCAGGAGGTGAAGAGAATTCTGACGTGGGCGGAGACGCACGTTCCGGTGTTGTCAGCAGTTTGCATTCCAGGAGTGGACAACTGGACAGCGGACTTTCTAAGCCACAACACGGTGGATCCAAGCGGGTGGTCTCTGCATCCAGAAGGGTTCGAGGAAATCTGCCACAGATGGGACCGTCCGGATGTGGACTTAATGGCGTCCGGGTTCAACAACAAGATCCCAGTGGTCCTGGCTCGCGCCCGAGATCCGGAGGCGTACGGATGGATGCGCAGGTGTCTCCGTGGCAGGACTTCAGCCTCCTCTGTTTTCCTCTCCTACCAAAGGGTCTACGCCAGTTCGAGGCGGAAGGGACTCCGACCGTTCTCATCACCCCAGAGTGGCCTCGCCGCGCGTGGTTTTTTCGGACGTGGCTCGGTTGCTGGCGGACGCCCCATGGCCTCTTCCCGACGGACAGGACCTACTGTCTCAGGGCCCGTTCTTCCACCGGAATTTGCGGTCTCTTCGTTTACCGGCGTGACTGTTGAAACCGCCATCCTGATAAAGATGGGGTTCTCGGATTCAGTGGTTAGGACCATGATCAGTCCGGGGAAGTCTTCTTCCTCCCGGATTTACTATCGTACCTGGATGGCCTTCCTATCCTTTTTTGAGGGTTCGGGGTTCCCTCCCCTTCGGTTTTCCATCTTGATGGTACTGTCTTTTCTTCAGTCTGGGCTTGTGCAGGGACTGTCGCTTAGTTCCCTGTAAGGTCAGGTTTCGGCGCGGGCCGTCAGAGGTCCCTTGCTCTTAAGGGTCCGGTGGTGACCTTTCTTCGGGGGTGGCGCGTTCGGTTCCCCGTATGTTCCCCCTTTGTCTCCTTGGGATCTCAATTTGGTTCTGCGCGCTCTGCAGTCGGCCCCCTTCGAGCCTTTGAGGAGGGTCTCTCTGACTGTTCTCATCTGGACTTCCTTGTGACCATAGCTTCTGATACAGCTACATAGCGTAGTGATTAAAGTTCTGGGCTATTATGCAGTGGCTGTGAGTTCACGTCCCATCACGAGCTTTTAAGTCAGACTGGTGTCGGAGCTGGCCGCTCTTTCCTGTCAGGAGCCTTTCTGGTTTTCCACCAGGATTAAGTTGTGCTCCGTCCAGTCCCCTTCTTTTTGCCCAGGGTGGTCTCTCCCTTCCGCCTTGATGAGGATCTTGTCCTGCCTTCCTTTTGTCCTTCTCCGGCTAACCCCAAGGAATGCACTCTGCATTCCCTGGATGTTGTACGGGTCCTGGAGGTGTGTCTCGCGGCTACTGCTTCCGTCCGCCGTTCTTGGCGCTCTGGATCTGCTTGGCTATTTCCGCGGCTTGTCACGCTTGTGGTGGAGTTCCCCCGGCTAGAATTGCCGTTCTCTCCATTGGGGCGGAGGGGGCTTCCTGGGCAAGACGCAGTCGTGCCTCTGCGTCTCAGCTGTGTACGGCGGCCACCTGGTCGTCCTTGCATACCTTTGCAAATTTTTGTCAGTTGCATTCACTGGCTTCGGCTGATGCGGCTTTGGCCACAGGGTTTTGCAGGCTGTGGTTCCTGTTTGACCATTGGGGCGTTCCTCCTGGCGGTGCTGGTATTTTTTCCCACCCCATGGACTGCTTTTGGACGTCCCATGGTCTGTGTCCCCCAATGGAAAAAAGCACGAGAAAAGGAGATTTTTGTGAAACTCACCTGTAAAATCTTTTTCTCGTCTTTTCCATTGGGGGACACAGCTCCCACCCATTATTCCTGTTGCAGGAGGGGTCTTTAGTTCAGTTTTTCTGTTTCTGGTTGGACCTTATGGCTTGGTCCGATGGTTTCCATGATTTTTTCTTGCTCCTTCTCCTACTGCTTGTGCAACGCCTGAGTTCCTCCTGGTGGAGTCTGGGGGTATAGCCCGAGGAGGAGGAGCTCTTTCATTTGCATAGTGTCCCTCCTACTAATACCTCTAAGCTATACCCATGGTCTGTGTCCCCCAATGGAAAAGACGAGAAAAAGATTTTACAGGTGAGTTTCACAAAAATCTCCTTTTTGCAATATGGAGGTGACAGACTCCCTTTAAATGTGTCCAGGGTTGGAGCTGTCTTGATTGCGGTTGGCAGGGCATTCCACCAGGTAGACGCAGCATGACAGAAAGCTCTGGCTCAAAAGGTTTTTAGTTGAATTCTGGGGGTGGTCAAGTTATTGGATCCTTTTGATCTGAGGTTGTGTGAGGTGTGACGCAGATGCAACATAACCTTCAGGTATCCAGGGCCTAGGTCGTGTAGGGATTTGAATGTTGGCATGCCAATTTTATGGGTAACCAGTGTAGTGAGCGGAGGATTGGTGTTATGTGACAGTGGCGGGGTTGGCTTGTTAACAGTCTTGTGGCAGCATTCTGTACTAGCAGCAGGCGGTGTAGGTCTTTATTAGGGAGGCCTACATAGAGGGCATTGCAATAGTCCAGCCGTGATGTGATGAAGGTGTGAACTAGGGTTGGGAGATCTTCTGAAGGAATGAGGTGCTTCATTTTAGCAATATTCCTTAGGTGAAAAAAAAAGGAGTGTTTCACCACAGCTGAAATTTGGTTCCTGAGGTGTAACTCTTTATCCATCAGTAAACCCAAGCTGTGCGCAGTGTTAGAGCTAGTATGGTCTCAGTTCCCTACCCTCAGTGGTGTTGACGGTGTCTGGCGCTGTATTGCTGTTAGGCGCTGGCCTCCGATGACAAGAACCTCTGTTTTGTCAGCATTTAGTTTAAGCCAGTTTCCATTCATCCACTCCTGAAGCTCGGCTAAGCATGTGTTTATTTTTGGGATTGGGTCAGTCACATCGGGTTTGAATGACCTATATAGCTGGGTGTCATCAGCATAGCAGTGGTATGTTAGACTGTGTTTTTGGATGATTTTCCCGAGTGGCAGCATGTATATGGTAAACAACAAAGGGGATAGGATTGAGCCCTGGGGTACACCATATTTTAGTGTTACAGGGTTGGACTGGAAAGGCCCCAAGGCTACCCTTCGAGTTCTGCCAGCCAGGAAGGAGGAGAACCATTGGAGGACTAAGCCATCAATACCACAGTACTCCTGCAGTCTGTGCAAGATTTCATGAATTACATTTTTGTTATTGTAAAGTGCCAATGTAATAAACTATTTTAAGTAAAGTGATCTAGAAGATGCCTATGTGAAGACTAGCGGGGCTCCCTGTGACAGCCAGATGCCTGTAATGAATTGTCCCCTTGAACTAGAGTTCGGTATCTGATTAGTCGTTGTTCCGTGTTTAATGTAAAAATTGAAAATCATACGTAATCTACTATGTGACAACCTCTCTCTAACAAACCTAAAACCAGCCCAGAGATTTCGACATTCATACTGGTTTGAAAAGTGTAGAATGTTTGTGGGACGACCCCTTTAACTGCTCACAGGCGCCTTACCTGTATTTAAAATGGCACTGAATCACTTTAGCGTAACCCCTCCGTTTTTTTGGGTCATTTTGCTCCCTTGCCGTTAGTTTGTTGATTTTGCTGCTGAAGGCAGTGATTGTCCAAATGACTAAGGAAACGAACAGCGGAGAAATGGATGGGAATTGGTAAGGTAACTGCATTAGAACAGTTATTGGGCTCATAGACACTTTTAGATCGTTTTGAAATGGCTTTAAATTCAAGCCCTGACTTCTATTAACAATTATGCTGTCAGGCTGCCATGTCAATTTGGAACCTTCCTCCTAAGTGCATATGGGAAATCTATTAGTTTAGGAGGTGTCACAAAGATCTAACAGTTGGGTGGATAGGGTGATTTCACACAAAGTATATTTTCAAAAATGCTGATGTTATGGTAGTTTTGAGCCAAAGCCAGGAGGGTGGAAAGTGATTTAGACTTAGGGCCGCTTCACACGAGCGGATGCCGTGCGTGGCATCCGCTCCGTGAAAGAGTGCCAAGACCCGCTGCAGACTGCAGAGGCACGGAGCGGTAACATGACTGTTAATGCTCCGTGCCTCTCTGTGATCTCTTTACTACGAAATCACAGTGACAACTGTGATTTCGTAGTAAAGAGATCACAGAGAGGCACGGAGCATTAACAGTCATGTTACCGCTCCGTGCCTCTGCAGTCTGCAGCGGGTCTTGGCACTCTTTCACGGAGCGGATGCCACGCACGGCATCCGCTCGTGTGAAGCGGCCCTTATAAGGGAACGACTTCTTCCTTCTTCTGAATCCACTTCAGCCTTTGGCCCAAAAAACGGTATCAGATCTGCAGTCCCAAAGTATTAGAGTGAAGTCGCCCATAGGCAGAGTCAAGGAGCCACAGAGGAAGAACGGAAGCCCACCACAGTATGACATATTGGGGGGGGGGGTGATCTGCATCACTTCATGACATGAACACAGCATCTTGTATGATTCCTAAGTTTATGCATAGTCTCTGGCTAGTCTGTGGTTTACACTGAAAGGGACGTCGGAGTCTGTCCCTTACATGCATTTCGTCGTTCTGGAGGATAACAGCACAGTCTGAATAATCTGCCCTCTTCTGTATTGTACAGATCCAGTCTTGTCAGCGGATCAATGAGCTGAAGGCGGTCACTGCTCACTATTTTGACTACCTGCAGAATACCGGTACTTTGCGACTTGTACAAACTGTTAGCGACAAAAGCATCCTGGTCAAGAATATTTTGGCTTACCATGTCATTCGGCGAGTGCAGGGACCGCTCGAAAGGTAAAATTTATGTAAAGCTTCCCAAACAGAACACCCAGTATGCAACTTTTACATTTTATCAATTATTGTGCATGTGTACATCAACTGCAAGATGTAGTTCCCACAGGGCGCCATATACGTGTGTCATTACCGAAAAATGTTATTGTGCCATTATACCCCATGAAGCACTGCAATCGGTGCCAAGAGACGGGCTTCTTTTGTCCTCTCCTTCTCAGCCCCAGTAATATGATCACCAGGACTGACTGGGAAGCAGGGACAGCCCGAAACGTACCGTATTTTTCGCCCTATAAGACGCACCTAGGTTTTTGAGGAGGGAAAATAAGAAGAAAAAATGTTTTTACCAAAAGGTGTGCTTTTGGTGGGTTTGAACTAATGGTGGTCTGTGCATGACACTATTATGAGGGATCTGTGGATAATGCACTGTTATGGGGTGGGGGATCTGTGGATGATGCACTGTTATGGGGTGGGGGATCTGTGGATGATGCACTGTTATGGGGTGGGAGATCTGTGGATGATGCACTGTTATGGGGTGGGGGATCTGTGGATGATGCACTGTTATGGGGTGGGGGATCTGTGGATGATGCACTGTTATGGGGTGGGGGATCTGTGGATGATGCACTGTTATGGGGTGGGGGATCTGTGGATGATGCACTGTTATGGGGTGGGGGATCTGTGGATGATGCACTGTTATGGGGTGGGGGATCTGTGGATGATGCACTGTTATGGGGTGGGGGATCTGTGGATGATGCACTGTTATGGGGTGGGGGATCTGTGGATGATGCACTGTTATGGGGTGGGGGATCTGTGGATGATGCACTGTTATGGGGTGGGGGATCTGTGGATGATGCACTGTTATGGGGTGGGGGATCTGTGGATGATGCACTGTTATGGGGTGGGGGATCTGTGGATGATGCACTGTTATGGGGTGGGGGATCTGTGGATGATGCACTGTTATGGGGTGGGGGATCTGTGGATGATGCACTGTTATGGGGTGGGGGATCTGTGGATGATGCACTGTTATGGGGTGGGGGATCTGTGGATGATGCACTGTTATGGGGTGGGGGATCTGTGGATGATGCACTGTTATGGGGTGGGGGATCTGTGGATGATGCACTGTTATGGGGTGGGGGATCTGTGGATGGCATAATGATGGTGGGGGGGGATCTGTGGATGGCACTGCTATATGTGTCATCCAGGCCTGATGTCCAATCATGCTTCATTAGATATTATAATGAGGATAATACATTTCAAGATGTCGTCATTGACTTACGGGCAACTTCTTGCACATATATTTGCCCATATAATCCTCTGCTCATCTCCATTATCCAGTAGTTCATCAGTTGTTTTGTGTCTGCTGGCACCAGCGATTCACCCACAACTCCTAAGGTTGGTGAGGTGGTGGTTTTGTACACGTTATGTCTTGAATGTATCACTACTGTGTATTAAAACCAGTCATAGTAAACTATGCAGTTTATAAGTACAGTGAACTGTCATGGATTTTCTATAAAGTATTCCCTACAGACATTCTACAGCTTAGGCTACTTTCACACTGCCGTTTCTGGGTCCGCCTGTGAGATCCATTTCAGGGCTCTATCAAGCGGCCCAAAACGGATCAGTTTAGCCCCAATGCATTCTGAATGAATAAGGATCCGCTCAGAATGCATCAGTTTGCCTCCATTCAGCCTCCTTTCCGCTCTGGAGGCGGACACCAAAACGCTGCTTGCAGCATTTTGATGTCTGTCTGGCGATGTGGAGCGAAACGGATCCGCCCTGACTTACAATGTAAGTCAATGGGGACGGATCCGTTTTCACCGAAACAATATGGTGCAATTGAAAACTAATCCGCCTCCTATTGACTTTCTGTGTAAGTCAAAACGGATCCGTTTGCATTATTATTTTTTTGTTCATGGTAATGCAAACGGATCCGTTCTGAGCAGATACCAGACGGATCCGCACCTAACGCAGGTGTGAAAGCAGCCTTAGCTGGAGTTTCTTAATTGACTTTGACATATGAAATATTTGCTTTTGATACTTGTTCTTAACAGCAAGTAGGACATGGAATATAACATTTAGAAATCAGTGGTCATGTTTGTGGTTTTAGGTTCAAAGAAGGCTTGAAGACACTTGGTGTTCTTGAGAACATCCAGACATACCCGACTGCCTTCTGGAGTGTTCTATGCATGACGCCTGAGAAGCTAACAGCAAAAATGCTGTCTGACCTCTTCACTATCACATATCATAGAAGCTTCAGACAAATCCAGCAATGTAATGCCATCAACCTTTGGGAACAGTATTTGGAAGATACAGAAGGTTAGTTTTGTTAGATTATTAGGATCCATATCTTCTACTGTATGGACACCAGTTTTGTTCTTCACTCCGTGTTTATACCTGTGTATCTTGGCACATTGCAGATGGTATAACTTCAGATCCTGGACTGATAATGGCAGAAGAAAAGTAGTCTATTTACACCACGTTTGGTGTGTGAGCTGGGAAACTCTCCTTTCATGTTTCCCTCACATATGCAACTGTGCTATACAGTTGCATACATCTGCCAGTGACTCCATCTGTAAGAAAACCGTACCTAAAATTAGCCTTTTTTTGTTAGGGTACTTTCACACTTGCGTTTTTCTTCTCCAGCACTGAGTTCTGTCAAAAGGGCTCAATGCTGGAAAAGAACTTATCAGTTATATCCCCATGCATTCTAAATGGAGAGCAATCCGTTCAGGATGTCTTCCATTCATTCATTTTTGACTGATGAGGCAAAAAGATAAAACCGCAGTATGCTACGGTTTTATCTCCGGCCAAAAAAACTGAAGACTTGCCTGAATGCCATTTTTTTCCATAGGAATGTATTAGTGCTGGATCTGGCATTCAAAATAATGCGCAGACCGAAAAAAGGTGAGAAAAATAAATGCTGGATCTTTTTTGCCGGATGACATCGGAAAGACGGATCCGGCATTTCAATGCATTTTTCTGACCAGGCATTTTTAAGACTGATCAGGATCCTGATCAGTCTTACAAATGCCATCAGTTGGCATACGTTTTGCTGGATCTGGCAGATGGTTCCGGCGACGGAACTGCTTGCCGGATCACTCTGCCGCAAGTGTGAAAGTAGCCTTAGATACTGTTATAAGAAGGGTATACACCTGTCCTGTCCATAGAAGTCTATGGATAGCTTTGGTGTACACACAGTTGCATTGCACTGCTAAGGCAAAGTACATTTGTGTAAATGTTTCAGCAGTATTGTGAAAGGTCTGGCAACAAAATTTAGAAAATCCCAATTTATAAAACTTCTTTTGTGCTCTATTGTGTTATTAATCTTCTCCATTTCTTGTGCAGATGGTGCTACTGCTGTTTCATTGGAAAATATTTTGAATTTTACAACAGGGGTAGACTTGATCCCACCAGCTGGCTTTGAGCCTCGGCCAACCATCTTGTTCCATTATGGCCATATATTTCCCACTGCAAGCAGAAACACTAACAGCATGGAGCTTCCTGGGAACTGCAGCTATGAGGAATTCAGAAACTGCATGGACAAGGCCATACGCACTACACTAAATAAAGGATAGAAGTGACCTATGTGTGGAAGAAGCTGTCTTCCATCTTGCTGCTGTTAGCTCTTAAGCCACTTGTTATATAGGTGGGATTGACACTGTGGCAGATGACATCTGAAGTACTTGCCTTCTTGCTACAATGCTATGAAAACGTGCAATTTTCTTTTATATTTTCACCAGATCATAAAAGTTGTACGGGTTCAGGAGCTCCTCAGGGAAACTGCATGTCCTCTGTAAAATTACCTTTATTTAAAACCAGGCTTCGGACATTTGGTGGTGTAACTTTGGTACTTTTGTACATCTTCTGTTATCTCTTCGGGAAGGTTAATTTTTTTACTTTAAATGTTGGGCAAACATTTTTATCCTTTTTATGTACTAATTCTAGAAAATGAAATCATGGCTGTGTTTTAAGTGGTGAGATTAAAGGGGTTGCCCATGAATTTTGATATTGATGGCCTATCCTTAGGATAGGTCATCAATATTTAATTGGCAGGGGTTCAACTCCCAACACCCTCAACTATCAGCTGTTCGAGGAGTGAGGTCACTGTACATCAGACACATGGTGCAGGTGCAGTTCAGTCCTATTCAATGCAATGAATAGCTGCAATGCCAAGTACAATATACAGCCCTGTGCTTGGTAAGCTGTGAGGAGGCCGCATCTCTCACAGGAGCTCAGCGGGAGTGGCAGGAGTCGGACCCCCACCGATCCTGAGAATAGGCCATCAATATAAAATTATTGGATAAACCCTTTAGTGGCCCAGACATAGAATCTATTTCTCGCCCCTTCTAAGGGATTGAGTAATCAGATGTTTCCCAGATCCTTTTAAATAGATGTGTAAGGCTACTTTTACACTTGTGGCAGGACGGATGTGACAGGTTGTTCACCATGTCGGATCCGTCCTGCTGCTATTTCACCGGACTGCCGCTCCGTCCCCATTGACTTTAATGGGGGCGGAGCTCTGGCGCAGCACGGCGAAAGCTTCCGGACTAAAAAGTCCTGCATGTCCGGCGGCTTTCGCTGTGCTGCGGTGGAGCTCCGCCCCTTCCCCATTATAGTCAATGGGGACGGATCGGCGGCACGGCGAAATAGTGGCAGGATGGATCAGACATGGTGAACAGCCTGTCGGATCCGTCCTGCCGCAAGTGTGCAATTACAATATTGGCAATAAACATTCTCATCACATAATATTAAGGAACAAAAACTAAATAAAAATATTTGGAGTTTTGTTGAAATTTTGTTGCAATGGAAAAATACATTAGGGTATAATGTATTTTTCCACTGCAACAAAATTTCAACAAAACTCCAAACATTTTTATTTTGTTTTTGTTCCTTAATATTATGTGATGAGAATGTTTTTTGCCAATATTGTAATTGCACTGGTGCAGCACAGATGATCAGACACTATGGCATACAGCACTATTCTCCCGATCAAAAATACTTAAATCCTGACTGACCCAATTTAAGGGTTTGCCAGGATACTGTTGAAATTATAAACAGATGCTAGTTTCATCAGAGCCTTGAAGAAGCACTCCAGGATTTATTTTTCTTGCCTATATAATGCAGGATAGACTGTTCTTAAGTGTCTCTTCTGTATACCTGTTTGTTTGTTTTTGACCTTGGCTATGGTTTTCCTCCTGAATCCTACATTTCCCATCATGCCTGGCTTTGCAGAGTCTCCTCACTCTGCACTACTTAGTCCTATCTAAGGGCAGCAAGTAACAGATCAATGACATAGACCTCGAAGACCCTTCATGTATTTGTGTGATGGAGTTTCAGCTTACCTTCCCGGTCACCACTTAGGCTACTTTCACACTAGCGTTCGATCGGATCCGTTCTGAACGGATCCGATCATAATAATGCAGACGGAGGCTCCGTTCAGAACGGATCCGTCTGCATTATTTTTAGCATAAAAAAGCTAAGTGTGAAAATAGCCTCGTACGGATCCGTCCAGACTTTCAATGTAAAGTCAATGGGGGACGGATCCGCCTGAAGATTGAGCCATATTGTGGCATCTTCAAACGGATCCGTCCCCATTGACTTACATTGTAAGTCTGGACGGATCCGCACGCCTCCGCACGGCCAGGCGGACACCTGAACGCTGCAAGCAGCGTTCAGCTGTCCGCCTGGCCGTGCGGAGGCTAGCGGAGCGGAGGCTGAACGCCGCCAGACTGATGCAGTCTGAGCGGATCCGCTCCATTCAGACTGCATCAGGGCTGGACGGCTGCGTTCGGGTCCGCTCGTGAGCCCCTTCAAACGGAGCTCACGAGCGGACCGACGAACGCTAGTGTGAAAGTAGCCTTACAGGTGAAACTCGAAAAATTAGAATTTTGTGAAAAGGTTCAATATTCTAGACTCAGTGTCACTCTAGTCAGCTAATTAATCCATACCCCCTGAGCAAAGGGAACCTCAAAATTGTGACTTTGGGGTTTCATAAGCTATAAGCCATAATCATCCAAATTATAACAAAGGCTTGAACTGTCTCGCTTTGCATGTAATGAGTCTCTCATATGTAAGTTTCACCTTTTAAGTTGCATTACTGAAATAAATGAACTTTGCACGATATTCTAATTTTTTCGAGTTTGACCTGTACATGCAAGGAGGCAAGTGTGAAGCAGAATCACGTAGAACTACACAGGAGCTTCTGTGGAAACATGATATAGGCTACTTTCACATCTGCATTTTTGCTGGATCCATCAAATGCTTCGTCATGATAATGTATCTTGGTCTCAGACCATAGGACATGGTTCCAGTAATCCATGTCCTTTGTCTACTTATCTTCAGCAAACTCTGGGCTTTCTTGTGCACCATCTTTAGAAGAGGTTTCCTTCTGGGACGACAGCCATGCAGACCAATTTGATGCATTGTGCCGGGTATGGTCTGAGCACTGACAGGCTGAGCCCCCCACCACCACCCCTTTAACCTCTGCACCAATGCTGGCAGCACTCGTATGTCTGTTCTGAAAAGACAACCTGTGGGTTTGACACTGAGCATGTGCGAGGCCTGTTCTGAGTGGAACCGGTCTTGTTAAACCGCTGTATGGTCTTGGCCACCGTTCTGCAGCTCAGTTTCAAGGTGTTGCCAATCTTCTTATAGCCTAGGCCAGTGATGGCTAACCTTGGCACTCCAGCTGTGGTGAAACTACAACTCCCAGCATGCTCCATTTATTTCTATAGAGTTCTAAGAGCAGCCAAGAAAGGAGGGCATCTTGGGAGTTGTAGTTTTACCACAGCTGGAGTGCCAAGGTTAGCCATCACTGGCCTAGGCCATCTTTATGTAGAGCAATAATTCTTTTTTCAGATCCTCAGAGTTCTTTGCCATGAGGAGCCATGTTGAACTTGCAGTGACCAGTATGAGAGAGTGTGAGAGCGATAACACCAAATTTAACATACCTGCTCCCCATTCACACCTGAGACCTTGTAACACTAACGAGTCTTATGACACATGGGAGGGAAATGGCTAATTGGACACAGTTTGGCCAATGTACTCACTTTTGTTGCCAGTGATTTAGACAATGTTATTTTGAGGGCACACCAAATTTGCACCATTATACAAGCTGTACACTGACTACTTTACATTGTATCAAAGTGTCAGATCTCCAGGGTTGTCCCATGAAAAGATAGAATAAAATATTTACAAATGTGAGGGATGTACTCACTTTTGTGAGATACTGTATATACTTGCGTACTTTATATCTTTACTCCTGGTACTTTACAAAGACAAATATTTAGCATTTCCATTTTTTACTCCATACCGTTCCAGTTCCATAACTTTTTATTTTTCGGTTCACATGTTTGAGGGCTTGTTTTTTTGCAGGCCAAGTTGTGATTTCTAATGGCATCATTTAATGTAGTGTAGTGGAAAGATGGAAAAATCCAAATGGGGTGGAATTGGGGAAAAAACACTCTCTGCATTTTTATGGGTTTTGTGTTTACGGCATTCGCTATGTAGTAAGACCACCAGTTACCTTTGTTCTTTAGGTCAGTATGACTACAACAATACTACATTTATAGTTTTTCTTGTGCTTTTGTGTATGTTTAAAAAAAAAAAACTGCAGACATTTTTAAAGACCAAACTTCATGTTTTTTTTACTACAGAAAACTGGCATGGGGGGAATCAAAATATATTTCAAGCAGAATTCTATGCATACAGGGATATATACAGAGGAACAAGGAGGATGGAGTGGGGAGGGGTCTGAGAGCTGCCACAAGGTATTTGGTAGGTGATGCAAGCTCGGGCTGATGGCTGAACAGGGCAGAAACAAATTACTCTACTAGGATATTGGTGATGAGTTGTCATATGTAACAAAAAAATAAATCTGGAGTGCTTCTTTAATGGTTTAGTTATAGCAGTAAATACCTGGGACAAACATATTTTTTCAGTATGTTGTAATATAATCAAAAGTTAAAATGTGATTTTTGCATAATGTAAATTTCCATCAATGATATAAACTTTCAGCCATGCAGATATTGAGAGAGAAGTTATCACCTGCTGTCCACAACTCGGGCAGAGTCCAAAAGTGTTCTGGACTCCTTAGCACCGCAGCATTTATCAATAGAGGAACTCCAGTGAGAAGTGACTCACAGAAACCTCCATGAAGTATTGTGTGAATTACACAGAAAAAAATAATTTTTTTAATTTGCACTCCAACATTTTTACTGGTTTAAGTCTAACCTCAAAATTCACGTTGCCAACAAATGTGGGACTAAGCTACCAATCTAAAGGATTGGCTGTGTATTATATTTATATGTTTCTTTGTATTTTGTGTTTTCCTTGGAACTATTCTTTAATGTGTCATTTTCTCTTTGGGATGGTTAGATATTATACAGTACAAATATTACTGTAGCTAAGTAGTCATGCGATAGACGGCAATGTGTTCGTCGTTGTCATAATAACCTTATGTTTTAGTTTTCAGGATGCTTTTTTCCTTTTTGTCTTACTGCTTTAACATTCATTCCCAAGGGCTGTTCTTTAAATTAAATAATAATTTAATTGGTTACTGTGAGAAGCACTTTCTTGTGGAATTGTAAGAAAATTGTAAAGTTTAGATGGAGTAAGGAAGGTATACCTTTATGGTAAGCTCGCACAGCAAATCATTTGATGAATTTTAGCAATTGAGAGTCAGTCCCGTACATGTGACTGGAGCACTTTCTGCAGCATGCAAATAGATTTCAGCAAACCCCATTTGGATAAATGAGAGGGTTGCAGAAATTCCTGCAATAAATCTGCCATGTATGAACATATACAGGTGGAACTCAAAATTAGAATATTGTGCAAAGTTCATTTATTTCAGTAATGCAACTTACAAGGTGAATCTAATGAGATTTATTACATGCAAAGCAAGATATTTCAATCCTTTATTTGTTATCATTTGGATGATTATGGCCTACAGCTTATGAAAACCCCAAAGTAACAATCTCAGGTCCCCTTTGCTCAGGGGATATGGATTCATTAGCTGACCAGCGTATGACATTTTTAGCCTACAATATTGAACCTTTTCACAAAATCCCAATTTTTAAGTTGCATTACTGAAATAAATAAACTTTTGCAAGATATTCAAATTTTTTGAGTTTTGCCTGTATTCCCTACTGAGAAGGTAACCTTCACTTCAGGCTCCATTCACACATCTGCAATTCCATTTCGCATTTTGCGGAACGGAATTGCGGACCCGTTCATTTCCATGGGGCCGCACTTCCGGGTCCACAATTCCGATCCTGAAAAAAAAAAAATAGAACATGTCCTAGTCTTGTCCGCTATTAGGCATATTCTATTAGTGCTGGCAATGTGCGGTCCGCAAAAAGCAGAACACACATTGCCGCTGTCCGTGTTTTGTGGATCCGCAAAACACATACGGATATGTGAATGGACCCTAAATGGGGTATTCCAGTTTTGAAATTTTCAGCATCAGTTGACAGGAAACACATACTATCACTTGCTAATAGTCATTATTTATTTGTAATGCCCTGGTTTCTTGCACTTCATTGCGGTCACATGACATTTTCCACTGTGTTGGCTCCCTATGACTTCTACATTTTAGGAGTGGCAAGGATCAGCCCTGTAGACACGATCAGCAGTGACCTTGCCTCTCAGGGCTGTGTTCTGCTCATTCTCCTGGCCTGTAGAAATGATGCTGTATCTTAGGGTGGAGTAATTCCAGTAGGGCCTCAAGCAGGCTGGGAGCCAGGGCTGCCATCAGAAATTTCAGGGGTCCATACAGGCAAACCGTGTGCCCCTTGCACATATTTTTATTTACTCTGTCTACCAGTCACCATAAATAACATGTTCAGTTTATTGTATTGGTTATTGTTATTGCAGAGATACCAAATACAGTTTTGTGATATTTCCTATAAAAAAAAACAAGGCATAAAAATCCCATCTTCCATCAAGGAGGAGTGGGTAAGGCAGCTGTAAAAGTATTTGTAAAATCCTTAGTATGAAATATTATAAAACAGTATTTGGTATACCTAATAAGCTGTACAATATAGTGAATATAGTATTATTATGGGGATTAGTAGATGTCAGTTTATTTCCTTGTAGTAATGTACAATTTATTTAGTGTTATGTCTGAAGAAAATAGCTTTTTAAACACATAAAATTCATCCATTCCAACAGAGCACGTCTGTAGTGTAATGGTAACTCTTTTGCCTGACATACAGAAGGTCTGGGGTTCAAATCCTGATGAAGACCTGTTACGTAATTTGTTTAGTATAAGTCTGTGGGGCACATTTACTATGCTGAGAAAAAAAAACAGGTGTATGTGCAATGTTTGTCTTTAATTTGTGCCTCATTTATTATTTCATAAATCATGTTTTTCTTTTTTGTTTAAATCTGACATCTAGTGGTTGTTTTCTTGTAAGACAGATTTATAATCTCAAAGATTGGTCTAATAAGTATGTGCTTTAAATTGTGGCGCAAGTGACCTGAGATTATGTACACATCTCCATGAAAGTAGGCAAAATGTGGTGCCACAACCAGAGACAGAAAAACAGGCCTGCCCTGTTTTTATGACTAAATTAGTTGTAAAATAAGGCGTACCTATATAAATGGGTTGGAAAATATGCAGAAAAGTTTAAAACCTATGAATTAGGCCTAAAGAAGACCTTTCATTACAATAAAAAAAAAAAAAAATCGAAACTACGTATGTTGACATGGAGAACGGCGCCCAGGGATCTCCCTGCACTTACCATTATCCCTGGGCGCGGCTCCGTTCTCCTGGTATAGGCTCCGGTATCTTCAGATTTTTGGCTCGACTGAGAGGCACCTGCTCTAGTTCTCCTGGACGTCTCCTTTTCCCAGGCTGGAGTGCTGGCCAATCGCAGCGTGTAGCTCACAGCCTGGGAGAAAAAGAAAACTCTGTCAGCATACTTAGTTTAGATTTTTTTTATCGTAATGAAAGGTCCTCTTTAAAACTCATAATAGGTGCAAATGGCTCCAAAACAGGCGCAAAAGCAGTTGGTAAATTAGACTCAAAGGGAATCTGTCAGCGGCAAAAGCCATCCCACGCCGCTAGCAGTACCTTCAAGTAGCGGGCAGTGAGTTTCTAATAATGATTTTCTTACTGCATTCAAATAAAGCAGAAGTATGTAAAACATTCTTTTATCCTCTCGCCATTTTCCAGTCAGGCTTGAAGTCAAGGGGGCAGCAGCCTTCTGCTTCAAGTCAAGGTAACTGCGTCCCCTCTCCCCTGCCCCTTTGCCTGTGACTGACAGTGATTATGCCCGAAAACCGGCTGGCTTTGCCCAACAGTCACAGGCAAAGTGCAAGGAAGGGGGTGCGGTTGCCTTGATAGTTGAAAACAGGATTTTTACGCGTGAAAAGAGGTGCAGATACTATAGTAAATGTGAAAGAGGGCCCCTCCCCCAATCAATATGCCAAACAGCTTCATTAGGCTGGTTTCACACTCCGGACTTGCAGCGTGAGTATCTGACAGCGTTATGTCAGTGTTATCCAATACATTCCAGAACTGTAAGGGTTACATAGCATCATAAATCAATATAATGCTATTCGACCCCGGCTGAGAGGTCAGGACGGGAGCTGTCTGATACTCGTGCTGCAAGGCCGGAGCGTGGAACTCTTGTGTGAAACCAGCCTTTAGTATTCACTGCATTGAAGTGAATAAAAATGAGGCTGCGACTCTGCTTGAATCTGGGAGGGAAAGCAGAGACCTGATGCTACATAGACCCCCTCCCGTGAGTCTTGTGCTGGGATGTAAAAACAGGGTGCATTTTACAGATCACAATTTTGCTATAGAGTCAAAATGCAATCAGAAAGTCATCATTTGACTTAGATAATGCAGTAAGGTTGACTGTTGGTGCTAATTTTTATTTATTTTTTGTGTGTGTAACTGGGAAAACCCCTTTAACCCCAGCCTGACGCAGTGATTTTCTGTCTTTTGTTCCCTTCCTTCCCAGAGCCATAACTTTGTTTTTTTATTTCACATAGCCATATAAGGGCTTGGTTTTTGTGGGACAAGTTGTACTTTCTAATGGCACCATTTACTATTGCATAGAATGTAGTGGGAAGCTGTAAAAAAAAATATTCCAAATGGGCTGGAATTGGAAAGAAACACAATTCTGCCACAGTTTTATGGGTTTTGTATTCACAATGTGGAAAAACCGCTTTCTCTTCATTTATCCTATACAAAAAAATAAATAAAAAAAAGCTATATTACAACTCAATGCTGCCACCTTCTGGCCTCAATTGAATATACAAGTAATGAGCCTGGAATCTTAGTACAGGCTTGGGGTCATTTCTGCAGGGGGGTCTAAAGCATGCGCTTCCAGGTTTCTAGCTTCTCGGATGCTGCGGACAGGTTTGATGGGCATTGCTGCGGATGTCTGCTGTATGAAATTCCAGAGCAGGTGCCATCGTTAAAGATCTGACAGCTGCAGTACATGTATAGTGGATGTTGTTAAGGGGTTAAACTGGTATGTGAGAACATGCACTCCACTACAGGTTATACCATCTACTGAGCGTAAAGCAAAAGTAAAAAAAAAAAAGAGATTTTACTCTTTTGACAATATTTGGATTGTCTGGAAAAAGTTGTTTTAATCCTGGTAACTGCTCCAACGGGCCAACTGCGCGGGCTTGGGTTTTTTAAAGTGCCTAACCCTGCCGCCCTTTCCCTTGCTGTGTTCATCCCCTAAGATTAAAATGGTAGGCACTTAGGAAGTATCTTAGTGACGTCAGGGCAGAGAGGGAGGAAGGTGGAGTGAGGCGCTGCATAAGTGTAATGTTGTTGGTGATAGAACGGAACATTTTAATCTTGGGGGTGGAACTCAGCAAGGGATAGGGCATTTCAAAACCCAAGCCTGCCCCATGGGCACTTTAGTGCCATTACCATAAGGATCAAAACTATTTTTTTTTTTTTCATACAATCCAATCAGACTTGGACTAGCCCACAGGGGTACAGGTGAATCCCCTGTTGGGCCACTGAGCAAGCTGGGCCCCCTAGTCACCCAGCCTGTAATAGATGCAGTGTGGGTGGGAAACTCCAAACCGAGCACAGGAGAAAAGGGGATAGGAACTAGGCCTGGAAACTAAGGTAAAGGAGAAGGTCACCTCCTAGAACAACCCTAATCCAAGTCCTGACTATCAGTATGAATTGACTTTGATGGTTGGAAAGTTCATATACAGGAACCTAGAGCCCTAACACACCCTGTAGGGCCCTGGTATCGTGACAAGACTTGAGACAACCTATTCCTCCACCAGGAGGATGGAAAGGAGTCTTCCTCAGGCCTAGATACAAAAGACAGGGAAATACAAAAAAAAAAAAAAAAAAAACATATAGGGAAGACGACCCTTTACTTCACGTGGAGCAAAGGCAGCGCCAGGAGCTAAACTGAGATCCAACAACCAGCTAGCCCAGAGTCCAGAAACTGAAGCTATAAACTGCACCCCCAAAAGGGGCAAGCAGTAATAAATAGGGGAAGTTAATTGACCAAACCAACAACACCTGCGAGAGGTGTGGTCATTACCAAAACAACAGAGACACAAAATGACCAGGACCGACCTTATCCCGGTGAGACTTGATAAAGGCTTTCACCAAGTGAATGGCATTCATGTTGGTACCCACATCCTCTCTTATGGTCCATAACCCTTCCAGTGGACAAGATACTGAAGAGATCCACGCAGAACTCGAGAGTCTATTATTTTGGCCATCTGAAATTCAAAATGGCTCCAAAGGTTCAACATTAGTCATGAGCGGCAAGGGTCATATTTGAATACGTGATATTTTGTGAATATTTAGTAGAATATTCGCGAATTCGAATATCCGTTATATTCAATGATTTTTTTTTACTCAAAAAATCAACAAGGTAATCGCGTAATATGCAAATTTTCGTAATGCGAATTCTTATTGCAAATTTTTCAATTGCCAAGCAAAAACATGATTCCTCCCTGCTTCTTGCTTGTGGGCCAACGAGTCATAGCACTATATCGAATATATTAGTTTTTTCAAATATTCGTAATATTCTAAAACAAAAATATATAGCAGTATAGCGAATATTCGACAAAAACTAATGGTAGAGCAATTTAGCTAATTTAGTGCTATAATTTTTTTTATAGTTGTCATTTTTTTCCAATCTGAACTTCAGCTGAGAAAAAAATTACAACTATTAGAAGATTAAATTTCTCTATTTTTATTTTTTTTGAATATTCGCTATATATTCTTGTTTAAAATATTATGAATATTCGAAAAAACAAATATATTTGTTTTTTTATATTCGTAATATTCTAAAACAAGAATATGTAGCAAATATTCAGAAAAAAAAATAATAAAGAGCAATTTAATATAGTGCTATAATCTTGTTTTCAATTTTTTTTCCAATCTGAACTTTAGATAAGAAAAAAATTACAACTATTAGACAAAGAAGATTATAGCACTATATTAGCTTTTTTGCTCTATATTAGTTTTTTCCAAATATTCGCTATATTCCTATATATTCTTGTTTTAGAATATTACGAATTTTCAAAAAAAACTAATATATTCGATATAGTGCTCTATAATAGTTTTTTAGAATATTCATCATTTATCCCTTTTAAAGTCATGATTCCTCCCTGCTTCTTGCTTGTGGGCCAATGTGTCATTGGCCCACATGCAAGAAGCAGGGAGGCATGTTTTTACTCAGCAATTTAAAAATTTGCATTACGAAAATTTGCAATAAAAAAAACTTGAATACTCTAAATTACGAATATATATCACTATATTCTAAATATTTGCGAATTGTTGAAGTACCTTTTATTCGCGTTAAAAATTTTCAATTCAAATATTCGTGATCAACACTATTCAACATATCTCTTCAACAAAAATTTGTGAAACGCATGAATTTTCAGGGCCTGAGGAAGTTCAAGACGAAAAGCTGAAGGATTAATGATGGCAGTGATCTTATATGGACCAATACATTTTGGACCCAACTTCCAAGAAGATACCTGCAACTTAATGTTTCTTGTGGACAGCCACACAGGATCACCCACTCTTAGGTCCAGACCAGTCATACGTTTCCTGTCAGCCACATACTTGTTGCCCATATTATTCAAACTATTTAGAATTTTTCGCCATATCGATGACAATGATGACTAATAACGTTCTTCCTCAGTGATACCAGAATATGTGCCAAACTGCGGGTGAATCCCATATGCCCCATAAAATAGCGACTCGCCAGTGAACTCCTGACTACGATTGTTTATGGCAAACTCTTCCAAAGACAAAATGGAAGACCACTTCTCCTGGTTCTCAGAGATAAAACATCTCAAGTAAGTCTCCAGACTCTGATTAGTGCTCTCCGTCTGTCTGTCCGACTAAGGATGAAAAGCCGAAGAAAAGGACAGTTGTATCCCCAGTCGAGTACAGAACACTTTCCAGAATCTCGAAACAAACGGAGTCCCACTATCTGAGACCACGTCAGAGGGAAGGCCATGGAGTTTCACAATGTTGTAAACAAACACTTGTGCAGGTGTTTTAGCATTAGGTAGGCCCAGTAAAGCAATAAATGCACCATTTTACTAAAGCAATCAACTACCACCAGAATAACTGAAGGGTTATGTAGATCAGGGATAAAATCAATGGATACATGAGCCCATGGTCTAAACCGGATAGGCAATGGAAGTAAAGATCCAGAAGGCCGAGTATGTGTCACCTTAGCACTTGCACAGGTGGTACAGGCTGACACATAGTCCTTAACACACGCCACCCCGGCCACCAGAATCTACGAGATATAAGGTCGGCAGTAAAACTGGGAGAATGACTTATTGAGAAGGATCTTGGTGTATTAGTAGATCATAGACTAAATAACAGCAATGCAGTGCCAGTCAGCTGCCTCTAAAGCCAAAATAATTTTGTCTTGTATTAAAAGAGGAATGGACTCGCGGGACAGGGATGTAATATTGCCACAAAGTGTTGGTGCGGCCTCACCTGGAATATGCAGTTCAGTCCTGGGCACCAGTCCACAAAAAAGATGCCCTGGAGTTAGAAAAAGTACAGAGGAGAGCAAGTTAACTCATAAAGGGCCTAGAAGAGCTTAGTTGTGAGCATAGATTAAATGAACTGAAATTGTTTAGCATTGAAAAAAAAACGTCTAAGGCTACACTAACGTTTTCGCTGGATCCGGCAGCGTTCAGCAAAAACGCTTCTGTTACTGATAATACAACCATCTGCATCCATTATGAACGGATCCGGATGTATTATCTGTAACATCACCAAGACGAATCTCAATACCGTAAAATAGAAATGCTAGTGTGAAAGTAGCCTAAGGGGGGGGACATGATTAATCTGTACAAATATATAAACGGACCATTCAAAAAATATCAAGGGGCCACTCAGTCATAAGAGGCGACAAGCATTCTTTACAGCAAGGGCTGTGAATCTCTGGAATAGCCGCAGGAGCTGGTCACAGCAAATACAGGAGATGGCTTCAGAAAAGGTTTACATGACTTTAATTCAAAATAACATTGAAGCTTATGACAATGTGTAGAAATCTTGTTCTACACACCATTTCCCTTTGGCCCAACCCATTTTAAAAAAAGGAAGATGGACATTAATCCAGGGATCGATATTGCAGGATTACGGGTTGGACATGATGGACTTTTGTCTTTTTCCAACCTTAACAACTACGTAAATATGTAGATGACAGACTCCTTTTTTTTCTAATTTCTCAACCCTTTGCCAAACTTGTGGAGGGAAGTATACTTGCCTGTTCTGTGCTGGTCAGTTCCAGCTCCTTTAGTCCACCACTATGTTTGCTGTTTTTACGGTCCTCACTTGTAAATTTCTGTCACAAACAAGGGTCATGTATACTGCTGCAACCAATGACTGGATGCTGTGTCTTTAAGCAGCAGTGGACTGAAAGAGCCAGGACAGAGCGGAAATGAAAGCTGTCAGCTGGTGTCCTGCATCTATCACAAGGAAAGGAGACCACAGGAGCTTACTGCATACTGTGATATTATGGAGTAAAGTGCATTAGTGTACAGTAATCCCTCTAGTGGCAGCTGCAGGTACATAGAAAACCCTCACTAGAGTTTCAGAGAATAAATGAATGCCATGATGTTTGTAGTACCATTACTATTTTAAGGTGTCCATTTCACTGTTCTGGATAAAACAAAGCTATAAAACAGTGTTCACTGCTCACTAAGGGTACAGCCTGACATGGTGCTGGCTGCATGCACCATCAGGCCATACTCTAAGGCTAGGCTACACAGCGATGTGTCACTCAACGGCAAAGTCATAGTCGCATGTGACTTGCATTGTGGTCTATGAGAGCTAAGTGGTGTATGACTTGCAGCCAGTGATGAGAAATCCTGCTCCACATTTGATGTTGAATAGGTAGAGACAGGTTCCATTTAAATCTATATGTAGAGGATTTATATATGGTACACGTGCATCTCCATCAATTAGTATATCATAGAAAATTTTAAGGGGTTGTCTCACTTCAGCAACTAGCATTTATTATGTAGAGAAAGTTAATACAAGGCATCCAGCCAGCAAAGGAGGCAATATGGACAATCACAATACATTAGTAAGTGCCTTGTATTAACTTTCTCTACATGATAAATGCCACTTACTGAAGTGAGACAACCCCTTTAATTTATGTCAGTACTTCAATTCAAAAAGTGAAGCTCAGATATTAAAGAGGACCTTTCACCTGGAAAAACATTGTGAACTAAGTATCCTGACATGTACAGCGGCGCCCAGATCTCACTGCACTTACTATTATCCCTGGGCGCCGCTCCGTTCTCCCGTTATATCCTCCGGTAACTTCGCTCAGTAAGTTATAGTAGGCGGAGACTTAGGACTCTTGGTTATAGTAGGCGGAGTCTGCCCTTGTTCTGCTGGGTGTCTCCTCCTCCTAGGCTGTAGCGCTGGCCAATCGCAGCGCAGAGCTCACAGCCTGGGAGTTTTTTTTCTCCCAGATTGTGAGCTGTGCGCTGCGATTGGCCAGCACTACAGCCTAGGAGGAGGAGACACCCAGCAGAACAAGGGCAGTCTCCTCCTACTATAACGAAGTCCCCGAACATACTGGAGGGCATAGCAGGAGAACGGAGCGGCGCACAGGGATAATAGTAAGTGCAGTGAGATCCCTGGGCGCCGCTGTATATGTCAGGATACTTAGTTCACAATGTTTTTCCAGGTGAAAGGTCCTCTTTAAATAGATTAATTACACACAGAGTGATCTATTTGAAGTGTTTATTTCTTTTAATATTGATGATTATGGTTTACAGCTAATAAAAACCCAAAAGTCAGTATCTCAGAAAATTAGATTCACTATTGTAGAGTCATGGTGTTTGCAATACGACGTACCTCCAAGAGAACAATCATGGCTCCAGAATCCGGTGATGCCGCTATGGGTGGGTAAGGCCCAAAACGTGCCAGAACTAAGCCAAGCTCAGCTGACTCTAGCTCTGTTCGAGTATCTCCCGTTTTTTCTCGCTGCTAGAAGACCAGCATTGACCTGTGCAAGAATAAAATAAGATGTAGGCAGGCAAACGCAAAGACTCCACAGCTCTATTGAACCACAGGAAGGGGCATCACCCCATCCCGTGGGCAAACAGAGGTGGCAGCCAGCTACCGCAACAGGAGTGCCTTCTCTCGATCAAGCGGCAGTCAGGCTGCATCCATGGGCTTTATGGTGTC
This sequence comes from Bufo gargarizans, assembly GCF_014858855.1. NCBI lineage: Eukaryota > Metazoa > Chordata > Amphibia > Anura > Bufonidae > Bufo > Bufo gargarizans. The sequence continues at coordinate 67,026,926 of NC_058090.1, read as the reverse complement.
TTTCACATCATCATCATCATCCCTTTCTGCTTCTCCTGCTCAGACTCCTCCTCCGCTCCATTATCTGAAATGAGTGGTCAGGAAACAGCTGCACACAACCAACAATCCACTAGTGCGCCAGATTAATTCCCACCTGGCCCAGTTGTTGGAAAGCTGCCATTATTTCTTCCAAAAAGCCATCCCTGGCTTGTACTCACATGGCAGAGAACGTGGGCTTCTTCCTGTCATTCTCGCTGTGTGGCAAGGTTCACACTACAGTGGACACCTGGAGCAGTTCTTATGGGCAGGGACAGTACATGTCTTTCACAGCCCACTGGGTCAATGTTTTTTGAGGTAGCACCCTGCAACCAGACCAGATGTTTTTGATGCCCCCCCCCCCCATCTTCCAAGATCGTATTGGCCTGGCTCCCATACCAGTCGGTTATCCGTCTCCTCCTCTATGGACACTCTCCCGTCCCAAACAGCATCAGGGCACAGCGTCGCTCCCACTCCTTCCTATAACATGTCAATGTTGGAAGCTGATCGGCCTGGGCCAGAGTAGCAACACAGGCGAGCAGTTGCTAAAGTACATCAAGCATCAAACATCCTGCTGGCTGTCACCCAGCCGACTTCAACTGGGCAAGGTGTTCAGCGATATTGGGCGCAACATCCTGGCCGTTCTGAATGTGTACGGGAAATAACACGCGCTCCCTGCATGGCGCCTGTCATCAACCTAGTCGTGCAACACTTTTTAAATACAAGTACACTGGCTTGCGCAAAGTGCTGGCAATGTCCAGGAGGCTGTCCTCGCATTTTAGCCATATGTACGTGGTAAGGAACTCTCTCCTGGACTTGCACAAACAGAACAGTCTGCCGCCACACCACTTAATCTGCGACCTTCCAACTCACTGGAATTCAACATTGTGCATTCTCGAGCGTCTGTACAAGCAGCGAAAAGCTGTGAACAATTGTGTCACGCACCAGAACACCTCAGAAGGGAGCATGTGTTGTTTTGAGGTCAGGCAGTAGCAGCTCATCCAAGACACCTGTCCAGTGCTGAAGGCAGCCCTTCAAAGCGGCCACAAAGTTTGTCAGCAGGGACAACTGCAGCATGACTGATGTGATCCCCCTGATATTTATCTTAGAACAGACACCTATGGTCATGCAGCAGGGGACAACAGCAAGGAAAAACAGCTAATGAATCTTGCTGCCTGTCCTGTAGCTGTTAGGGACCCACATGGAGAAACTGCCAAGAAGTATGAGGATGAGGAGCTGCCAATGCAAGAAGAGCAGGAGTCAGAGGAGCAAGAAGATGATGATGACAATGGCACTGTCCAGGAAATCAAATCGTATTGGATGGGGGGGGCAAAGCCAGAAAGAACTGGCTACCCAGGCACGCTGGCCAGAATGGTGACCTGTATGCTCGCTTGCTTACGCAGTGACAGGCGTATCATTGACATCAAGCAGTTTGATGATTACTGGATAACTTCGCTATCAAAGTAAAATGGGGGAATGTTTTTCTCCTGCAAAAAGGGAGACAAAATTACATTATTACCAGAAAACACTGTGTACACAGCTTGCCACAGCTTTTGTCCAGCAGATTTTTCACATGCTCAGCCAGGCTGAGGCTATTCAGCAAGCCGAGAGTTCCTGCCTCAACGCCCAAGGTCAGCCCTACTTACATTCTCGCCAGTCTCTCTTGCATACCCTGTTCCCTGACCCCACAGATTTCTGGGCACGCAGACTGGAACAGTAGCCCGAACTGGCCCAGCACGCTCTTTCTTCTTTTTTGCTCAACCTCGAGTTCTCTGCCAGTGTCCAAAAACAAGATTTTTGTATAACTTACCAGTAAAATCTCTTTCTCGCTCTTCCTTGGGGGACACAGGAAACCTTGGGTATAGCTCAACTCCCTAGGAGGCGTGACACTAAGTGAAAACTGTTAAGCCCCTCCTCCATCAGCTATATCCTCAGCCTGGAGAGAGACTACCAGTTGCATGTCCAAGTAGTGAAAAAAAAGACAATGACCAACCAAGTGAAACCAAACAAGTCAACTACCCAACAGGGGCAACTAAACCGTAACCTATAGCACCAGAACAATGGGTGGGTGCTGTGTCCCCCAAGGAAGAGCGAGAAAGAGATTTTACTGGTAAGTTATACAAAAATCAAGTTTTCCTTGGGGGGACACAGGAAACCTTGGGACGTTCGAGAGCAGTCCAAGAGGGGAAGGACCACAGCCCAAGGCGAAACCACTGGAGGTATCAAGAAACCGCCGCTTGCAAGACCAGGCGGCCCAAAGTAGCATCCGCTGATGCATAAGTGTTCACCCTGTAGAACTTGGTAAAGGTGTGCAAGGAAGACCAGGTGGCCGCCTTGCACAGTTGTTCAGCTGAAGCCCAACTCCTTGCGCGGACCTTCCGGAACCACAAAAAGAAAGTCTGTGCGCCGAAAGGGACCGGTGACCTCCAGGTAAATCTTCAGGGCCCTAACAGCATCTAGGCGGTGCAGCTCCCGTTCTCGAGGGTGAGAAGGAGACGGACAAAGGGAAGGGAGGACGATGTCCTCGTTGAGATGAAAGGCAGAGACCACCTTCGGGAGGAAGGAAGGGACCGGACGGAGAACAGCCTTATCCTGGTGGAAGACCAAAAAGGGCTCAGTATAAGAGAGCGCCGCCATTTCAGACACCCATCGGAGAGCTGTGATGGCCACAAGGAACATGACTTTGCAGGACAAAAGTCCAAGTCCAAGTAAGGAAGCAGAAAAACACCCCTGGAGCGGAGTGAGGCCAGAACAGGGGCTAGGATCTTGGTAAAGACCCGCAGAGCCGTCGCCAGGCCGAAGCGAAGGGCGACAAATTGAAAGTGATCGCTCCCCACCGCAAAGCAAAGGAAGCGATGGTGACACCGAGCAATCAGAACGTGAAGGTAGGCATCCTGGATGTCGATAGACGCCAGGAAATCCCCTTTCTCCAGAGAAGCTACCGCGGACCTGAGGGACTCCATCCTGAACTGGCGAAGCCAGAGAAAACGGTTTAATCTTTTGAGGTCCAAAACCGGTCTCACCGAACCCTCCTTTTTGGGAACCACAAAGAGGTTCGAGTAGAACCCTTTGAAACGTTCCATCTGAGGAACGGGAGCGATAACCCCCTTGTCCAGAAGGGCGCGAATGGCTGCGGAGAAGGCGGCCGCACGCTCGGGGTCCCGCAGAGAACGGGACCGAAAGAAACGATCCAGAGGGAGGGACGCAAACTCGATTTTGTATCCGGAGGATACAATCTCAAGCGCCCAGGCGTCGGCGATGTGTGCCTGCCAGGCATCCCTGAAAAGGAGGAGGCGGCCCCCCACCCGGTTGGGGGCGCACCTTCAGGCGGAGGACTGTTTGGTCATGGGGGGACCATGCTACCCATGGCTTCCGGAATGATTTTGTCTAGGCGATTCCCGAATAGACGGGAGCCCGCAAAGGGCAGACCAGCAAGGGAGCGCTTGGAAGCGGCGTCCGCTGACCAAACTTTCAGCCGAAGTTCCCTTCGGACCGAAACCGCTAGAGCGGAAGAATAGGCTATGAGGGCACCCGCGTCGAGGGAGGCTTCGCAAACAAATTTCCCTGCTTGGACTATCACTTGGGCCAGCGACCGGATGTCCTGAATGCAAACATCCGAGCCCAGTTCCTGGTCAAGTTGTGAACCCCATTCCGAGACCACTTTCCCTGCCCAGGCGGAGGCAAAGACCGGTCTGAGGGCTGATCCGGAGGTGAAAAAAATAGCCTTTGAAAGGGACACCATACGGCGGTCCTCAGTGGACTGAAGCGAGGAGCCGTCCGCCACAGGAATGGCAGTGCTCTTAGACAGGCGGGCCACTGGAGGGTTAACCTTAGGTGGGGACGCCCAAGTGGAGACGCAGTCTGACGGAAAAGGATAGCATATATCCAGCTTCTTTGGGCGGGTAAAACGGGCATCAGGGTGAGCCCAAGCCTTAGAGACCACTGAGGAGAAGTCGGCATAAAGAGGAAAGACCTTGGACGCCTGTTTGGGGAGGAAAAAGGACACACCAGCTTGGTCCACGCTGGGAGGGTCATCGTGTAATTTAAAGGTATCGCGAATATTGGCAATAAGATGACACACTCCAGAGGCTAGTTTGGCCGGCAGTGCTGAGTCCATGTCCCAATCCGAATCTGCCATTTCTCCCTCAGAGGGCATGTCCTGAGTGGAGGAATGGCCCGACTGAGTCCGCACGCGCGGAGGAGATAGGGACGCATCTGAGGAAGACGTACAATCTACCCTGGAACGCTTCTGGGAGTGCCCGGCTCTGGAATCTTCACTAGGACCAAGGGACCCTGTTGAGGAAGGGTTGAGATGTATGTAAGTGAGGGGCCTAAAGGCAGGCTAGGGCCGCTGGAGCTAGGAAGGTCCTACCAGACCCAGAGACCACAGGAGTGAAAAGTATCAGCAGGAGCAGCAGCGACAGCAGCAGGAAGAACAGCCAGAGGATCCTGCAGGTCCAGATGCGTCAGGAGTGAGGGCAAGAGACAGCAGTGGTGGCGATAGGCTTCTGCGATGCAAACTGTCCTGGGAGGGATTTGAGGAGCGCGGGAAGCGATTCAAACTGAAACTAAGGTGCCGGCCTGAAGTTCCACGGCGGGCGCTGAACAAGAAGGGCCGGACATCCAGAGGCCCTCTGATGATCGGGGGAATCCTGGATGGGCCGCACCGCCGCCACAGGGTAAGGGCGCGATGTCGGCCGGCAGTAAAGGGGTGTGCCGGCTGCTGCCGCGCTGCCGGCAAGCTACTGCCCATACTGCAGAGACTGGGGTGCCCTCAATAAAGGTGCTAGGGAGGGCAATGAGGTCCCTGACTCATGGGGGACCAGATTAATCTTTTAGAGGGTTAAGAGTGATTTTACCACTGGGGTGGAGGGAGGGGGTGTGCTGCTGAAAAAGGGCTGGAGCAGCCACTCTCACCATCTGATGTGTTCACCCTCTGTCCATTCCAGCTGGGTCGCCCCTTCAGCAACTGGCACCGCAGTGGGCTGGGCTGCCCTGGTCCTCCTTGTCTTCTGTGGCGGAGGCAGCAGTGCGGATTGCCGGCACTGGCGCAGCTCGACCCCGGGAGAAACAGAGAGGTCCGGGCGTCTCTGTTATCCCTGCGAACAAAACAGAAAAATAAAATAAAAAATAAAGGAGAAAGAGCGAACCCTGCATGAGGGGAGTGTCTTGCCTCCTTGGACACTAAGCAAAAAAAACTGGTAGTCTCTCTCTCCAGGCTGAGGGTATAGCTGATGGAGGAGGGGCTTAACAGTTTTCACTTAGTGTCACGCCTCCTAGGGAGTTGAGCTATACCCAAGGTTTCCTGTGTCCCCCAAGGAAATGGGCGAGAAATATCATTTTTGTCAAAATGAACCAAGCCTGGATTTGGGAGGATTTTCACACTCTTTCGGCTCAGACCAATGAATAGATCTGACCTTGCTGATGGTGCCCCATCTTGCCACTGTTGTTGTCCGCCTGCCTGCCATCATGTTTCAGAAGGCTTCTGCTGCCTCCATCATGCCACTGCTGTGGCCTGCATCATGTTCTGTATGGCTGCTGCAGCATGCCTACCATCATGTTTTGTATGGCTGCTTCTGCCTAAATCATGCCACTGACGCCTTCATGCTACCTAACCACCATCATATTTTGTATGGTTGCTACCTGCCTCATGCCACTGCTGCTACCTGCCTACTAACATGTTCCGTACAGCTGCCTGCCTCATGCCACTGCTGCTGCCTGCCTACTAACATGTTCCGTACAGCTGCCTGCCTCATGCCACTGCTGCTGCCTGCCTACTAACATGTTCCGTACAGCTGCCTGCCTCATGCCACTGCTGCTGCCTGCCTACTAACATGTTCCGTACAGCTGCTGCTGCCTGCCTCATGCCACTGCTGCTGCCTGCCTACTAACATGTTCCGTACAGCTGCTGCTGCCTGCCTCATGCCACTGCTGCTGCCTGCCTACTAACATGTTCCGTACAGCTGCTGCAGCCTGCCTACCACTTTTTGAATTAAATTACTGAAATAAATTTACTTGACATGACATTCTAATCAGAATTTTTTCAGACTTTTTCTTAACCTAATAAGCTGGCACAGACTTCTTAATAAATGACCCCCATTGAGGGTAAAAATTGGACAGTGGAAGATCCTGTGTAAAGATTCATTGAAGCCAAGACTTAATTGTTAAACGCAGAATATAGAACATGCTGCGATTTTCACGCAACGCAGAACTGATGCGTGAAAAACAACGCTCATGTACACAGACCCATTGAAATGAATGGGTCAGGATTCAGTGCGGGTGCTATGCGTTCACGTCACGCATTGCACCCGCGCGGAAAACTCGCTCGTGTGAAAGGGATCTAAGAGTAGGTTCACATAAACGTCTGAAATCCGTTAGTCTGATCAGGTAGAGTAATGAGCTGCCACATACTGCCATTCACCAAGGACCCCATTGATTATAATGGGATCAGACCATGTTCCAGCATAAATTCTGTTGTATTCACAGTTTTTTGTCTGTCCAACACTATAGGAAAAAGAGCTAGCCTACGTGCAATCCTACAGTCCTATCCACCAGAGAGGTTAGTGCTTTTTCCTATAATGTGCAAGCACGTCCACTGCTGCTGGATTACAGGGTGGTCATAACTCCTGGAAACGAGCAGTGTATAATGTGATGGAAAAATGAATCCAGCCAAAGGAAGCAATATGAATAATAACAATACATTAACTTTCTCTACAGATAAATGTGATTTGCTGAAATGAGACAACCGCTCAACCACTTTAAGCACTTATACACCTTAAAGGAGTTATCCGAGTTATGGGAAAAAAAACAAAAAACTTATAAAATTCACCAGGGCATACATATACATTAGTTAAGCTTGATTTCTTAAGAGAAAACCCATACTTACACCCCTTGCATGGCTCTGTTATTATTGCTTTGTTTACATGCTGCAGCAAAGCTGTGGGGGCGTGTACCAACAATGCCTGAGCTCTCCCTAATGAATATTTGTGGGTGTGAATAATCTGACCTTTCCCGCCCCCTGCACTGCACTTTGCATAAAAAACTGTCACATGATCATCTCCTAGCTCACACCGGCAGAAGATCTTCCTGTCACATTGCAGATACACAGATATATATCTATCTAAGCTATATGACAGCTATATGTATCTAAGCTATATGACAGCTATGTGTATCTAAGCTATATGACAGCTATGTGTATCTAAGCTATATGACAGCTATGTGTATCTAAGCTATATGACAGCTATGTGTATCTAAGCTATATGACAGCTATGTGTATCTAAGCTATATGACAGCTATATGTATGTAAGCTATATGTATCCAAGCTCCATGACAGCTACAGTATATGTATCTAAGCTATATGACACCTACTGTAGGTGTCATATAGCTTAGATAGATATAGCTGTCATATAGCTTAGATAGATATAGCTGTCATATAGCTTAGATACATCTAGCTGTCATATAACTTAAATACATAAAGCTATCATATAGCTTAGATAGATATAGCTGCCAAATAGCTTAGATACATCTAGATGTCATATAGCTTAGATACATCTAGCTGTCATATAACTTAGATACTGTACATATAGCTGTCATATAGCTTAGATACATATTGCTGTGATATAGCTTAGAGATGATCACAGGGAGGGAGCGGGCACACTGTTGAATTTTTCTGCACGGCTGCCAGCACTGGTAAGGATCGCGCATGTGTGATCCCTCAGAGGAGCCGCGGCAGTCAGAGGAAAGAGAGGGGGCGGGCACACAAGGCTCTGACATTTCGTGTACATAGCCGGGCCACTCCCTAAGGCAGGGAGAAGCGCTATTGGCGCCATGATACTGGCACATGGAGGGGGGAGGAGAGAGGCACTTGATACTGGCACATTAGGGGGCAGGGGGAGAGGATGGCACTATGATATTGGCACATGGAGGGGGGAGGAGAGAGGCACTTGATACTGGCACATTAGGGGGCAGGGGGAGAGGATGGCACTATGATATTGGCACATGGAGGGGCAAGAAATGGATATGAATCATGAGGGGCAGAAATGTGAAATGATGGGGGGGGCAAGAAATGGATATGAATCATGAGGGGCAGAAATGTGAAATGATGGGGGGGGGGCAAGAAATGGATATGAATCATGAGTGGCAGAAATGTGAAATGATGGGGGGAGGGCAAGAAATGGATATGAATCATGAGGGGCAGAAATGTGAAATGATAGGGGAAGGGGCGCCAAAATGTAGATTCGCTTGTGTTGACAAAAATGCTTGCACCGGCCCTGGGGAAATGACATAGGTGTCTCCCAAAAGATAATAAGACGATGTACAAGAGGCATTATTGTGGGAAAAAAAACTACATTTTTCAGCTTTTATTTACATTTGAGCAAAAAATGCAAGATGTTCCGTACTGTGGAAAATCTCAGAGGACGTGGTTGGAAGCCAAAGGAGTATAGTTAGAGAGGTGAAAAAGAATCCAAGGATCACCACCAAGGCCATCCTGGTGAATCTGGGCTCTGCTGGTGGCAATGTCTCAAGCCAGACAATCCAACGGACACTGCACACTGCACACTGCTGGGTTCCACTTCTCCAGATAAGGCACACAAAAGCTCACTTGGCCTTTGCAAAAGCTCATCTGGACAAAGAAGAAGACTTCTGGTCTTCTGTGTTATGGTCAGATGAAACAAAAATTTAATTTTGGTCACAGTGGTGTTTCCTTCATTTGGCGTAAAAAAGAAGCCTTCAACCCAAAGAACACCATCCCCACTGTCAAACATGGTGGTGGGAACCTAATGCTTTGGGGGTGTTTTTCAGCCGATGGACCAGGGAACTTAATCACAGTAAACGGCACTATGAAAAAAAAGCAATACATGTGGATTCTCTTTTTTTTGTATTTTAAATGGCTGCATTTCATTAGTCATCCAACAATAAAAATTATGTAAACATCTCATTATCAACATTTATCGTCATATTTTCCTTTAACCCCCCCAAAGCCCCTCCCCCCCCTGCGATGCGTCTTCCTTCACTACCACTCCTCCGATCAAGACCGAGGTGTAGTGGTGACGAATGAGGAGCCGAGAAGTTCTATAAATTCCAGTCTCCCCAAATTCCAATAAATTTTTTCTCAGTATTCCTCTGCCCATACAGGATATATTCATACCTCTTAGTAGTATTCACCAGGTTTAACCATGTATTCATAGTGGGACTGTTTCATGAGAACCAAGAGCGTGCTATCAGAAGTCGCGCCAAAAACATTATCTTAAATAAAAGATTTTTTTTATGTTGTTGACAACACACCTTGGCCAACTCATCCAGTACCCAGCATTCAACGAAAAAAAAAGGGATCTGCACCTTCAGTTTTCCCTCAATGTGTTTATGGATAGCCCCCCAGTAATGTTTCAACTCTGGACAAGACCAGAACATATGCAAATAATCTGCTTCAGGGAGATCGCACCTAGGACAGTTAGGCCTCTTTCACACAAGCGGCATGTTTTTTGGCCGGATGCGTTCAGGGTGCGTTCAGGGAAAATCGTGCGATTTTGCTTGCGAGTGATTCAGTTTTGTATGTGATTTCGTCGCGTTGTTGCGTTTTCCCCGCGCGCGTGACATGTGGATGTCATGCGTTTTTTCCGTGCGTGAAAAGAAAATTGACTATCCACTACATTCACCTGTGATTGCAAAGACACAAGTACCTCCAGCATCGTTTTCTTGGACATCTCCATTTTTTGGTGGACTTTGTTGTGTGGTAGTTGTGTGTCTGTGTCTGGTTTTGGACTTTCCTTTGCAAGATGTCCACTTTCACCCTGTCATCAACTGACCATGTGTTATTGCACTGGCTGGTCTTCCACTATTTTGGAGAGCAGCCAGAAATTATTGAGGAGAAACCGCGGAGGAAGCGTATGTGGGTACATCCTATAATTTCGCAGCGGGCCAACAAAGGTCTCTTTGTTGGCTTGTACTCAGAGCTCCGTGCGCACCCTGCAAAGTCCTTCAATTTTTGTTGTATGTCGGTGGTGTCAGCGCAATTCATGCGCTTTCCTTCTTCTTTGTGTGGTGCCAAATCAATGAGAAGTATTAGTATGTGTACACCATACTGCTTTATAATGAGACCAGACACACTAGGTGGTTTCACGAAAGCATCTTCTCTCTTCCCTGAGTCATGGTAGAAGAGACGCGCCCCTTTATTCACATTACATTGACTTAAATAGCAGACATGACATCACAAAAGGGGTGTTCCTTAAGAAGAGACTATTGGCTCCTTAACCTGATAGGAGTGGTTTCAGCAACTACAACTGTGTTCATAGCTATATTTGGAAACTGTAATGTAATCCCCTCTTCCCCCAACCTTATTTACCTTAAACAAAAGAATGCACACATGGCTCAAACATCTGGCTTTCGGCCATCTTGTGGACAAAAATGTGTACTACAGAATAATGTTTCAAACCAGATACACGTCTCTCACAAATCCCTCCTTTTGCGGGAAATAGACCAAAGGTGAACAGGCAAAGTGAGGTACTCTCCCAACGCCCTAAACAGCGAAGAGCTGGACTTTCCTTATTGCTTCACCAGGTCCCCTCAACTCCCTTTCGGGTTTGCCTTCACCTTGTCCTATTTACCCCGCAACCATCAACAAGGTTTTATTTACTTCAGGATGGAATCATTTTTGTCTTTGACAGGGGCACAGCACACATACAGAGTGTGGGCATGGATGTATTATACATTTTTAAAAACAATTTTCCTAAAATGTAGAACTATATGACAGCCTGTTAAAACCAAATTCTAAACGCATTGTAGTTGCTGAATCAGTTTCCAAAACATTATTCGGCCATGATATTAATTTCATAAGTTTTTCCATCAGTTCATTTGATAAAGTCCATCAGTTTCCTCAGATCCTTGGTGATCCTTCCATCAGAGGCAATGTTGTCCGGGATGTAGATGCAGCAGTTCCTGTAGACCCCTTCTTTTTCTGCTGTCAAGGACCGGTCGGTTCTGTAGAGTCATCACCGGAAAAGAGCTCAGTTGTTCCACCATAACCTTAACAGTATCACAGGTGTAATTTAGAAATCTGTTGATGACAATAGATATGTTAACCCAATCCAATTTTTTATTTTATTTTTACTAATCATGGGAGTTAATGACTCAAATCCTGCAACTATCTGACTTTTTGCTTTAAATTAGTCAGAAACTCTACTACAGATTCCTATGGCATCCATGTATACACGTGAGTCAAAGGATGTAGGAGCAACCTCTTTTGTCTTGACCGGACATTGTTTTCTGATTTGATCCCACTCAGGAGGTGAGAATAGAACAAATGGCATCAGTACTTGATCAGGGTACATTGGCCACTTCATTCCACCTGCATCCTGGGTCGGAGTTTCAAATCTCCACACAATCACCAGATATCTGCGTTCATAAACCAACTGTCAGAGTAAACTTTAGAGTCACTACTCGTCTCATTCAGCTAAATTATGTAAGAACAATATCCTGGAGGGAAAACACCAAAGGGCTTTCCTGTATAAAATCCTGTTTCTAAGGCCAGTTTGTCATATTTTTAAATAGGCCAAATATTTAATTGTCAATTATAGGTAAGGACGTAGGAGCCACAGATACGACTGAACTTTGAAGTTTCTCCCTTACCAACATTCTAGATTTGCCTAGGGGATCTTTGTCACTTACACATGCTCCTAACACGTATATCCTGTTAGATAGGATTTCTAATGGACAGGAACAGAGGATTAGACTCATCATGTTTACAACTGTTTGGTGGTTTTCCCTTCAGGACAGTCATCCTTTGCAACAAACCATCAGCTTTCCTGACTCTAGAGGTAGTTTCCACTGGTTTATATTCCCAACACTTCAGACTAGTACTCCATTCTGTTAATCTCCAATATCCACAGTTGGTATGGTCATATCTAAACACAATTACCATAGACTGGGTCAGTTCCAGTCACACAGATGTACTTATCAGACCAAAACCAAGTGTCCTATCTGTTCTCTGTCTTACAGTCCGCTATACTGCAAAAGTCAACTTAGTTGTTCCTGACTCATCTTGATAATATAACACTGTTGGAATTTGATTTGACTGTGATTTGCCTTTTGTACAATATGGAACAAACAATAAGGCATGAAACAACATTATGGCCCTTATAGTCCTGGCACTTGAGTGCAATACGATCGGTTTCTCCTTGCAATTCGACAGCAGTGGCTGCGGTTATCAGGACTTGATGTAGATCTTCAAACCGTAGCTCTAGGTCTTTCCACCCGTCTCTCGTTTCACCACTATCCAATCTCATGATTGTAAAGAATGAATCGCTTCTATACAGTCTGGATTCTAGGAAACAACTAAAACTTGGAAATATACATTAGACAATTCATTTGTGCAACAGACAACATAATTTTGGAAAACTACTATGCTGCATCTGGAACTATTGGGGAAATAGACACCTAATCCAGGAGCATTCCCAAAGAGTACTTCATAAGGACTTAGACATATCTTCAGGTTAGATGTGTACCGGATGGAGAAAAGCCCCAGGGGTAGGTAATCTCACCTCAGTCAGTATCTTTTAGCTGTAGCCTTTGCTACAGGCCAAATCTCCGAATATCCTGGAAAGAGATCAATATAGACACAGACATATTCACACTGTTCCACCTTTGTTCTGAATGTAGTCAATCCACAGTCTCTGAAATGGCTAAGATGACCTTGGCATATGCCTTCCTGGAACTCCCATAGTTCTCCCATCATTATTACAGTATTCATCTTCAACTAACCTAGTGGTAGCATTGTTGAACCCAGGAGCCATCCACCACAGAACCCAATCACACCTCTCTTGATTTGCCCATGTTCTAAATCCATCCTCTTTAGGTAGAGTGCCCTCTGAAGGAAGAGTTTCTTACCAACTCTCCAGAGTCCAATCATCACTTCTACCTTTATCCTTTGATGTTTCCTTTCAGCACCTGTAGCCTGTATCTGAAAAAGGCAAACTTTTTGGAAGTCCACTGGCCCTAAGCCATCCTGTATCACACAGACTTCCACTTAGCGTAAACTTCAGGTAATAGCTTAGCCTCTACCTTCTCAGGCAGCATCAGGGCATCAAACATCTTTCATACACTCAGCATTCATTATTGATGGGCTTACCCATGGATCAAACAAAATCTCTGCTTCACCAGATTAGACCATAATAATGAGTGATACCGAAGGCATATCTGGATGTTAGTAGTCTTACCCTCAGCCATCTTACCAACCTTAGCGAGTGTCTTTCAGCTCTGTCTCCTGCACTAACATTGCTGGAGCGAGTGGTTCTTTCTTGACAACATCAGATTAAGTAGGAACAGCATATCCTGTCCGAGATATTCCATCTTCCAAGAACCTGAAATTATCTACCAGAAACTCAAAAATGAGGTTATTATTGGAGACAGGCATGTGAATTTTTATTTACAGAGGTGGGAAAGTATTTTTATTTATTACTCCCAGAAGGCCCTACTACTACTACTACTCCCCCCCTCCAGATGCAGCAGAATAGTTGGATCTAATTTGGCACACCCTTAAGGCGGCAATTAATTGGTGAGAGGAGTAGGAATTGCATTAGTATATTGTATAGAATAATAAATCCAGTATTTGATTCTGGGTTGTTAATTCTCTATGGGCGTTTCATTTGAAGGGGCTGAATATTTGTAGCTCCTCCCACAGGCGAGGAAGTGGGCAAGTTCATACAAAGTCTTCCTTCCCCCCTCTAGTGGGGAGGACTGATAGGCAGCCACACCCGCCTTAGGCCTTTGTTTGATTTAACTTTAACAAAATGGAGGGACAAAATGAACTTCTCTCAAGCCTAGCCAACACTTGACCTTTCTAGATGATTCTTAAAACCATCCACAAAAGCAGCACTTAGGATTTTCTCATGCCTATCTAAAGTAAGCTCAAAAATCCAAATCCACCCAACTTTCCTGGAGTCTAGTGAAAACTTTCTCCACACTCTATGTCCTGTCCTGATGACAATGTGACTGACTAATCACCTAAATGCTTCCTCCCAGACTCAATGATCATCATTATGCATTGATTCCCCAGCTCTACATTGGTAAAATCTCACCAATAACATGAGAAAACTCTCCATATTTTAACAAATTTTCTATAAAGCAGCATAAGTAAGTTCTATAAATTGGGAATTCTATTCATCATGGCAAAATTGATGTTACTACTGGGTGTGGGAGATGTCAGACATCATACAATGATGCAGATATCCCTACACTTTCACTCATATCTGAATAAGGACTAAGAATGGGTGCAACCTTAGATTGATAGGATTGGACACTTCCAATTGGCATCATGGGAATTATCTCTGCAGGCACATTTTAAACATACAATTTGGAAAGGTTATTTTTGCAAACATCATTGGATCTAATCCAGTGCTGGGAACTATGATAGGAATTGTGTCCTGTCTTTGAGATCCACAAACAACACACTATATTATCTTCACAGTCTGCAGATGCATTACTAATTACCAGCCCCCATCCCCCCCAACCCCCATATGGAGGGGAGTTGAATTACTGAGCACAGAGGGGGATGTGAATACAGATGGGAGGGGTTCTTTTTGAGAGCACATTCCAGTACATGGTGTAGAGGAGGGGCTGACAGAAGAAGACCCAGGATTACTTTTTAAAGTTACAACAGATGTAGTGGGGGAAGGGATGCCTCATGGCAACTTCTTTGTTCTCTGTATGATTCAAAATCCTCCATCTTGCAATAAGAAATGCTGCCCATTTCTCCAACTTACTTCAATTTCTCTCAGTCACTTCCATATACACTTTCCACCATAACTCAGTATGCACCAGCCTATTATAATCCTTCAACCAACTTCTCTTTTCCTTCAATACACTTATCCACAAACTTTCATTTAATCTACCGGTTTCTGGCATCTCAATTGCACACATGAACGATTTTAACTTCATAACTGCAACTTTAGTTTCGATATGCAGCCTCTAGGGGGAACTCTTACACAATACTACGTATTTCCGGATAATACCGGAAATCGCTGCTACTTAGTATGACAGAATGCTTTCAACTTTTATTCCTAACTGAAACTTTTCCTTTCTTTCTTGCATCAACTGAGCTGCTGTTAACATTTTTTTTTTCACTCTGTCCTGCAACATTGAATTTCCCATTATTGTAGTTACACAAAGCTCAAACAATTGCTACTTATCAAACCCGCAAACTTAAGCGTAGTTGCACAAAGCTCAAACGGTATCCGATTACTATAAGTAATCGCCACCGAACCCACTAACTTAAGTGCAGTTGCACAAAGCTCAAATGATATAATAGTATTGAACCCACAATCTCTCAAAGTGAAGACCCCTAGTCAATTCACCGGGATACAAAATCTTAATAACTTCCAATTGCCCATGACAATTGGTGTTAACCCTTTCCTCAAGATTCTCGTCAGAATCTTGGCTGGGATCCAATTCTACGTCACAGGATATCCGACTCAGCTGTCTAACAACTTCCGTTTAGTTTCAGTATGTTCTACCACACAAAGAAGGAATACTCAAACGGGTTCTTACGGACAGATCAGCTATAATTTGAACCCTTCTATCGCGATAACACCAATTCAACTCTTGAGAACACACAAAAGCGAAAGTTTCAGAGGAGATTCGTAAGAAATAAAGCTTTCTTACCTTGCCGGCATATGATCTCGTCTGATGGTTCCGTTTAAGTCGCTCTCGTGACGTTTGAATCGGAAGTTACGCAAGCTGTCTGCCCCACGTTGGGCGCCAAATTTGTCAGCGCAATTCATGCGCTTTCCTTCTTCTTTGTGTGGTGCCAAATCAATGAGAAGTATTAGTATGTGTACACCATACTGCTTTATAATGAGACCAGACACACTAGGTGGTTTCACGAAAGCATCTTCTCTCTTCCCTGAGTCATGGTAGAAGAGACGCGCCCCTTTATTCACATTACATTGACTTAAATAGCAGACATGACATCACAAAAGGGGTGTTCCTTAAGAAGAGACTATTGGCTCCTTAACCTGATAGGAGTGGTTTCAGCAACTACAACTGTGTTCATAGGTATATTTGGAAACTGTAATGTAATCCCCTCTTCCCCCAACCTTATTTACCTTAAACAAAAGAATGCACACATGGCTCAAACATCTGGCTTTCGGCCATCTTGTGGACAAAAATGTGTACTACAGAATAATGTTTCAAACCAGATACACGTCTCTCACAGTGGCTACCTTTGATCGGCTGTTGGGGGAGTTGAGGCCTGTCACCTGAGGATCGTCTCATTATTACTTTAAGGTAAGACTATATATTATCAGACTCATACATGAATGACCCACTGTTTGCCAATACATAGCTGTTTGATCTATGGCCTGTGTCTTCAGAATTATACATCTTCTATGTATTGGTACTTAATAGTAGTCCCTAACTATTGTATATATTGTATTTTTAATTCAGAAAACTGTTTGTGCTTTTGTGTATAAAAGATTAAAGCCAGGTCCTCCCCAGCAGCTGATAACAGTGCCTGGGCTGTGTGCACTTCTCCCTGTCCCTGCACTTGGCAGACGCTCCCTCACTCAGCAGAGCTGGAGAATGCAGAGTTGGAGCAGTGCAGACCAGGGAAGGAAGATCTGCCGTCTGCTCAGTGTATAAATGAAAGCAACATGTGGTAAGAGGACCCCTTTGTGCTGCAGGAGATTAACCCTTTAGGGGGGAGGGCTCTGGTTACTGACACTTTTGGGGGCTACTGTTACTGGCTGGTGAGGGCAGACGGGATTAGCCTCAGGGTGAGGGCAGTGGCGGCCATCTTAACTGAATAGTGAAATTGCAGTTTTATGCAGACTGGTTGCACTTTGTGTAGTAACAAGTAATTGATTATAGTCACACAAGATACATGTTCCGTGGGGGTTAATAAATTAAATTTTGCCTGTAATGATGAGGATACTTCACCTGTGTGTATCTGGTAACGGTCTGGAAGTTGTTTATGCTAAATGCTCTTACATTTTTTAGAAGTATGTATGAATATATCCTATTGATTTCTAATCTTGGAGTATGGATTAATAAAAATTCAACTTGCCAGACACATTGCACTAAAATAATGTTAATGAAATAAAATGATTTTAACTATTGTGCAAAGTAGTGCATTCATATATATTTTTTTCTCATTTCAGATATCTTGCGACAGGAAATTCTTTTTCTTCATTACATTTTGTTTTTAGAAAACGGGCTACATGTGCCGCCATTTGGTTGACACTGAAGGCTTCAGTGCTGCCACCTTCAACCAGGCAGCAGTGGCTTGATATAGCCCAGGGCTTCTAGGAGAGGGCGCAATTCCCAAATTGTATTTGTCACGGACGGTGTACAGGAAACAAGACAAAGCAACATGCATATATGACTGAGTGGATCCAAAGCTAAGGAACCAAAAGGGAGACCCCTGCACAAGGCCTAGCACTTTCCCTGGCTGCTCAGCCTATGCAAAGATCCGAAAGGTGGAAGGTTGCATATCCACGTACCTCGGCTATATAACCCCTGAACACCCTACAATAGTGAGGGGACACGACCACCGGCTCTCTACACCAGACACGGAGGGAGTCAGGGTCACCTGGGATCCAGCAAACAGAAAATAACAGATAAATGTTCAGCACTTAACTTTGTAGCAGACTGGAAAACAAGATCAGCATGCACACACACACACACACCAGGAAGTAGTATAAGCCGCCCAGTAATGCATTATGGGGCGGAATTTAAAGGGATGCAATCAGTCCAACTCCATGACAGCTGAGAGAGGCTAACGAGATGAGGAACTGAACAGCACAACAAAGAGAACTCAAGGAGGAGGTTCTGAAAGGCCTCTGTCAGAGCTTCTCAGCTGTCTGGTTGTGACAGTACCCCTCCCTCTACGAGTGGACTCCGGACACTCAGAGCCCACCTTCTCAGGATGGGACCTATGGAAAGCCCTGGTGAGACGAGAGGCCTTAATATCCGTCACTGGGACCCACATCCTCTCCTCAGGACCATAACCCTCCCAATGAACAAGGTACTGAAGAGAACCGCGGACAAGACGAGAATCCACAATCCTAGAGACCTGAAATTCAAGATTCCCATCAACCATAATTGGAGGAGGAGGCAAAGGCGAGGGTACAATGGGTTGAACATAAGGTTTCAATAAGGATTTATGAAAAACATTATGGATCTTCCAAGTCTGAGGAAGATCAAGACGGTAGGCAACAGGATTGATGACAGACAAGATTTTGTAAGGCCCAATAAACCTAGGACCCAACTTCCAGGAGGGAACCTTCAATTTGATATTCTTGGTAGACAACCACACCAGATCACCAACATTCAGGTCCGGACCAAGCACACGTCTCTTATCTGCCACACGCTTATATCTCTCACTCATGCTCTTTAGATTATCCTGAATCTTTTGCCAAATAGATGACAAAGATGAGGAGAATCTGTCCTCATCAGGTAAACCAGAAGACCCCTCTCCCGAGAAAGTCCCAAACTGCGGATGAAACCCATATGCACCAAAAAATGGTGACTTATCAGAGGACTCCTGACGACGGTTATTTAAAGCAAACTCAGTAAGGGACAAAAAAGAACACCAATCCTCTTGATTCTCCGCCACAAAACAGCGCAGATATGTCTCCAGATTCTGATTGACGCGCTCTGTCTGGCCATTTGACTGCGGGTGGAAAGCAGAAGAGAATGACAACCGAACCCCCAAGCGAGAACAGAAAGCCTTCCAGAATCTGGAAACAAACTGCGTGCCCCTATCAGAGACTATGTCTGAAGGAATACCGTGCAATTTGACAATGTGATCAATAAATGCCTGCGCCAGCGTCTTAGCATTGGGCAAACCAGGAAAAGGGATAAAATGCACCATTTTGCTAAAACGGTCCACCACCACCAGAATCACAGTCTTCCCCGAGGAACGAGGCAGGTCCGTTATAAAGTCCATGGACAGATGTGTCCAAGGACGGGAAGGAATGGGTAAGGGAAGGAGAGGACCTGATGGCCGTGAATGAGGGACTTTGGCACGAGCGCAAGTCTCGCAGGCTGCCACAAAACCCTCAACCGACTTACAAAGTGCAGGCCACCAGAATCTCCGAGCGATGAGATCCAGTGTGGCTCTTGCCCCCGGGTGCCCAGCAAGGACCGTATCGTGGTGTTCCTTAAAAATCTTGTGTCTTAAAGCGAGAGGCACAAACAACCTCCCAGGAGGACAAAGATCAGGAGCCTCTGACTGGGCTGCCTGCACCTCTGCCTCCAATTCAGAAAAGAGAGCAGAGACCACCACACCTTCAGCCAAAATGGGACCCGGGTCTTCAAAATTCCCGCCTCCCGGAAAACAACGTGACAGGACATCTGCCTTCACATTCTTAACTCCAGGGCGGAACGTGACCACAAAATTAAACCTAGAAAAGAACAAAGACCATCTGGCCTGTCTCGGGTTCAGACGCTTGGCTGACTCCAAGTAGGCCAGATTTTTATGGTCAGTAAATACGGTAATAGGGTGTCTGGCTCCCTCTAGCCAATGGCGCCATTCCTCAAACGCCAACTTGAAGGCCAACAATTCCCTATCTCCCACATCGTAATTTCTCTCTGCGGAGGAGAGTTTTTTCGAGAAAAAGGCACACGGTCGCCATTTGGCAGGAGAGGAACCCTGAGACAAGACCGCCCCCACACCCACCTCAGAAGCATCAACCTCAACTATGAAGGGTAAAGAAATATCAGGTTGCACCAAGATGGGAGCGGAAGCAAAACTCTCCTTGATATTAGAAAAAGCCTTACGCGCCTCTACTGACCAAGAAGAAAAGTCTACCCCCTTTCTGGTCATATCAGTGAGTGGTTTAACAATAGAGGAATAATTCAAAATAAACTTCCTGTAATAATTGGCAAAGCCCAAAAACCGCATCAGCGCCTTCTTATTCTCAAGAAGCTCCCACTCAAGCACAGCGCGGACCTTCTCGGGGTCCATGCGAAAACCAGAAGCGGAGAGAAGGAACCCCAGAAATTGAATTTCTGGAACCGCAAACACACATTTTTCCAGTTTCGCATATAATTTATTCTCCCGCAGGATGAGCAAGACTTGACGTAAATGTTCCTTATGAGTTTTGAAATCAGGAGAAAAAATCAAAATGTCATCCAAATACACTAATACAAATTTTCCCATAAAAAATGCTGTTCACGAAATGCTGAAAAACGGCTGGGGCATTCATCAAACCAAAAGGCATAACCAAATTCTCAAAATGGCCCTCAGGGGTATTGAAGGCCGTCTTCCATTCGTCTCCTTCTCTGACCCTGACCAGGTTGTATGCCCCTCTTAGATCTAATTTGGAAAAGACTTTAGCCCCAACAATCTGGTTAAACAGGTCCAGGATCAGAGGAAGCGGATAAGGGTCACGAATAGTGATACTGTTCAGCTCCCTGAAATCCAGACAAGGTCTTAAAGAACCATCTTTTTTCTTAACAAAGAAAAAAACTGCGGCAACAGGTGACTTCGAGGGTCGTATGTGTCCTTTTCTCAGACTCTCAGAGATATAAGCACGCATAGCGATCCTCTCAGGTTGGGAAAGATTGTATAAACGAGATTTAGGCAGTTTGGCGCCTGGGATGAGATTAATAGGGCAATCGTACTCCCTGTGCGGGGGCAAATCCTGAACTCCACTCTCAGAGAAGACATCCGAAAATTCAGAGAGAAAAGATGGTACAGTCTTAGTAGCAACCTCAGAAACAGATGTCGTGAGGCAATTCTCTCTGCAAAAGTCACTCCAACCATTTATTTGCCTCGCTTGCCAATCAATGGTGGGGTTATGTTTAGTGAGCCAGGGTAGCCCCAACACTAGAGGGGTAGGCAAACCGCTAAGGACGAAACATGACACATCCTCAACATGAGCATCACTCACAATTAAACGGATATTGTGAACTATGCCCTTTAATGATTTCTGAGAAAGTGGAGCGGAATCAATAGCGAAAACAGGAATATCCTTTCCCAAAGTGCGCACCTGGAAACCATGAGTTATCGCAAATTGATTATCAATGAGATTGACCGCTGCTCCACTATCCACAAAAATCTCACAAAAAATGTTCTTGCTCTCTAGCGCCACCCTAGCCGGCAGGACAAAACGGGAACTACAAGCAAACGGAAAACCTTCAATTTCCGCCTCAACCCTGCCAATAGTAACAGACGGAACATTTTTAAAAGATTTTTTCCTGTTTGTTTATTTATTACTCCCAGACAACTGCCTGAATCTCCTAGAGGGACAAATATTTGCCAAATGATTTATACCTCCACAACAAAAACAAACCCTCCCATGCGAGCTGAATCTTCTATTGTCAGAAGCAATCAACCCCAGCTGCATGGGCTCCTGCTCAGAAGGGGCTGACAGCGACTGAGACCCCTGCGCACAGAATGGGACCGCTGCACTGTCCTGGGACTGAGTATGACAGGAAGGGGACATCTCTCCTCTCTCTCTAAGACACCTGTCAATACGAACGGCCTGAGACATAGCACAGTCCAAGGAAATAGGCCTCTCATGAAAGGCAAATGCATCTTTCAATCCCTCTGAAAGACCATGGCAAAATTGACTTCGGAGTGCAGCATCATTCCAACCAGTATCAACTGCCCATCTCCGAAATTCTGAGCAGTATATTTCTGCGGATTGTTTACCCTGGCATAATAGACGTAGTCTAGACTCAGCCAGAGCAATACGATCCGGATCATCATATATCTTTTTTTTTATTTATTTTTTTATTAAATCTTATTTATTGTGATACAAAAACTTAAATACATATTACATAATTAACATTATAAGATCCATAAGTCCGCCAATTCTAATCTGTGAACGTGGTTGACAATAATTTCATACGAATATACATAATAGTGTCGACATTTGAACCTTCACATTCTACATCTATAGAATAAATGCTGAAAAGCCGGACATATAGCATTTTCCCCGTCTCTTCCCACCAACCCGCCCCCCCCCCCCCCCCCCACCCTGCAGGGAGAAAAAAAAAGAAAAAAAAAAGAAGGGGATCCTAATTAATTAGCCGTGTCCCAATCTTTCCATAGACTATTCCACTTTGAGTAGGATCCTCTTTGTTTGTACAGGATCCTCTCATAGCTTTTCACTTTCTCCACCAAACCCAGCCAGTTCTAACAATCTGGGGCAGAGGAGCAAAACCAGGATCTAGAAATCAGAAGCCTCGCCAAGAACATCACCTTGATCAACAAGTGACTTTTTATGGGTTGATGATTGACCTCAGATAAATCTCCCAGGACCCATATCCTAGGAGACAGAGGAACAACAATTTTAAGTTTACGCGTCAGATTTTTTTGGACCAGGCTCCAGTACCTCCTCACCATTGGGCAGTCCCAGAACAGATGTAGATGATCTGCCCCGGGATCGCCGCAGCGGGGGCAGTTAGAGGAGGTCCGGAGTCCTCTTCTGTATAGCCATATAGGTGTCGCATAAATTTTGTGCAGAATATTAAATTGAACAACAATGTGATTAGAATTGTGTGAAACCAATTTTAAGCTTTCCCCTATATTCTCCCAGTTTGGGGGACCCTCCTCTGAAAGAAGAGAAGACCAGGCTCTCTGTCCTGGAGAAAGAACATCCCCAAAAAAATTATCCATTAAGTGTCTATAACAGTAAGATAGTTTAATTCTCGTGGCAGTTTTCTTACAAATTAAATCCTGTAAAAATAAAGGAGTGTTTATAATAAAAAGGTGACTGTTCAAAGTGCTAAAGAGTGCTGACCTCAATTGAAAATATGCGAACCAGGCCACCTCACCTAATTTTGCCCTTAGTTCCATAAGGGGCAGAATTTGTCCACCGCTGACTACTTGATGTAAGTACTGCACATTTTTAGTCCTCCAGTACTGACTGCAACTTAAATCGTTTAAATTAAGAAGTTTCGGATTGTGCCATAATGGGGTGCAGATAAGCGATGCCTTAACTGCGCACCAAGCCCTTATAACCGACCAGGTCTTTATAGCCATTCTGCAGAAAAGTGTGTACCCGTGTGTACCTATATTTAATAGGTAATCGGATTCCAGTACAGTGAAGAAATCAGAAAAACCTGCCTCCTTCACCACTTTACTGCAGAAAGGACTATTTTCCCAGTCACTAAAAAGGCAGAGTTGGGAGGCCACAAAATAACCCCTAAAATATGGGAGATTAAGACCTCCCCGCCTATAAGGCATGGAGAAATAAAGTGCCTTCAGTCTCACACGCTTCCTCCCCCATAGTAAGTCATTAAGCATCCGCTCTATCAATCTGAAATGCTTGTCTGTAATCCATATAGGCGAGTTGCGCAGGACATAAAGAACCTGGGGCAGCACTACCATTTTTATTAATGAAATTCTATCCGCTCTTGCTTGCAGAATTTTCTGCCATATCTTCATTTTTGCTCTCAACTTTATCAGCAAGGGGAACAGGTTAAGCTGTAGATATTCCTGAGGTTTGGCAGAAATTATTATCCCCAGGTACTTTATTGAATCAGAGATCGTTATCTGATTGTTTAATTCGCCTCGCAGTTCGTCTATAGGGAGAAGTACGGTCTTCTCCCAATTGATCTCAAGTCCGGATATGTCGGAAAAGTAACTGACCAGATCCATTATGCGAGGGAGGGTGGTATTTGTTTGATGAATAAAAAACAGAATGTCATCTGCGTAGAGGGACACACGGTCATGCTTCCCCATTATGCCAAAACCGGCCACCTCCCGATCATGTCGTATCATGGCCGCTAAGGGTTCGATATAAATATTAAATAAAAGGGGAGAAAGGGGACAGCCTTGGCGGGTGCCTCTTCCCAGAATAAAGCTCTCTGTCATCAAATCATTGATCCTAATCCTGGCGACTGGGGAGTTATAGAGTAGCTGGACCATTGCCATAAATTTTGGGCCGAAGCCCATTTTTTTCATTACCTCCCAAAGAAAAATCCACTCCACCCTGTCGAAGGCTTTAGTAGCATCCAACGACAGGATGGAGCGGGCGCCGCGCCCCAGGGATTGAATATTCATAAATTGCCTATGCAAATTGTGATGGGTGCCCCTATTTGGCATAAAGCCGTTTTGATCCGGATGAATAATCGTAGGAATAACCCGTGAGAGCCTCCTAGCAAGGACTTTTGATAGTAACTTAGCGTCTGTGTTTAATAGGGAGATTGGTCTATAGGAGCTCAATTCGGCCGGATCTTTATCCTTTTTTAGAATTAGAACAATAAGGGCCTCCATCATAGAGTGTGGTAATCTCCCTCCCTGTGCTGCTTGGGAGAAAACCTCCAGCAGCTGGGGGAGGATCACCTCACTATGCTTGCGATAGACCTCATATGGAAGGCCGTCTGTTCCTGGCGATGAGTTCCCCGAGACGGACCCAAGGGCCTCCTGCAACTCAGCAAGAGAGAGCTCCTCCTCCAGATATTCTTTTTGAGTTTCGTTTAACGTAGAAAGTGGAATTTTCTCCAGGAACCGCATCACCAATTCAGACGACAGTCCAGGGGAAGATCTATATATCTGAGCAAAATATTGTAGAAAAATATTCCCAATTCCCTCTGGGTCTGTTATGGTTTCGCCCTCTACATTACGGATTGAGATGATAGATTGTTTTTTCTTATCTTGTTGCGAAATTATTCTAGCTAGAAGCTTGCCCGGACGTCCAGACTCGTTAAAATAATTGAGCCCCTTGAAGAATACCCTGTGATTTGCTTTCTCTGTTACATATTTCTCCAAGGAGCAACTAGCCTTCTGCATGTCTTGCCTATTGTGCTCAGTGGGATGGCTAGCGTATCGCTCAGCTGTGAGTGCAGCGATCTTACCCAGTTCCTCCTCTTTCTTCCTAAATGTTCTCTTTACTGCGGCAATCTCACTTATAAAGACCCCCCTCAAATATGCTTTCAAGGCATCCCATACTATGTTGATGTTAGCAGAGGGAAGGTTAACCTCCCAAAAGGAGGATATCAGTAGTTTAATCGTCTGCAGATTGTCCAGAATAGTAAGCCAATATGGATTTAGCTTAAATCCTAGCCCCCTAGTATCCTTATTCTTCCCGCTGCGAACCTCAACCAGTAGGGGTGAATGGTCCGAAACTGTTCTTACTCCGTAACGCATCTTACAGATATTACTCAGATTGCTCTCATTAGTAAATGCTAGATCGATCCTAGACATTGCTCTGCCCCCCCTACTGACACAGGAGTATACACTCTTTCCTCCACCAAGATGTTCCCATATATCCACCACTCCAACCTCAGAGCAGAATTGAGGCAGCGGGGAGTTACAAGGATACCTCCCCTTTTCCACATCAAGTGAAAATCTGTCTTTATTAGGATCAATGACTGCATTAAAATCCCCTATCAGGATTAAGCGGCATTCTGGTCTCTTTTCAGAAAAGAGCATTAACTGAAGCAGTGGGTACATTGAAAATGGCGGAGGTATATAGAAAAAGGCTAGGATATAACTATCACCATTAAGCTTGCCATGCAAGAAAATAAATCTGCCCTGGGCATCTATATGAGATTTTATAATGAGATATATTCATCATATATCTGACCCAGGGCTAAAAATAATTCATCCACTGAACGGAGAGGCCGTGCCCCCTCCGGCAGCGAAAAGGCCCAGGACTAAGCGTTACACCTGAGCAGCGATATAATGATCCCCACCCTCCGTTCCTCATCACCAGAGGAATGGGGAAGAAGGCGAAAATGGAGTTTGCAAGCCTCTCTAAAACGCACAAAATTCTCACTACCCCCGG
The DNA here is from genome assembly GCF_014858855.1 of Bufo gargarizans. NCBI lineage: Eukaryota > Metazoa > Chordata > Amphibia > Anura > Bufonidae > Bufo > Bufo gargarizans. The sequence continues at coordinate 67,001,175 of NC_058090.1, read as the reverse complement.
AGAACGTATCCGGGAGCGAGATCTTAGGCTCAGAACAAACTCTATGAACGCAAGCTGAACTGGTCACTTGAAGCTGAGAAAAAGTCTTACGGAGATCAGCTACCTCCAATGAAAGACCCTGGAAGCGTTCAGCCAAAAGTGAAACCGGATCCATGCTTGAGATGGTTTTAGGCGGCTTATAATGTCACGGACGGTGTACAGGAAACAAGAGAAAGCAACATGCATATATGACTGAGTGGATCCAAAGCTAAGGAACCAAAAGGGAGACCCCTGCACAAGACCTAGCACTTTCCCTGGCTGCTCAGCCTATGCAAAGATCCGAAAGGTGGAAGGTTGCATATCCACCTACCTCGACTATATAACCCCTGAACACCCTACAATAGCGAGGGGACACGACCACCGGCTCCCTACACCAGACACGGAGGGAGTCAGGGTCACCTGGGATCCAGCAAACAGAAAATAACAGATAAATGTTCAGCACTTAACTTTGTAGCAGACTGGAAAACAAGATCAGCATGCACACACACTCCAGGAAGTAGTTGTCACAAGGGTATCGAGAACCACGCCTGACTCCGTTATACCCGGGGTCAGGAAGTCGCAGCGGTTGGCTGCACGCTCTATTTAAGATAGGGCTGTTTTCCTTATGGTAGCTTGCTGGGTTTGCTTTGCAAACCCTTTTGGCTCACTCAGGGATCCGTAGCTCCTTCTCCTCAGCTGTTCCTTGTCCAGCACTCCCAAACCTCCTTATATTCCTCTCTCACACTTCTCTGGTTGCCAGAGATAGAGCTTCCTGCCTGGACATCTATCCTGACCCACTGGAGCTGTGTTGCTGCATTCTCTGACTGTTGATTCAGAACGCTACCCTCCGGATCCCTGTTGGACCTTTGTGGACAGTTGTTGTCGTCCACCTGGGTGTTTGTGTTTGTCTGTGTTTGTCTGTCCTCTCCCTGGTGTTTCCCTCTTAGTGCAATGGTGAGGACTAGCGATCCCACCGGCCTGTTCACTATCTAGGGCTCATTTCAGGGAAAGCCAGGGTTTAGGCACGTGATCACCGCACGGGTGAGGAACCCGTCTAGGGACTTTAGGGCAGTCAGGTGCCAGCCGCAAGGTGAGTTAGGGGTCACCACCTTTCCCTCTCCCTTAGGCAGGGCTTTCCCTGTTTTCCTCCCTGTGCGTGACACCGGTCATTACATTATCTCTGGCCCTTATTTTGTGTAGGTAAAAAAATAAAAATAAAAATAAAAAATATATATATATTATTTTTTTTTTACCTACTTAGAATCCAGTATGGATCAAATTGCTGCTCTGTCCAAACAATTTCATGGCCTGTCTTTGGAGGTGGTAGGATTGAAGGCGTCGGTCCTCCAGCAACAGCAGCAATTACAACTGACCGCAAGCCCAGCGGTTGCTACTGGTAACCAGGTTGTTGCGGAACCCAAGGTCCCTCTCCCTGACAGATTTTCTGGGGGAAGGGACAAGTTTTTGACATTCAGTGAGGCCTGTAAGTTATATTTTAAACTGCGCCCTCACTCCTCTGGTAATGAAGATTAGCGGGTGGGGGTTGTTATTTCCCTGCTGCAGGGGGACCCGCAGTCCTGGGCGTTCTCTTTACCTACTGATTCCCAGGCTCTTCGGTCAGTGGATGAGTTTTTCGGGGCCTTGGGTCTCATATATGATGACCCTGACCGAGTAGCACTGGCTGAATCAAGATTACGGAGACTCTTACAAGGAGAACGGCCGGTAGAGGAGTATTGCTCTGAATTCCGTAGGTGGGCTACGGATACCCAATGGAACGACCCGGCTCTCAGGAGTCAGTTCTGCTCTGGGTTATCCGAAAGGGTTAAGGATGCGCTTGCATTATATGAGACCCCCTTTTCCCTTGATGCGGTTATGTCCCTTTCTATCCGTATAGAGAGACGCCTTAGGGACAGGTTGAAAGAACCGGAGAAATTGGTAATTCCTCTCAAGCAGCAGTTAGTCTGTACGGACTTAGACGAGCCTATGCAGCTAGGAGGAACTACTCGTCAGGTCCGTCCTCCTGAGGCTCGCCGTAGGCGTGGGGTTTGTTTTTTTTGTGGGGAGAGGGGTAATTTCATTAATGTCTGTCCTTCTTTCCTCAGAAACAAAAGACCGTCGGAAAAACTACTAACCCCAGACTGTGTGGAGGATGTCAGCCGGGGGGTATACGTCTCCTCCATACGTACATCGCAATTTGTGTTGCCAGCGGTTATTATTTTTGGTGATAAGACGGAGACTATTTCTTTCTTTTTAGACAGTGGAGCAGGGGTAAATTTGATAGATGCCCATTTTGGCCGCACTTTGGGTTTGTCTCTCTGTACGTTACAGAGACCCATTCCCATATTTGCTATTGATTCTGCTCCCCTGTCTCAGAGAAACCTCACCCACATTGTTCATAATTTACACCTTCGGGTAGGGGACCACCATAACGAGATGCTTTCAGGTTATGTTCTGGAGGGGCTTCCCACTCCGGTGGTGCTGGGTCTTCCCTGGTTGGTAGCGCACAATCCAGTAGTGGATTGGCAGGCCAGGGAGATATTGGAGTGGAGTGAGCAGTGCAGAGAAAATTGCTTAAATAGCAATTGCTTAGTCGCCTCCATAGCTACCCTACCTACATTTATTTTGGATTTTGAGGATGTTTTTTCTGAAAAGGGTTGTCAGAAGTTACCACCTCATCGTCCTTATGATTGCCCGGTTAACCTTATTCCCGGCGCAAAATTACCCAAGACCAGGTTATATAATCTTTCGGGTCCAGAGAGACAAGCCATGAAAGATTATATCTCCGAGAGCTTGGCTAAGGGACACATCAGGCCCTCTTCTTCACCCGTGGCTGCAGGGTTTTTCTTCGTTAAAAAGAAAGATGGGGGCCTGCGTCCTTGCTTAGATTTTCGCGAATTAAATCGTATAACCATCCGAGACCCATACCCTCTTCCTCTCATTCCTGACCTGTTTAATCAGATTGCGGGTGCTAGGTGGTTCTCCAAACTTGATCTTAGGGGGGCCTACAATCTGATTCGTATTAAGGAGGGGGATGAGTGGAAGACAGCGTTTAACACCCCTGAGGGGCATTATGAAAATCTAGTTATGCCTTTCGGTCTGACCAATGCTCCTGCCGTCTTTCAACATTTCGTTAATGACATTTTTAGTCATCTAATCGGCAGGTTTGTGGTAATATACCTAGATGATATTTTAATTTATTCGTCTGATCTGAGAACACATGAGGAGCATGTCAGACAAGTACTGCAGGTCCTACGGACGAATGAATTATATGCTAAAATTGAAAAATGTGTCTTCGCCGTTCAGGAGATACAATTCCTGGGTTATTTTTTATCTGCTTCAGGTTTCCGTATGGATCCTAGGAAGGTCCAGGCAATTTTAGATTGGGATCTTCCTGAGAACCTCAAAGCACTACAACGGTTCTTGGGCTTCGCGAATTTCTATAGGAAATTCATTAAAAATTATTCACTTATTGTAAAACCGCTTACTGACATGACTAGGAAGGGGACTGATTTTTCTAAATGGTCTGACGCCGCTAAAGTTGCTTTTTCCTCTCTAAAAGAGAGGTTTACCTCAGCACCTGTACTAGTCCAACCTGATGTCTCTCAGCCTTTTATTGTTGAAGTCGATGCGTCAGAGGTGGGAGTGGGGGCGGTGCTGTCTCAGGGTCCGTCTCCTGGCAAATGGCGTCCTTGTGCTTTCTTTTCGAAAAAACTATCTGCAGCAGAAAAGAACTACGATATTGGCAATAGGGAACTATTAGCTATTAAACTTGCGTTTGAGGAGTGGCGCCACTTCTTAGAGGGGGCAGTCCACCCCGTCACTGTGATTACGGACCACAAAAATCTCCTGTACCTCGAATCAGCTAAGCGTCTCACCCCTAGACAGGCTAGGTGGTCGCTATTTTTTACCAGGTTTAACTTTGTTATTACCTATCGTCCTGGGGCAAAGAACACCAAGGCTGATGCACTATCTCGTTGTTTCCCTGGAGGGGGTAATGTGAGTGATCCGGTGCCCATTCTACAAAGAGGAGTGGTTGTCTCTGCGGTACACTCTGTTTTGGAGGGGAAGGTGTTAGAGGCCCAGGGGGACGCCCCGGTCTCTTGCCCCTCAGAGAAATTGTTTGTACCGTTGAACCTACGTTTCGAATTATTAAAGGAACATCATAATTCGGCACTTGCTGGGCACCCGGGTAGTAAAGCAACCTTGGAGCTATTGTCTCGTCGTTTTTGGTGGCCAAGGTTGCGTCAGGATGTATTGGATTTTGTGTCTTCTTGTTCTACCTGTGCGCGCGCAAAAGTTTCACATACACGTCCTGCAGGGTCTCTATTACCACTCGTCATTCCCAATAGACCGTGGACACATCTTTCAATGGATTTTATCACTGACTTACCTTTGTCTGCGGGTAAAACAGTGATTTTGGTAGTAGTGGACAGGTTTAGCAAAATGGTACACTTCATTGCGTTACCCGCACTACCTAATGCTAAGACTCTTGCTCAGGTATTCGTCAGTGAAATCGTGAAGCTTCACGGGGTCCCCTCCGATGTTGTTTCGGATCGGGGTACCCAGTTTATTTCTAAATTTTGGAAAGCTTTTTGTTCCCGTTTGTGGGTACACTTGTCCTTTTCCTCAGCTTTCCATCCTCAGTCGAATGGACAGACTGAGCGTACCAACCAAAACCTTGAGACATATCTAAGATGTTTTGTGTCTGAAAACCAAGAGTTGTGGTCATCATATTTACCGTTAGCTGAGTTTGCCATAAATAATCGTCGTCAGGAATCCACTGGCAAGTCACTTGGTGCATATGGTTTTCATCCCCAATTCTGTACTTTCAAAGAGGGGGGGTCTTCTGGGGTTCCCGAAGAGGAACGTTTCTCATTATCTCTTTCATCGGTATGGCAGAAGGTGCAAGCTAACTTGAAAAATATGGGAGGTAAATGAATGACTATGTGTGGTTGTCTACTAGGAATATTAAATTGAAGGTTCCCTCTTGGAAACTGGGTCCTAGGTTTATTGGCCCTTACAAAATTGTAGCCATCATCAACCCCGTGGCTTTTCGCCTGGAGTTACCTCAGACTTTTAAAATTCATAATGTTTTTCATAAGTCGTTACTCAAAAAATATGTTCCACCTCTAGAACCATCACTGCTGCCACCCCCTCCTGTTGTCGTGGATGGTAATCTAGAATTTCAGATATCCAAAATTGTTAATTCTCGTCGGGTCCGCCGCTCTCTTCAATATCTGGTGCATTGGAGAGTTTACGGTCCCGAGGAAAGAATGTGGGTTCCTGCGTCTGAGGTAAACGCCGACAGGTTAGTTTGGGTTTTTCATGCCTCTCATCTTGAGAGACCTGGTCCTGAGTGTCCGGAGGCCCCTGTCAGACGGAGCTGAGACACCGGAGCCTATACCGGGCGAACGGAGCGGCGCCCAGGTATACTAGTAAGTGCAGGGGGACCCCTGGGCGCCGCTCTGCCCACAGATAGAGTTAGTTTTTAGTTTGTATACGAGTGAAAGGTCCTCTTTAAGTAGAGCAAGAAGGTTTGTGGAGTGCGCCTTTGGCATTTTTTCCCATAAATGGTGTTTTCCTGTCGCCCATCCAGCTGGCCCCACAAAATGTGAATATGGTGATCAAGGAGTGTGTAGTGCTGCACAACTACATATGTACCTATGAGTCAATACCTGATGAGGACGCCCAAGTCTACAGTCCGCCATCAGGAAGAGACACTTTACGACTTGGAGGATCAGGATCTGCTGGACTGAGAGTGCGGGAGTTATTTTCTGATTATTTAAAATCCCCAATAGGTTCTTTACCTTTTCACCAGTAGACCGTGACTCATGGAATTTTTTTTTTTACTTTTTGCCTGATTTTTACCTGGATGGATATCTTTTAGTTAGCTTTTGTTTTTGGTAGTTAGGGATTAGCAAGATAATGAGGACCCTTGATGTGGGTTGCGAGCTTACATATTTTGCTTAAATATATACAGTTTAAAACACAGTATGTGAAAAATGTACTAATACCTCATTCCTACACATTTTTGAAATTTCAAAACACATGTATGCATGCTTTCCCATCATCAGTTAATAAAATTAGATTTTGCTGCATTTTGAGGTCCCACCAAAATCACATTAACATTTGTCATGGCACATAACTCCATCTGTATTGTGTTTTCTATAGTGTGTCTAAAAGGACAATACATACTGGAGACCATGTTATGTATATATGTATAATAGAAATAAAAATCAGTCGAATAAAGTGTTTCAATTAAAATATCTATCTGAAATATGCATTTTAAATAGTCTGGGTACTGTTATCGTCCAAACAATCAACACAATGTGTGTGTATATATATATATATATATATATATATATATATATATATGTATATCGTTAACTGTTTTGGGCTAAGATACCTGTATAGTATATTACTATGCAGTATATCTTCCAATACCATATATTGTCAGTACTATAGTATTGGACTTCATTAAAAAACAATACAGCACGATAGAGTACACTATTATTAATGTTGTGTATGTGTTGCTGATATATAAATATGCTATGTCTTTAATAAAGATAAGTAACAATATAACTTGGTGAAATAAAACTTGGTTTATCTGAACATAAACTTCTGAGTCATATCAACTTTTTTCAAAATAAAAATCCTTTCATACAGAAATTAAAAATATTAAAACTTTTATAAATTAGTATAATGGCCAGATGGTGATGGTGGGGCCTAATACTGTGGCCTAGGGTAGGGGGGTTGTGAAGGGGGGCCAGAGTACTGCGATGAGCCAGGCTGAGAAGAGATGGGTGCAGACTGCCTGTCATGGAACCATGAACCAGACGTACAACAAGAGATAAGTGGAAAATAAGAAGGTTTTATTGAAGAGCAAGCCGTAAGCAAAGTCCGAACGGATGGCTAAACCGAAGCAGGGTCTTGCGGAGACAGAGGTCAGGAACCAGAAGGGTAGTCAGACGAAGCCAGGAACAGGAACCAACGGGGTAGTCAGACGAAGCCGGAATCAGGAACCAACGGGGTAGTCAGACGAAGCCGGAATCAGGAACCAACGGGGTAGTCAGACGAAGCCGGAATCAGGAACCAACGGGGTAGTCAGACGAGGCCAGGATCAGGAACCAGAAGCAGCAGCAGTCTTGGAAGCATGTGAACACAGGAGGACCAAGCAAGGAACTGAAGCCACAGACCTCCTATATATATGAGCTGGGCATCCAGCTCCTCCCAGTGGGAAGGAGGAGCCGCAGGGTGGGAGGCTACAAGAAAACCCAGAAACCAAGATGGCCGCCAGCACATGTCAAACGAAGGGAACAGCAAGGAGGTAAGACCATGACACTGCCCATATGCCGAATCATTATAATGTTGCCCATATGGGCGAGTAGGTGGCCCATAATGTCCCCTTGGAGGTTGCATTTGTGGAGGAGCCGGCAGTGAAGGCTGTGAGTGCTGGGAAACTGGCATTGGTTGGGGGCCATACAAGTTCCCATGGAGCCGTCAATTTTCAAGGCCCTCGATAATGACATTTGGGTCATTGGGGGGAGTGGCTGCATCCAAAACGATATTTAGAGCTGATTTGGTGCGCAACATTCGTTCTGGAGGCAGCCTGCGCAAATATGAGGCCATACTACGCACATGATCCTCATGCCGGGCTCTAGCTAAATAATCCATAACCTGCATATTTACATTTGTATCAGCAGGAGTGGTTGCCCGTCGTCTGGGCCTGCTGGGTAGAGACAAAGGGATGGGGGGGGGGGGAATCTGCTCCAGAAACAGGTGGTGGTCTGGATGGTGCAGTGCTTGTTCCTGGTGCTGTGTCCACCTGTGATGGACCAGAGGGAGTCTCTTCCTCACAAGCACTTGACATCTGCGGTGCAGACTCCTCCTCTTCTTCCGGTAGGTTGTCCTCTGTCCTTTAAAAAGAATGCAAAAATCATAAAATTAGAAGATGAACAGTATTTTCAATTATTACTATTCATGTCACATATTACAATAATCATCCAATTAGTTTATAGAACATAGTACTACATGACCTACACAACATATGACATTTTGGAGATTAGACGTGTCATCGCTGCCCCTAAACACCATTTAAAAACCACTTGTCATGTTGTTAAAGCAAATGTCATCATAGAAAAGGAGACATTTTTCCAGTTGGTTTTGATTTGCAAATATGTCTATTTTACAAGAATTTTTTTTTAAACCTATATAACATTAAAGTGTTTTTATAATCTCAGAAAATAGAGGCATATTGCTCGGATATACTTGGTGCCGTTTGCTGGCGCAATACATAATTCGATCCATTCCTTGTTTGTATATTTTTTATTTGCAGTGGCCGTGTTTGGAGTGGCCTCAACACTACATTGTGTCCCCCTGATGTAGTTGAGACGTCACCACATGTTGCTGCTCTCCGGAAGGAATGGTAAAATGTAGCACACCCCATTGGGAAATAAGTCCAGAGAGTCAGGGTCTGCAGCAAACCAGTGTGCTTCTTTACTGGAGGAAGTCAGGTGCAAAACAATACAGACGAGGCATAGGGCTGGCTTCTCAAGTCTCCTCCTTTGCAGAAGAATGGTTTGATGCTGAGGAAAGGCCTGAGTTAGCTGTCCCTATCTCTCTCTCAGAAGACTGGTACCCTGGCCAAAGGCAGCTGGCCCAAGGTCTGTGGCTCGGTTGTTCAGGGGACTCCCTGCTGAGTGTCTTCTTCTGGTCAGTCATGCAATCTGACCGAGTCTCCCTACTAAACACTGGTCCTTATCTGCAGGCTGGCCGAGTCTCCCTACTAAACATTGGTCCCTATCTGCAGACTGACAGAGTCTCCCCTACTAAACACTGGTCCCTATCTGCAGACTGGCAGAGTCTCCCCTACTAAACACTGGTCGCTATCTGCAGACTGGCAGAGTCTCCCCTCTGGATGTGGATTAGGGTTGAGCGAACTTGAACTGTAAAGTTCGGGTTTATACTGAACTTGAGGATTTTTGGACCCCGGATCCGAACATTTTCTCAAAAGTTCGGGTTCGGTGTTCGGCGCTTTTTGAAAGGCTGCAGAGGAGCCAATCAACAAGCATCATACTACTTGCCCCAAGAGACCATCACAGCCATGCCTACTAATGGCATGGCTGTGATTGGCCAGAGCTGCATGTTACCCAGGCTCTATATAAGCTTGGGTCACGTAGCGCTGCACGTCACTCTGCTGTTACTATTGTAGGGAGAGGATGCTTCTGGACTTGTGATTTCATGGAGAGCATAGGAGAGAATCTAACTCAGCAATCTAACTAGAAATAGTTGTGTGGGTGCAGGGCACTATCGTTTTACCCTGCCCTGAGCCCATTGACCAAAAATACTAACTTTTAGAATTCTGTTAGGTAGGTGGGTGGCTGCGGTGGTGGCCATTTTATGCATGCTCAGTGCACCAGCACTGCATCTGAGCTCTTGGGACATTGCAAATCACAATTTTTGGGGGGCAAACTACAACATCTGGATTAGTCAGTGTGCAATTTAAGGTAAAAATACACCCATCATTTTCTGGGGTTTGAAAAACACATTTTTTTCTTCAAAAAACTGTATTTGCCAGATCTGCATGTGTTAAATTCAAGTTTAATATATACAGCATTCATATTCTGTTAGCAAAAAAGACTTTTTGGGCAATCTACAACATCTGTATTAGTCAGTGTGCAATTTAAGCTAGAAATACACCCATCATTTTCTGGGGCTTGAAAAACACACTTATTTGACAAAAAACACTATTTTCAGGCCTTGCAGCATCAGCACGTGTGAAATTACAGGCTTATATACTGCTGTCAAATTCAGTTGTTAAACAAACAGTCGTTTGAGCTCCAAAAATTTAGTTGGCAGCCTTTGATGCAGATGTCATTGTGAGATACACCCTTAATACATTTGGGTTACATTCAGAGATTTTAAATATCGCCATTTGGTGCACCAATATTAAATTCAGGCCTACAGAGGTTCAGGCCCTGTGAGATACACCCTCTACATACAGGGGTTGGAATTAGGCATTTAAAAATACAGCCATTTTAAATACCGCCATTTTGTGCAAAGATATTTTTACTTCAGGCCTACAGAGGTTCAGGCCCTCTGAGATACTACCTCTACATACAGGGGTTTGAATTAGCCATTTGAGATACAGCCATTTTGTGCAAAGAAATCTTTAATTGAGTCTGGTTCAGGCTGTGTGAGATACACCCTTTACATACTGTCGTTCTTTATTACTATTAATTAAACACCAATTTAGGGCAAGATCCTAAATTCAAAAAATATGAGGAGAGCGTCAAATAAGGGACGTGGCCAAGGTCGTGGTGCTGCTGGTGGAGCTCCTGTTGCAGGGAGAGGACGTGGTCGATCTGTGCCAGAAACAAGCAAAAGTGAAACCCCTTCCTCAGGTGCGAGCAGATGACAAAACCTGCAGCGGTATTTGGTCGGGCCTAATGCTGCTCTACGAATGGTGAGGCCTGAACAAGACAGGCGATAGTAGATTGGGTTGCTGACAGTGGATCCAGTTCCTTCACATTGTCTCCCACCCAGTCTCCTGCCGAAAGACCACAGTTAGCACCTGCAGCCGATGTCCATCAGTCTTTCACCTCACCCCTTGCAAATCAGCCAAGCAGTCTGAGCCCCAAGTCATGCAGCAGTCTCTTCTGCTTTTTGAAGACTCTGTTAGCAGGGTTTCCCAGGGCCATCCACCTAGCCCTGCCCCAGAAGTGGAAGAGATTGAGTGCACTGATGCCCAACCACTTATTTTTCATGAGTATATGGGAGGACCATCGCAGAACGTCTCGGATGATGACGAAACACAGGTGCCAACTGCTGGGGTTTTCGAAAGCGTGCAGACCGACAAGGAAGTCAGGGGTGAAGACTGGGTGGGAGATGATGTGGAGGACGATGAGGTCCTCGACCCCACATGGAATCAAGGTCATGCGAGTGACCAATGTAGTTCAGAGGAAGAGGCGGTGGCCGCACAGAGCCGCCAGCACAGCAGAAGAGGGAGCAGGGTGCAAAAGCGGAGCGGCAGTCCTCTAGACAGTACGCCTCCTACTGCCCACCGCAGCAAGGGACCGAGCACACCAAAGCCAGCTCCAAGGAGTTCCCTGGCGTGGCAGTTCTTCAGACAATGTGCTGACTACAAGACACGAGTGGTTTGCACGCTGTGCAGAGCCTGAAGCGAGGCATAAACGTTCTCAACCTGAGCACAACCTGCATGATCAGGAATTTAAGTGCAAAGCATGAGCTGCAGTGGAGTAGACACCTCAAAAACCAAGAAAGGTCTCTGGCTCCTCCTGCTTCCTCTTCTGCTGCAGTCGCGGCCTCTTTATCCACCTCTGGAGTGACAGTGCCACCTGGCACCCCACAAACAGAGGATCTGCCAGCAACACCAACACCTGGGTCACCAAGCATCTCCACAATGTCACATGGAAGCGTTCAGCTCTCCAAATCCCAAACGCTGGAGAGGACGAACCCCTTACCCACCTACGATCCCTAGCCCTGAATGCCAGCATTTCTAAATTACTTGCCTTTGAAATGCTGTCATTCCGTCTGGTGGAGACGGATAGTTTTAAAGGCCTTATGGAGGTGGCTGTCCCACAGTACATCGTGCCCAGCCGCCACTACTTTTCAAGGTGAGCCATCCCTTCCCTTCACAACCAAGTAGGGGACAAAGTCAGGTGTGCACTGCGCAACGCCATCTGTGGCAAGGTGCACCTGACTACGGATACGTGGACCAGTAAGCACAGTCAGGGCCATTATATCTCCATAACAGCACACTAGGTAAATGCAGTGGCAGCTGGGCCTGAGGCGGATAGCAGTTTGGCGCATGTCCTTCCACCACCAAGGATTGCAGGGCGCTTCAGTTTGCCTCCTGTTGCTTCCTCCTCCTACTCTGCTTTCTCATCCTCTACCAGCTCCTCATCCGGTCAGCGTAACACCTTCACCACCAACTTCAGCTGTCACGGATGGTGTTGCAGAGAGCTGGAACTTATAAATAAACATCTGACTGGCTTGATCCCAAACTAAGGAGCATATGGGCGAGCCCTATAAAACCCCTAGAGCTCGCCCTGACTGCTATGCCCATGCAAAGGTCTTTATGGTAGACGGCTGCATGTCCACGTACCTAATACTATGTGACACCTGAAAACCCTATAATAGTGAGGGGACACAACCACCGGCTCCCTGCACTTAATACGGACGGAGTCAGGTTCACCTAGAATCAAGCCAGCAAGGAAACACAAATAAAGGAAACAGACTTATCTGAGGAATCAGCAGAAGCAGGCTCCAGCAGTGAACAACTCATCCAGGAAGAAGTATAAACCGCAAAGTGAGGCAGTATGGGAGGGAATATAAATGGAGACAATTAGTGTAAATAGGTGACAGCTGGGAGAAGGAAAGGAGATGAAAAAGTGAAATTAAAACAAAGAATGTCATGCAAGAGGTAGAGAAGAACGTCTAACAGACCTTCTCACAGACCTGGCGGTGACAGTACCCCTCCCTCTACTGGTGGACTCCGGACACTCAGAGCCCACCTTCTCAGGATGAGACCTATGGAAAGCCCTGATGAGACAAGTGGCCTTAATGTCCGCCACTGGGACCCACATCCTCTCCTCAGGACCATAACCCTCCCAATGAACAAGGTACTGGATAGAACCGTGGATAATGCGAGAATCCACAATCCTAGAGACCTGAAATTCAAGATTACCATCAACAACAACTGGAAGAGGAGGCAAAGAGGAGGGTACAATGGGTTGGACATAAGGTTTTAATGGGGACCTGTGAAAAACATTATGGATCATCCAAGTCTGAGGAAGATCAAGACGGAAGGCAACGGGATTGATGATGGACAAGATCTTGTAAGGCCCAATAAACTTAGGACCCAACCACACCAGATCACCCACATTCAGGTCCGGACCAGGCACACGTCTCTTATCCACCACACGCTTATATCTTTCACTCATCCTCTTCAGATTACCCTGAATCTTTTGCCAAATAAATGACAAAGACGAGGAAAATCTCTCCTCATCAGGTAAACCAGAAGACCCCTCTCCAGAGAATGTCCCAAACTGCGGATAAAACCAATATGCACAAAAAAATGGTGACTTATCAGAGGACTCCTGGCGATGGTTATTTAAAGCAAACCCAGCAAGGGACAAAAAAGAACACCCATCCTCCTGATTCTTCGCCACAAAACAGCGCAGATATGTCTCCAGATTCTGATTGACATGTTCGGTCTGACCATTCGACTGCGGGTGAAAAGCAGAAGAGAACGACAACCGAACCCCCAAGCGAGAACAGAAGGCCTTCCAGAATCTGGAAACAAATTGAGTGCCCGTATCAGAAACGATGTCTGAAGGAATGCCATGCAATTTAACAATGTGATCAACAAACCCTTGCGCCAGCCTCTTAGCATTGGGTAACCCAGGAAAGGGCATGAAATGCGCCATTTTTGCTAAAACGGTCCACTACTACCAGAATCACAGGAACGAGACAGGTCCGTAATGAAGTCCATGGACAGATGCGTCCAAGGACGGGAAGGAATGGGTAACAGGAGGAGAGAACCCGATGGCCGTGAATGAGGGACCTTGGCACGAGCGCAGGTCTCGCAGGCTGCCACAAAACCCTCAACCGTCTTACGAAGAGCCGGCCACCAGAATCTCCGAGCAATGAGATCCACTGTGGCTCTGCTCCCCGGGTGCCCAGCAAGGACAGTATTGCGGTGCTCCTTAAAAACCTTGTCTCGTAAAGCGAGAGGCACAAACAACCTCCCAAGGGGACAAAGATCAGGAGCCTCTGCCTGAACCTCTGCCTCCAAATCAGGAAAATGGGACCCGGGTCTTCAAAGTTCCCCCCTCCCGGAAAACAATGTGACAGAGCATCTGCCTTCACATTTTTAACCCCCAGGGCGGAACGTAACAACAAAATTAAGCCTAGAAAAGAACAAAGACCATCTGGCCTGTCTCGGGTTCAGACGCTTGTGTCACGGCGGACCGTATCTCAGATATACAGACAACCAAATAAACAAGTGTCTAGGCGAGATGCAGGGGAATGGTCACCTCCTAGCACATCCCTGACTTCTCTCCCTATGCTGCTAAGCCCACATTCAGACCTAGATGGTAGGAATGAAGTGTCCTCGTGCCTAGACTGCAAACACCCTAGAATCCCTGAGATGGTGAAAGGGGAGAAGGGGCAGAAGACACACAAACAGCCTAGACCGCAAATAACAAAACAAAAACCAAACTTATCTGAGCTGGAACAGACAATCCTTCCTTCCTTGAATCCAAGGCCAGAGTGAATTCTATAACCCGCGCGGCCCTCTGGGAGTGAAGGCAATTTAAGCCAATGACCCCACCCAGAGCACCTGAAGGAAAGCGGATCCAGCATGATTACAAAACAAATGGTTAGACACGTGCTGCCAATCTGACAGACCTCCGTACACCGTCCGAGCAGGGCATGACAGCTTGGCCGATTCCAAGTAGGCCAGATTCTTATGGTCTGTAAACACGGTAATAGGGTGTCTGGCTCCCTCTAACCAATGGCGCCATTCCTCAAAAGCTAATTTTATGGCCAATAACTCCCTATCTCCCACATCGTAATTTCTCTCTGAAGAGGAGAGTTTCCTTTAAAAAAAGGCACACGGTCGCCATTTGGCAGGAGAGGGACCCTGAGATAAGACCGCACCCACACCCACCTCAGAAGCGTCCACCTCAACAATAAAAGGTAGAGAGACATCAGGTTGTACCAAAATGGGAGCAGAAGCAAAACTCTCTTTGATACTAGAAAAGGCTTTAAGCGCATCATCCGACCACGAAGAAAAATCTACCCCCTTTTTAGTCATATCAGTAAGTGGCTTAACAACAGAGGAATAATTCAAAATGAACTTTCTGTAATAATTGGCAAAACCCAAAAACCACATCAGCGCCTTCTGATTCTCAGGAAGCTCCCAATCAAGCACAGTGCTGACCTTCTCAGGGTCCATGCGAAAACCAGAAGCAGAGAGAAGAAAACCAAAAAATTGAATCTCCGGAACCACAAACACACATTTTTCCAGTTTAGCGTACAATTTATTATCCCGCAGAATCAGCAAGACCTGACGTAGGTGGTCTCGATGAGTCTTGAAATCAGTGAAATCAGGAGAAAAAAATCTAAATGTCATCTAGATACACCAGTACAAATTTCCCCATTAAATGATGAAAAATGCTGTTCACAAAATGTTGGAAGACGGCCGGAGCATTCATCAAACCAAAGGGCATAACCCAATTCTCGAAATGACCCTCAGGGGTATTGAAGACCGTCTTCTATTCGTCCCCTTCCCTGAACCTGACTAGGTTGTAGGCCCCTCTTAAATCCAACTTAGAAAAAACCTTAGCCCCAACAATCTGGTTAAACAGGTCCGGGATCAGAGGAAGCGGATATGGGTCACGAAACGTGATACGGTTCAGCTCCCTGAAATCCAGACAAGGTCTTAAAGAACCATCTTTTTTCTTAACAAAAAAAAACAAAACAGCGGCAACAGATGACTTCGAGGGTCTGATGTGTCCCTTTCTCAGGTTCTCAGAGATATAGGTACGCATAGCGACTCAGGTTGGGAGAGATTGTATAAATGTGATTTTTGCAGTTTGGCACCTGGGATGAGATTAATAGGGCAGTCGCAATCCTGACGCGGGGGCAACTCCTGGACACCACTCTCAGAAAACACATCCAAAAATTCAGAGAGAAAAGATCGCACAGTCTTGGTAGAAACCTCTGAAAGAGACGCCCTGAGGCAATTCTCTCTGCAAAACTCACTCCAACCATTTATTTGCCTTGCTTGCCAAGCAATGGTGGGGTTATGTTTAGTGAGCCAGGGTAGCCCAATACTAGAGGAGTAGGTAATCCGCTTAAGACGAAACATGACATATCCCCAACATGAGCACCACCCACAGTCAAACGGATATTGTTAACTATGCCCTTTAACGATCTTTGAGAAAGTGGAGCGGAATCAATAGCAAAAACAGGTATATCCTTTTCAAAAATGCATACCTGGAAACCATGCGTTAATGCAAATTGATTATCAATGAGATTGACAGCTGCTCCACTATCTACAAAAATCTCACAATGTTCTTGCTGTCTAGCGCCACCCTGGCAGGTAGGAAAAAACAGGAACTACAAGTATATGGCAAACCTTCAATTTCCGCATCAACCTTGCCAATAGTAGCAAATGGAAAGTTTTTAGAGGGTTTTTTCTTTTTCTTTTATTACCCTCAGAAAACTCAATGAATCTCCTAGAGGGGCAAACATTAGCCAAATGATTTATACCCCCACAACAGAAACAAACCCTCCTCTGAGAGCTGAATCCTCTACTATCAGAGGCAAGTAAACCCAGCTGCATGGCCTCCTCCTCAGAGAGGATTGAGAGAGACTGAGACCCCTGCGCACTGAATGAGACAGCCCCACTGTCCTTGGACTGAATATGACAGGAAGGAGTAGTCTTCTCTCTCTCTCTAAGATGCCTGTCAATACGAACAGCTAGAGACATGGCAGACTCTAACAACGCTGGTCTCTCATGGAAAGCAAATGCATCTTTCAATCTTTCCGAAAGACCATGGCAAAATTGACTTCGGAGTGCAGCATCATTCCAACCAGTATCAGCTGCCCATCTCCGAAATTCTGAACAATATATCTCTGCGGACTGTTTACCCTGGCATAAAAAACGCAGTTTAGAGTCAGCAAGAGCAATACGATCCAGGTCATCATATATCTGCCCCAGGGCTACAAAAAATTAATCCACCGATCAGAGGGGCCGTGCCCCGACCGGCAGCGAAAAGGCCCAAGACTGAGCGTTATCCCTGAGCAGCGAGCAGATGATCCCCACCCTCTGCTCCTCATCACCAGAAGAATGGGGAAGTAGGCGAAAATGGAGTTTGCAAGCCTCTCTAAAGCGAACAAAATTCTCACTACTCCGGAGAACGTATCCAGAAGCGAGATCTTAGGCTCGGAAAAAAAAACATGAACGCAAGCAGAACCGGTCACCTGAAACTGAGACACAGTTTTACGGAGATCTGCTACCTCCAGCAAAAGACCTTGCATGCGATCAAACAAGGCTGAAACCGGATCCATGCTTAAGACGGTTATGGCGGTTTATAATGTCACGGATGGTGTTGCAGAGAGCTGGAACTTATAAATAAACATCCAACTGGCTTGATCCCAAACTAAGGAGCATATGGGCGAGCCCTATAAAACCCCTAGAGCTCTCCCTGACTGCTATGCCCATGCAAAGGTCTTTATGGTAGACGACTGCATGTCCACGTACCTAATACTATGTGACACCTGAAAACCATATAATAGTTAGGGGACATGACCACCGACTCCCTGCACTTAATACGGACTGAGTCAGGGTCACCTAGAATCAAGCCAGAAAGGAAACACAAATAAAGGAAACAGACTTATCTGAGGAATCAGCAGAAGCAGGCTCCAGCAGTGAACAACTCATCCAGGAAGAAGTATAAACCGCAAAGTGAGGCAGTATGGGAGGGAATATAAAGGGAGACAATTAGTGTAAATAGGTGACAGCTGGGAGACGGAAAGGAGATGACAAAGTGAAACCAAAACAAAGAACGTCATGCAAGAGGTAGAGAAGAACGTCTAACAGACCTTCTCACAGACCTGGCGGTGACATCAGCACAGCCAGGGGTAAACGACAGCAGGCAGTTTTAAAACTTATCTGTTTGGGGAACAAACCCCACACTGCGCAGGGGCTGTGGACGGGACTTGAACAACAGATCGATGAGTGGTTTGTTCCAGTCAGCCTCAAGCCTGGCCTGGTGGTGTGTGATAATGGGCGAAATCTCGTAGCAGCTCTGGGACTAGCCGGTTTGACGCACATCCCTTGCCTGGCGCATGTGCTGAATTTGGTGGTGCAGAGATTCCTAAACAATTACCCCGACATGTCAGAGCTGCTGCATAAAGTGCGGCCGTCTGTGCGCACTTTCGGCGTTCTCACCCTGCTGCTACTCGCCTGTCAGCGCTGCAGCATAACTTCGGCCTTCCCGCTCACCGCCTCATATGAGACGTAGCCACAAGGTGGAACTCCACCTTGCACATGCTGGCTAGACTGTGCGATCATTGAACGGAATAACAACCGCACTCAACTTGAGTTCTGATGTGTTTATTTTTATTTTTATGGCAACTTCACCAATTTGTGACGTTTCGGTCATAAGACCTTTATCAAACACTGTGATAATGAGAAAATATTTCTATAAGTATACAATATAATGGCAACATCAAAATAAATATATCATTGTACCTTATTTCATCATATAGTATTAGCACTTTACACAATGGAAAATACTCGAATGCAGGTACCAAGAAAATCAAAACAATCCAGAAAGAAAATAAAAATAGAAAGAAATAAAAAATCAGGAATGACAAAAGGAAAAAGGCTGATACAGCAATACAGACGTTTCATATACATGAGTTGTCAGGAAACAGAGCATCAAAACGTGGCACTCCATATCTAGTAGATCGACATTAAGGATAATTATTCTATTTTATGCTGTGAGCAGCAGCAGGCGATAGTGGAGTTTCAGCTGCAGCACGCACGGGTGAGTCGCTCAGCGGAACAGCACCACTTCCCCACCAATGACTGGGCCTCCATGCGAGACCTGTGTTCCTTATTGCGCTGTTTCGAGTACTCCACCTACATGGCCAGTGCCGATAACGCCGTTCTCAGTGCTACTATCACACTTCTATGCCTCCTTGAAAAAACGCTCCTGGCAATGATGGAAGACAATGTGGCACAGGAGGAGGAAGAGGGATCATTTTGTAGGTTTTCCGGCTAGTCACTCCCAAGTGGCTCCGATGGCGGGTTCCTGCACCCACAAACCCAAGGTACACAATTGCCAGCCAGGACACAGTTCTGGAGGATGAGGAGGTGGAGGATGAGGAGATGGAGGTGGACGAACCTTGTTCACAGCAAGGTGGCACCCAGACCAGCTCATGGCCATCACTGGTGCATGGATGGGGGGGATACAGAGGACACAGACGATACACCTCCCACAGAGTACAGCTTTTCGTTGCCTCGGGGCAGCCTTGCACACATGAGCGATTACATGCTGCAGTGTCTCCGCAACGACCGCAGAGTTGCCCACATTCTAACTTGTGCTGATTACTGGGTGGCCACGCTGCTGGATCCCTGTTACAAGGACAACATACCGTCCTTAATTCCGTCATTGGAGAGTGATCGTAAGATGCGCGAGTACAAGCGCACGCTGGTAGACGCGCTGCTGGTGGCATTCCCACCTGACAGCGTGGGCACAGTGGAAGCACAAGGTGAAGGCAGAGGATAAGGAAGAGGTCGCCAACGCAGCTGGGGCACCGCCAGGACCTCAGAAGGCAGGGTTAGCATGGCCAACATATGGAAAAGCTTTGTCAGCAAGCCACAACAACTAGCACCAGCAGCTGATATGGAACGTCTCAGCAGGACGCAGCATTTCACCAACATGGTGGAGCAGTATATGTGCACACGCCTACACGTACTGAATGACGGGTCTGCCCCCTTCAACTTCTGGGTTTCCAAATTGGGCACATGGCCTGAGCTTGCCCTTTATGCCTTGGAGGTGCTGGCCTGCCCTGCAGCCAGTGTATTATCTAAACGTGTGTTTAGCACGGCAGGGGGCGTCATCACAGAGCGCAGCCGCCTGTCCACAGCCAATGTGGACAAGCTCACGTTCATTAAAATGAACCAGGCTTGGATCCCACAAGACTTGTCTGTATTTTGAGCAGAATAGACATTTATACCACCATCAAACATACATTCTTGTCAAGTGCAAGGATTCTTTGTTTTATTTATTTTTTATTTGTCACAATATTTTGGGGGCTACCTACCCCAATAAAAAAAACCTAAAAAAACGATGTTGGTTACCTCCTCCTCCTCCATTGCTGCCTCCACCTACAACACCACATTTACCGCCTCCTCAACCACCGACTCCATATCCACCTCCTTCTCTGAGTTGCAGGTTAATAATTTGTAATTTTTAGTTATTTTATTTTAAGTTATTTCCCTATCCACATTTGTTTGCAGAGCAGTTGCCATGCTCTTAAGCACATTTTACTGCCCTTTACATCCCTCTACCCTTTTCAAGGACTATTTGTGTGAGAGATAGAACTCCATCTTGTATATCCTATATCTATCTGAACCAGAGTTCAATTAGAGGTTATTAAAATGTTAGACAAGTGTCAGCTCTTTGTAGGCACGCTGGGGAGGGAGGGGGGGGGGGGATTCAGCTGACAACCTCCCCCCTCCTGTTCTATGTGTATAAATGCTAGTTTCTGCTGTTCTAAGTTTAAGATCCTCTTTCTGCTAAAGGTTTCATTTCTTCTGTCTTTTTGTGGTTTATGTGACGCACGGCTGTTGGGCGTCTACCAATAGTTATGGTATAAGATTATGTGCTAATGTTATAATAAAGCAGATAACTGATTACAACCATTGCGTGTATCAGCCTTCTATGTGCACATTACACTATTTGAATGTGGAACCCATAATCATAGACGCTGGGGTAATTGCCCTCACAAAACTTGGAGCCCAACGTGGGGCTGGACTAATCGGCTCTCCTTCAACACCCCAATAACTACGGTCAGAGGACGTACAGATCCACTTAAAGCAGCGCTGCAAGGTAAGATACTTTATCTTGCTAAAATCTGTGCCTCATCTTCTGTCTGTCCAAATCGGTGTGGAGTTGGAGTCTAAAAAGCTGATTTACAGTCCAGCCTTTTTTTGGTAAAGAACTCTAAAGAGATGATATTCCTATGATTATTGGGTAAGACTTTTGACTATGACGTTTGAGACAGTAGACTGGGCTTGCTGACATTGCTGATATCTGTTGTGCAGTATGTTTTGCGGAAAATAAGTAAGAACACCATAAAGGGAAATCAGGAGCCCTGGAACCCCCTGAGGGGTTGAATAAGTTGAGGCTCAGTGCAGAATACACTAAATATATAGTGTGGACGTTCTGTGTTCTGAGTTGGGTTCCCTGGAAAAATAATTTTAGTCTTCTAGAGTACACTGTTACAAGTGAGGAAGCTTTAGGGAAGGACTAGGAGAAACTGACGTCAGGAAATTGTATTCTTTGGTGTTGAATGACAAAACTTGTGGACAACTGACAGATATGGCTAATAATCTTAGTGTCCCAGAGGGTTACAAGACAGAAAAGACTCTAGTGGAAGTGTTGGAAAAGTTCAAACTTATGGTGGTTGGATTAGGGATCATGGATGCAATGGAGTTGTTGACATATATATAAAAGTAGTTTGTGAGGTTGAAACTGGGTGTTTGAGAGAGAATGAAGCACCAGTAGCCGACATAAATGACCTCCGGGGCGTTACGAAAGGCACTTGAGGAGGGGACTGCGGCCCCATGAGAAGGTAAGCAATCTTGCCTGCCTCTAGTTGCTTTTGGGTCTTTAGAACCAGACTATGAAGGAACATTTACTCTATTGTGGATATTCTTCTCTGTGTTTTCTGTGGTTTGTGTTGTGTGTCAGGCGCCTCCCAGGTAGCAATTAACCAGGGCAAGAGAATTCCCCTGGCAGGAGGTTGCGCTTTGAGCGCAGGGACGGGACTGATGGAGACCATAAGAGATTTCTGCCTGTGAGAATCTGAAGGAATTGCCAGAAAAAGGGGCAGAGAGGGTGGTCCGACCGGCAGGCCAACTGTGGAAGCTGGGGAATAATCCTGTCTGCCAGTGAGGTGAGCCCTGCTTGCTGTTAAAGGGGAGGTGCCACTTGTTTTAGTCTTGTTAATGTTCAAGTGGGTAAACAAGAAGTTGCAAAGTTTATCTTTATTGTGTATACTTGTTGATTGTGTCTCCCCTCAGAAGAAGAAAAAAAAAAAAAAAAGTGCATTGTAGCAGAGGAAATTCCCGTACTGATTCTTTGAAGTTGCGACTCATCAAGTCCGGTTGTTACTGCCATCCCTCTAAGGGAGTGAGAAGTGTTTGGGTTAAATGTACATGCAAGAATTACTGCTGCAGAACACGTAGGAACTCTGTTTGCTGAGATAGAGAACAAATGAAGACGGAGAGTTGGGTACTTGTAAGGGACACCCCGTGTTGAGGTTATTATACAGTAGATCTAATGGGTCCCCAAGGTGGTCTGTGCTTAAGTCCTGACTAGGTGAACCAGAAGGACTGTCCGAGGGAGGATGATCTAGACTAGGTAAACCATAAGGACTGTCTGAGGCAGGAGGACCTAAGGTAACGATTTAACTAGGTGTACCAGAAGGATTATGATCCGAGGGAGGATGACCTAGGGGAAGCCCGGCCGGCAAATTATGTAATTCAGGATTTGGGGTGTTAAAGTGCCTTGTGAGCCAGACCCAAATCCTGGGATTGGAGTGAGACAGACCATGGGGACCATACCAAACAAGTCCGAGGAGCAGAAGAGGAAAAAACTTCCAAATAGTGAGAGAGAGAAAGTAGGAAAGAGTTTCTTGCAGCCATATCAGTTAAGCTCTTGTTATGTAACGGCTGTGGGATTTATGGGAAAAACTGTCCGTGAATCTGAGCCAGTTAAACTAAAGATAAGACAGTACGGTTGTTACCCAATTGTTACTAAAGAAGAAACCCAGTTAAGGGGCCGCCTGTCAGTTACAGGATGGTTTGTGTTCCTAGAGAAGTTAACAAGGTGACAATTTTGAAAACTCCAGATAGAAGGGAGGCTGTTGAAAGGATTCAAGTGCCCAAAGGAGCACAAAGCCTAAGGGGGCTGGTGTCATACTGTTGCCTTTGGATTAGACATGCCTCCATGTAAATGCAGCCTCTGTGTTATCTGACCCATTTCACCTGACAGAAGAGGCAGTGAATAATTTTCATACAATGAAGCTGTGCATAACCTCAGCCCCAGCCCTGAGTATTCCAAAATATGATATGGAATTTAACTTGTTCTGTTCTGAAATTCAGGGTCACAGTCAGCCAGGTTAGACCCTGTTGCCCGCGGCGCCCCCTCCTGTGTCAGTGCAGTCGTGGCAGTGCAGGCAATGAAATTAATGAGCAGCTGTAAGACATGGCAGTTTCTGTGTAAAGATAGCACCCACATTCACCCCCCTCCCCACAATTTCCTTTTTAGCAATCAGTTTGAGTTTCAGGAAGTGCAGGGGAGGATGGAAACATACAGTTGTGCAAATACACAGGACATACTCACACAAGTGCAACCAAACCATATTTCTATGGCTAGACAACTCCAATGTGCACTCCTCATTTCTTTCAAAAGATGTACTACTCTGAATCCTGCTATTTTGTTACCAATCACAGATTCAGAAATGGGGGAGGGTAGCACAGGTAGCCTTTTGTCTGATTTAGCTGAACATGCTTCTCATGATTGTATACAGTTGATGCAACTAGAAACTTCTGGATTTTCTCATGAAAAACCTCTTGATAACCCTGATTTTGAGTGTTTTGTAGATGGAAGCAGGAATATGGGAGAGGGTGACCGGTTCCACACTGGATATGCAGTGGTCACACAGCATGAGGTAGCCATTGCTGAACCACTCCCTCCGCACATGTCTGCGCAGGAGGCAGAGCTGAAGGCGCTCACTGAGGCGTGTAAATTGGCTCAGAGGAAGAAGGTGAACATCTATACAGATTCTAGGTATGGTTTTGGTATTGCACATGACTATGGACCCATATGGTGGCCTAGAGACTTTCTAACCTCTGCAGGTCAGTCCATTAAAAACAAAATAAAGACTCAGTGTTTGAACTAATGAACTCACTATTGCTTCCAGAGGAAGTAGCCATTGTCAAGGTTAAGGCACATACCAGACAAGAAACCCGTGAGGCTAGGGGCAACAACAGGGCAAATGGGGCTGCAAAAGAGGCAGCAGTGAAGCCTTGGAAACCCGAGGTAATCCCTGTCGGAGCCCTGGAGCCTCATCACATGTTTGAAGATGTGTTGATTAAACTGTCTGCATAGGCAGATGAAGGAGAAAAGACCTCCTGGACTCAGAGAGGAGCAGTGCCGAATAGGTAGGGACTCTGGGAAGTGTCAGGAAAAATATGCCTACCCAGAGCCCTCTATCCTATGATGGCTCAGGGGGCCCACTCACCTATCGAAAGGTGCCATGGTATGTGTGGTTAATACAGGGTGGATTGCTCAAGGGTTTTCTCTGTGCACTGAATAACCCCAGTCAAGTGGTGAAGACTCCAGGCAAGCACCCCTCAGGCCACTTTACCTGTTTCAGAGACTGCAGATAGACTATATACAACTACCAAAGGTAGGTGTGTATGAATTAGTTCTCGTGTGTGTTGATCTCTTTTCAGGTTGGCTGGAAACCTTCCCAATAGCCAAAGCAAATGTCAAGAATACGGCAAAGAAACTGGTCAGTGAACCGATATGCAGGTACGATGTTCCTGAAGTCATTGAGTCAGTTGAAGTAATGAGGGAAATTATGAAGGCATTAGGGGTGATCCACGCTTACCGAGTTGAGCGTTTGAATAGATAAAAGGCCATGCGGGAGATCCAGAGGCCCTGGACTGAGTGCTTGCCTCTGGCTCTATATTCAGTAAGGACTACCCCAAACAAGAGGACAGGGTTGTCCCCATTTGAGATCCTGTTTGGAAGTGCCCCCAGGTTAGTGTACTTTCCCCAGCAGCTGCAGATGAATAATGACAGTCTGACCAGTTACATACGGGCCCTCACGAAAAGGCTAAAATACACGCATAAACAGGTGTTTGCTTCATTTCCATATCCTGACTTAATAGAAGGAACTCACAACTTGCAGCCCAGAGACTGGGTGGTGATAAAAAGACATGTGAGTAAAGGAGTAGTTCCAAGATTCGATGGTCCATTTCAAGAACTGTTGACCACCCACACCGCTGTAAAGGTTGAAGGAAAACCCAACTGGATACACGCTTCTCTGCAAGAAAGTCTTGGAACCACAGGAAGAAGGTCCTTCTGCTGACAGTGGCTCTGACCCTGAGCGTGTCAGCAGTGTTTTGTCCACTGAATGATGAATGGGACAATGTTCTGATACAGCACCATCAGGTGTTGTTTGAAGGGATGAATGAAAAGTGACAGACTGTTGGATCTGTACTCACAGTCCTGTGAGTTCCGCCAGTATGCCCTATTTTGCCATGCCCCACAGTTTATCTGAATTGACTGAACTGGCCAACTCTACTATCTTTTTCACAGGCATGAAGCAGGTTAAGTCCAAACTAAAAACAGGGAGATACCCGTTGCAGGATGGGCTGAGCCCCCCTGGTTCAAAGTAAACAGATTAGGCCCACCAGCTGATCATAGCTCTACCCCCTAGAATGAGAAAATGTGGTGCAATGTGTCATGCTTTCCAAGTTGGACACACTGTGGTTGTTTGAAAATACGGTCGAAAGGTATGTCTTTTAGTCCTCATGACAAATTCGGCTGCAATGACTGGTGTTGGTATAGATCCTGTAAAGGGTAAGAATCTGGCCTGCAACAACCGTACTTTAGTTGATTTAATTGCTGGAATGACCTCTAACTCCTCAGAGGGTCAGGAAAAGGGACCAGAACTGGCAGAAGGTGTCCGACTGGCCAAATTGATAACTCAGTTGTTTAATAGTACGGTGGTTGCAGTCCCTGACTCTGCATTTTTATACCTGGATTTTATTGAATATAGAATAAAAAGCCTTCTTGGATTACCACAACTACAAGCTGGACAAAACCCTTTTTTTCTACATTTTCGTAATTGCTCCTGGTTCGGGTGAAGGAGTTGCTCCGTGCTATAACAGCGGAATCCTCGGCAGGTGAGAGCTGCTCAAACCCTTGATTGTTTTATAACAGTCCCAGAAGCTATATTACTGGTCTGTGGGCATAAGGCATACTAATGGTTGCTCAGAAATGTCACTGGTTTATGTACAATTGCCCGGCTTACTCCTGCAACCTTTATAATACCTCATTCCGACATAGATATGTTTATTAATAAAGTTTGTAGGAAGGGGAAACAATATAAATATTATTGAGAGTATCTGTGGTACTGTTCCCCCTGAAGGGAATCCTTAGGGCAGAATAGGATTAGCTTGTTCTGAAGTACCTTGGGCGGTAACAGTTCACAGATTTCTCAAAATGGGGGAATTGTGGGAGATAGAACTCCATCTTGTATATCCTATATCTATCTGAACCAGTTCAATTAGAGGTTATTAAAATGTTAGACAAGTGTCAGCTCTTTGCAGGCACGCTGGGGGGGGGATTCAGCTGACAACCTCCCTCTTCCTGTTCTATTTGTATAAATGCTAGTTTCTGCTGTTCTAAGTTTAAGATCCTCTTTCTGCTAAAGGTTTCATTTCTTCTGTCTTTTTGTGGTTTATGTGACGGACGGCTGTCGGGTGTCTACCAATAGTTATGGTATAAGATTATGTGCTAATGTTATAATAAAGCAGATTACTGATTACAACCATTGCGTGTCTTCTCTGTGCACATTACACTATTTGAATTTGGAACCCATAATCATAGACGCAGGGGTAATTGCCCTCACAATTGTATAGCCATTTTGATGCAATTTTAGTGCCCTAAATTGAAAAAAATCTTATTTTCAATTGTCGGGTGACATTTTACCATTTTTGGCGTATACAAATCCCTGCTGAGCCTGGGTGGCAGGGGTCTTAATCTCTCAAATCCTTTGTTCTATTGCTTGGTGACATGAACCCCCTTTTGCCGTGAATAAACCCCTGCTGTGCCTGAGTGACAGGGGCCAAAATCTCTCAAAATCGTCTGTTGTATTGCTGGGTGACAAGAACCCCCTTTTGCCGTGAATAAACCCCTGCTGTGCCTGAGTGACAGGGGCCAAAATCTCTCAAAATCGTCTGTTGTATTGCTGGGTGACAAGAACCCCCTTTTGCCGTGAATGAACCTCTGCTGTGCCTGGGTGACAGGGGCCTAAATCTCTCAAAATCGGCTGTTGTATTGCTGGGTGACAAGAACCCCCTTTTGCCGTGAATGAACCCCTGCTCTGCATTGCTGACAGGGGCCTAAATCTCTCCAAATCCTCTGTTCTATTGCTGGGTGACATGAACCCCCTTTTGCCATGAATGAACCCCTGCTCTGCATTGCTGACAGTAGCCTAAATCTCTCAAAATCCTCTGTTGTATTGCTGTGTGACATGAACCCCCTTTTGCCGTGAATGAGCCCCTGCTCTGCATTGCCGACAGGGAACTAAATTTAGTGAAAACATCTGTTACTGATGCGCGGAAGATGAGCGACTACAAGCGCACGCTGATGATGGCATTCCCACCTGACAGCGGGGGCACAGTGGAAGCACAAGGCGAAGGCAGAGGAGGAGGAAGAGGTCGCCAACGCAGCTGGGGCACCACCAGCACCTGAGAAGGCAGGGTTAGCATGGCCAAAATGTGGAAAAGCTTTGT
This sequence comes from Bufo gargarizans, assembly GCF_014858855.1. Taxonomy (NCBI): domain Eukaryota; kingdom Metazoa; phylum Chordata; class Amphibia; order Anura; family Bufonidae; genus Bufo; species Bufo gargarizans. Next base: position 66,973,790 of record NC_058090.1, on the reverse strand, counting down.
CAGCCTTGGAGGTGCTGACCTGCCCTGCAACCAGTGTATAGTGTGAACGTGTGTTTAGCACGGCAGAGAGCATTATCACAGGCCGCAGCCAATGTGGACAAGCTTATGTTTATTAAAATGAACCAGGCATGGATCCCACAGGACTTGTCCGTACCTTGTGCAGAATAGACATTTATACCAGCCTCAACCATCCATTCTTGTACTCAAGTGCACTTATTCTTTGTTTTATTTTGTTATATGTCCCAATATTTTGGATACCCCAATTTAAAAATAAATAATAACACAAATCAGTGTTGGCTACCTATTCCTCCTTCACCGCCGCTTCCACCTACACCACCACGTCAACCTACACCGCCACATCCACCGCCTCCTCAACCTCCTACTCCTAGATCCAGATTGTTATTTTTAATTTTTCTGTATTTTATGTTATTTTAAGTCATTTCCCTATCCACATTTGTTTGCAGAGCATTTGCCATGCTCTTAAGCATATTCTGATGCCTTTTGCAGCCCTCTAGCCCTTTCCAGTACTATTTTAGAACCATTTTAGTGCCCAAAAGTTTGGTTCCCCATTGACTTCAATGGGTTTCGGGGTCAAGTTCGGATCCCGAACCTGAACATTTTTTTTCAAGTTCGGCCAAACTCGTCGAACCCGAACATCCAGGTCTCCGCTCAACTCTAATGTGGATGCTTGTGGAGGGGGAGTTAAATGTCAGATGGATGGATGAATATATGAATATATATATAGCTATTTGTTCTACATAGAATCAATAGTATATTGTATTTTTTAATACAATGTCACAAATTCCCTGTTATTAAAAATAATTATCAAAAAGAATAAAATGTATACAGGGAGTGCAGAATTATTAGGCAAATGAGTATTTTGACCACATCATCCTCTTTATGCATGTTGTCTTACTGCAAGCTGTATAGGCTCGAAAGCCTACTACCAATTAAGCATATTAGGTGATGTGCATCTCTGTAATGAGAAGGGGTGTGGTCTAATGACATCAACACCCTATATCAGGTGTGCATAATTATTAGGCACTTTCCTTTGGCAAAATGGGTCAAAAGAAGGACTTGACAGGCTCAGAAAAGGCAAAAATAGTGAGATATCTTGCAGAGGGATGCAGCACTCTTAAAATTGCAAAGCTTCTGAAGCGTGATCATCGAACAATCAAGCGTTTCATTCAAAATAGTCAACAGGTCGCAAGAAGCGTGTGGAAAAACCAAGGCGCAAAATAACTGCCCATGAACTGAGAAAAGTCAAGCGTGCAGCTGCCAAGATGCCACTTGCCACCAGTTTGGCCATATTTCAGAGCTGCAACATCACTGGAGTACCCAAAAGCACAAGGTGTGCAATACTCAGAGACATGGCCAAGGTAAGAAAGGCTGAAAGATGACCACCACTGAACAAGACACACAAGCTGAAACGTCAAGACTGGGCCAAGAAATATCTCATGACTGATTTTTCTAAGGTTTTATGGACTTATGAAATGAGAGTGAGTCTTGATGGGCCAGATGGATGGTCCCGTGGCTGGATTGGTAAAGGGCAGAGAGCTCCAGTCCGACTCAAATGCCAGCAAGGTGGAGGTGGAGTACTGGTTTGGGCTGGTATCATCAAAGATGAGCTTGTGGGGCCTTTTCAGGTTGAGGATGGAGTCAAGCTCAACTCCCAGTCCTACTGCCAGTTTCTGGAAGACACCTTCTTCAAGCAGTGGTACAGGAAGAAGTCTGCATCCTTCAAGAAAAACATGATTTTCATGCAGGATAATGCTCCATCACACGCGCCCAAGTACTCCACAGCGTGGCTGGCAAGAAAGGGTATAAAAGAAGAAAATCTAATGACATGGCCTCCTTGTTCACCTGATCTGAACCCCATTGAGAACCTGTGGTCCATCATCAAATGTGATATTTACAAGGAGGGAAAACAGTACACCTCTCTGAACAGTGTCTGGGAGGCTGTGGTTGCTGCTGCACGCAATGTTGATGGTGAACAGATCAAAACACTGACAGAATCCATGGATGGCAGGCTTTTGAGTGTCCTTGCAAAGAAAGGTGGCTATATTGGTCACTGATTTGTTTTTGTTTTGTTTTTGAATGTCAGAAATGTATATTTGTGAATGTTGAGATGTTATATTGGTTTCACTGGTAAAAATAAATAATTGAAATGGGTATATATTTGTTTTTTGCTAAGTTGCCTAATAATTATGCACAGTAATAGTCACCTGCACACACAGATATCCCCCTAAAATAGCTAAAACTAAAAACTACTTCCAAAAATATTCAGCTTTGATATTAATGAGTTTTTTGGGTTCATTGAGAACATGGTTGTTGTTCAATAATAAAATTAATCCTCAAAAATACAACTTGCCTAATAATTCTGCACTCCCTCTAAAAGAGCAAAGAATTAATTTAAAATAAGGCATAATGGGTGATGAATTACTGTGTGTGTCTATATATCAATTTTGGTTCAAATTTAAGATTTCTTAGGATTGGTTAAGCTGGTTTTTCACTAGTAGAAAAATCTGATATTATAGACAGTTCATATTTCAGTATAAATAATTATAGCATTCTTAGTTTATCTCAGGCTAACATCAGACATAATTAAAATACAGTGATTTTTAGCTGGTGGACACATCAGGTGATATAAAATAGTTCATATTACAGTATAAATGATTATAACGTTATTAATTCATCTTGGGCTCTCATCAACCATAATTGAAATAATTAGTAGATAGATAATAGATACTTAAATAAATGAATTAATAAATAAATAGATAAATAAATAAATGAATAAAGGAGAAAACATTTTGGGGGGATTATCATTTGCAACATTTGTCTTAAAAGATAGTTTCGCTAATTTAATTCAACCCGTCTGTAGGGTTGTTTCAGGTATCGAACTTTCGATACCCAATCGATACTTTTAGCCGAGCATCGATACGATACCGGGATTTGTCTTTTATCAATACTAGGCTGTGCACAGCCCAGTATCAGAGAATATGGATCGCGCTGCTCTCAGCGTGCTCCATGTTCACTGAGCAGCACAGGGAAGAAGGAAGCAGTCTCTCCTCCCCCTGTGCTGCTACTGCTGCCTCCAATGAGAGCGCAGAGGGGCGGAGGAGGGGAGGGGCTGATAACTAACGTTTAATACATTACAAATGCAGGCGGCGGCAGAAACACATTGCCGGCAGCCTGCCCCTGCCACACCTGAGGGGTAAACTGCCGCTGATCGCAGCGCCCTGTCAGAGTGATGTGATTCTGCATTTGTATATTAAATGTTAATTATCATTGGTGGCGCAGTGCGCCCTCCCCCCTGTCCCCAGTATTAAAAACATTGGTGGTGCAGTCCGCCCCCCTTCCCCACAGTATTAAAAATATTGGTGGCAGTGGCCACAGGGTCACCTACTCTCATTGGCGGCAGTGGCAGCTTCTGATCGGAGCCTAAGCAGTGTAATTGCAGGGCTCCTATCGGTTACCATGGAAGCCAGGACGCTACTGAAGCCCTGGCTGCCATGGTAATCTCCCTGCTGCTGTGTGTACTATGCACAGGGCAGCAGGGAGATGTGCCAGATCCTATTCACCCTGATAGATCTCTATCAGGGTGAATAGCACAAGGGATTAAAAGATCCCAGGTTCTAGCCCCTAAGGGGGGAAATAGTTATTAAATAAAAATAAACTGTAAAAAAAAAAAAAATCACACACCAAAATATTAGGTACAAATCACCTCCTTTCCCAATTTTACATATAAAATATATAAACAATAAATAAATAAAATTTTACATATCACCATAACCAAAAAGTCCAAACTATTAAAATCTTAAAAAATATCTCCTATGCGGTGAACGCCATAAAAGAAAAAAAAACTGTGCAATTCGCCCTTTTTTTTTTTGTTACCTTGTCCCCCCAAAAATAGGATAGGACTGTTCGATTATGGGCCGGATGTTCCATAAAATGCGGAATGCACGTGGCTTTTTTTGCTATCGAAACAACCCTACCCGTGTGCCGTAAGTGTATCCAATTGATAGGTCCAGTACACCTTTTGTTTTTGGAGGTTACTGAATCTATTAAAAGGGTTTTTCGGATATATAATCAATATATTAAAGGACACAACCGCATTCGATGAGATAGATTACATGGTTTGATTGGCACGTCGTGTTTAATATCAAACGTGGTCCCGTTTTTATTTGAAGAAAAAATAGTCTGATTATGTGTAATTACTTTGCAGCATAGGCACCGTTTGGTTCCACACCTATAGCTCCCCGTTTTTTGGGACTGTCTGCATGTGTCATTTGGGTGGATCTTGGCATGCTGTTTCGATTTGCTTGGGGCCAAGACATTTCTAATGGTTGGGGCCCTTCTGTAAATCATCTTGGGTTTGGAGGGCAGATATTTCGCCAAATAGGGATCCTGAAGTCGGATGTGCCAATGTTTCGCCAGTGTTGCCTGTATAGTTTTATTTAATGTATTAAATTGAGTGATAAAATTTACGCTGGTTTCCATTTGTATTGTTTCTTTCTTTGTGGCTTGTAGACAGTTTTCCTGTGTGGATAAGGTACTTCTAGTGTAGGCGTTTTTGATGAGCTCCTTCGGGCACCCTTTGTCAGTGAATCTTTTTTCTACGATTTTTGCTTGTTGTTTGAAGTCTTCGTAGTGTCTGCAATTTGGTCTGATGCGTTTGTACTGGCTGTAAGGGATGTTTTGTAACCACTTCTTATGGTGAAAGCTAGAATAATGTATGTAACTGTATCAACTGATTTAAAATATGTTTTTGGTGAGCGACAGTTCTTTACGTTGGTAATTATACTGTCCAAGAATTCTATTTCAGTCTTGTTGTAGTTTGGCGTGAAGGAAATCCCCCAGTCTGTATTATTTAAAGCGTTGCAGAATTCTATTGCTGAATTTTCATCTCCATCCCGATATATCTTCTTTAGTAGGTGATTTGTTGTATTGGGGGTAAATAATTTAGGATGTGTTTTTTTTCCAATTCAGCCATAAACAAATTTGCATAGGCCGGTGCGACTTTCATCCCCATTGCGGTCCCCCGGAATTGGTGATAGGTGGTGTTATTATATATAAAAAAAATTATGTTTTCCAAAATGACCTGTAGACTTTCTAAAAGGAATTCAGCTTGGGGTGGTTTGAGTGTGGTATCATCTTCAAGGGTGGTTCTTTATCCCCAGTTCCTGTTTTATATTTGCATTTTGAATTTAAAGTTGAATTTTTTATAATTGCATTTTACAGATTTTGGGCTAATAAATAGACTCCAAAATACTACTGAGATACCAGCACAAACAGTAACGTAGTGGTACGCATGCAATACCGCTACCTCATACATAGCTAATATTTGTATATGCTTTATTAAAAACTCTAAATTAAAAAGTCAATAGTCAAAAATTAATTAGTTGGCAGCAACCAGATATCCAAAAGAGGACATAGAAGGAAGAGAGCCACATCCGGCCGTTACACTCCATGTATATGATGTAAAGGCTGCACAGTAAAGCCGTGTGATAGACAATATCACGTGAAAAGACTCCACTAGGAGTTCCCAATAAATACCATATAATACCACACAATAATACAGAAAATAGAAAACCAAACAGAGAAATGGATTCCCGACCGATATAGTGGCACCCTCCTCCCAACGCCATTTCGCTCTAAGGCTTCTTTAGGTGCAAAATATTTAGTAAATATTAAAGTTTTATGGGAATTTGGGTGTTTTTCTTTTTTGAAAATGTAGTTTGTAGTTCAGTTTACATTTCCCTATCGACTTACAGCTAACATCAGATTTACCCTAATGGCAGCCTCCATGCCTACTGTACTCCGCCAGGCTGTGTCCTAGTTTGCTCTAGTGTAAACTCCTACTATAGGCGACCATTCCCCTGCACTGACAGTCCCTGGTTACAATATTATACAGACTGTAATACTCGTCACCCGTCAACAACCGGACTCCATCTGGATAGATGACAGACACTTCCGGTCTGCGCATGCGCATGCGCACACGCTTCCGGTTTCACACTAGAACTTTCAGGTGCTACTTTCTGAGCCAATCACAAAGCGAGAAGTCAAAACCCCCATCACCATGGAAACGCGTCCGGCTTACGACCAAAGCTTTGGGTGCCACGTCACCAGCGCCGGCGTCACGTCGAGAGGCGGAGGAACAGAAAGTAAGATGGCGGCCTCTATCCGGGAGAAGCAGACGGGTGAGAACCGGGCGAAATAAGTGACATGTGTGGAATGTGCTGCTGGCGGCGGATAGACGGGCAGCGGGGCTTCACAGAGGCGGGCTACATGAATGGCTTGTGAGTGTGAGGCAGCGTGGAGAGAGCAGGGGCCGCTGGCAGCTGTGCACCGAGTGACAGGGCTCAGGACTCCGCTAGTATAAGCTTTACAGGCGAGAAAAAAATCCCCAGAAAATATAGCTAGTATCTAGTATTATTCTATTGTGTCGGAACCAGAGGAGCAAATCTTATAAAATTCTAGTGACTGTCACCTGTCAGGATGGAGGCCCCCCCCCCCCTCTAGTGACTGTCACCTGTCAGGATGGAGGCCCCCCCCCCTCTAGTGACTGTCACCTGTCAGGATGGAGGCCCCCCCCCCTCTAGTGACTGTCACCTGTCAGGATGGAGGCCCCCCCTCTAGTGACTGTCACCTGTCAGGATGGAGGCCCCCCCCTCTAGTGACTGTCACCTGTCAGGATGGAGGCCCCCCTCTAGTGACTGTCACCTGTCAGGATGGAGGCCCCCCCCTCTAGTGACTGTCACCTGTCAGGATGGAGGCCCCCCCCTCTAGTGACTGTCACCTGTCAGGATGGAGGCCCCCCCTCTAGTGACTGTCACCTGTCAGGATGGAGGCCCCCCCTCTAGTGACTGTCACCTGTCAGGATGGAAGCCCCCTCTAGTGACTGTCACCTGTCAGGATGGAGGCCCCCCCCTAGTGACTGTCACCTGTCAGGATCGAGGCCCCCCTCTAGTGACTGTCGCCTGTCAGGATGGAGGCCCCCTCTAGTGACTGTCACCTGTCAGTATGGAGGCCCCTCCCTCTAGTGACTGTCACCTGTCAGGATGGAGGCCCCTCCCTCTAGTGACTGTCACCTGTCAGGATGGAGGCCCCCTCTAGTGACTGTCACCTGTCAGGATGGAGGCCCCCTCTAGTGACTGTCACCTGTCAGGATGGAGGCCCCCCTCTAGTGACTGTCACCTGTCAGTATGGAGGCCCCCCTCTAGTGACTGTCACCTGTCAGGATGGGGGCCCCCTCTAGTGACTGTCACCTGTCAGGATGGAGGCCCCCCTCTAGTGACTGTCACCTGTCAGGATGGAGGCCCCCTCTTGTGGCTGTCATCTGTCAGGATAGAGCCCCCCCCCCCCTAGTGACTGTCACCTGTCAGGATGGAGGCCCCCCTCTAGTGACTGTCACCTGTCAGGATGGAGGCCCCCTCTAGTGGCTGTCACCTGTCAGGATGGAGGCCCCCTCTAGTGACTGTCACCTGTCAGGATGGAGGCCCCCCCTAGTGACTGTCACCTGTCAGGATGGAGGCCCCCTTTCTAGCGACTGTCACCTGTCAGGATGGAGGCCCCCTCTCTAGTGGCTGTCACCTGTCAGGATGGAGGCCCCCTCTAGCGACTGTCACCTGTCAGGATGGAGGCCCCCTCTAGTGACTGTCACCTGTCAGGGTGGCTGTCACATGTCAGGATAGAGGCCCCTCTAGTGGCTGTCACCTAAATACAGTTGAGTCTGCTGAAATTGGATTTGCTTGAATGAACCTTTGCCCCAATGGGAGATAAGCCACTTGCAGAGGTTTCTGGCAGCATCTTGTTCGCGTTCTTCGTGAAAACCCTGCACATTCTGCTGAGCCGAGCATACTTCCTTATGGTGGAGTCGGTAAGAATAGCTGTTGGGTTGTCCATTAATGCACTTCAGGTCTTCCATTAGGCCCCTGGCCCCTTCGCTGGTATGTCCTCTGCTGTGCAGATGCAGGGGATTCAGAAAAGCTATGGACATTTCACCTCTTTAAACGAGTTGTCTGAGCCCTGAAAAAAGTGGGGATCTCTGGGCAGGGTGTGTGAGTAAAAAACAAGACCGCACAAAACACTCCTTTGCTCTGGCCGTCCTGGTTCCTTCGAGAGTCTCCAAGCCTGTGCGGGCACCCTGTGGCCACTGTTTGGGAAGTCTGCACATAACACCTCCAGACGGGCCTGGACAACCCCTTTAATGAGAGAAATATGGCCTCTGGTTGTCTGATTTAAGAGTTTAGGGGATGGGTACTTTTTTCCTGGTATGAGTGTGAAGGTGAGCAGTTCCCCTCACCAGGACATATGTGATGATATAGTATGTGCTTATGAATCCGAGTTGCACCACAATCCAGGATTACATGTCTTACGTTGGACACGTGCTTCTAGCCTGGGTTTAGAACCCAGCAGGACATGTCTGAGTCTGGATCTCTCGCCACAGCGCTAGCAAAGGATTCAGCTTCGGGTCCTAATACCAGGCTAGGATAACTTGCCCAGTGTACGACACGTGATCCAGAATCTCTTCTATTTTAAGAGACGCTGTACATCAAAGATTCTGCTAGGTTTAGACTCAAACCAGAGCTTTTATGCATTTTTTTTTACAATATGTTAAAGGGATTGTCCAAGTGTTTTATACTGATGACCTGTCCTCAGGATCTGATCAGTGGTGGAGGACCCGTGCTGGTCAGCTGATTGAAGAGACCCCAGCACTGCGGTGAGCACCACGGCCTCTTCCTAGGTCACATCTCAGTCTCATACAAGTGAATGGGGCTGAGGTGCGATACCATGTGCAGAGAGGAGGCTGCACGTGGTCACAGGAACTTCTTTAAACAACTGATTGGCAAGAGTTACACCCCTTCAAACACATACTGATGACCTTTGCATAAAAATTATAAATCATATTATACCCACGTACACAACTGGCACGTGCCACGATATGTGGCAGGTGCCAGTTGTGTACGTGGGTATAATATGATTTATAATTTTTATTATACAGTTGTTATTTGTATTTGTCAAAATTGTACTTGCTAGTGAAAGGGTTGAAATAAAGCTTCAGAAGCACTTTAGTGTAGGGACTTGGGTTGTTGACTGTTCTCTAGTATATAACTATTAGGGCTCATGCACACGACTGTTGTTGGCTGGTGCCCGTATTGTGGCCTGCAAACAGCGGGTTCGCTATATATGGGCATCGGCTATTTGTGTACTGTACCACTGATGCAAACCCATTCACTTGACTGGGTCACAATCCGGAAGGTGCAGTGCGGAACAGAGGCACGGAAGCACTACGGAGTGCGTCCATGGGTTTTCTGTCTGGCACTCCGCACCGCAGAAAAATAGTTGTTCTATTTTTTTTTTTGTGGTGCGGACAGATCATGGACCCATTCAACTTAAATGGGTGTGTGTCTGTCTGCGCGAGCCACATGGAAAGTGCCCGCTTAGTGGATGGAACGGGCGGCACTCGAGACCTTGGCCTTACAAGTGGTAGGACGTTTTGATAATGGAAAGGAACAGAGAATGTAGATGCAGATTCCATCGTGTCTGTGAGAACAGAAGCAGATGAAGTGCAGTGTGGAGTAACGGGACATTGGCCATTCAAAAAAATCTATAAAATATGTTTCTTACTTCATGTGTCTACAATTTTGTCTTTGCTTATGAATTTCTATCTTTCTTTGCAGTTGCTTTAAGGCGGATGCTGAATTTTAATGTTCCTCTTGTGAAGAGCACAACGGGAGAGCCAGTATGGAAGGTGAACATTTTCGTATCTGCACTGTTAGGCCTCTTTCACATGAGCGAATTTTCCTTCCCGATGCGATGTATGTAGTGAACACATGGCATCCGGACTGAATCCTCACCCATTAATTTTAATGGGTCTGTGCGTCATCTTTGCGTTCAGGACAAATCGCAGCACGTTCTACATTGTGTGGTTTTCACACAGTTCTGGCTCCATAGAAGTGAGTGGGGCTTGTGTGAAAAACCAAAAGCATTCGGATCCAATGCATTTTTCACTTATGGTTGCTAGGTGATATAGATTTTATTCTTCGGTTTTTCTTAAAACATATGAAAAAAACGCTTGCAATCCGGTCACAATCCAGACGGAAAAATGCAAACGCTGAACACAATTGCAGAATTTTTTTTCTGTGCACAGCCATCAGTTTTTCTTGACCAGATCCTGACAGTCTTTATCACTCTTGTGTACATAGAATGTTTTTATTTCATGGAAGGTGGTGTTTTGTTTCATGAAAGTTGAACAGCCCTGTCTAGATCCACTTTACGGTCCTACAGGATAATGTTTCCATGGACTAACACACCGCAACCTAGCACCACTGATTGTTTTAGGAATGCAGATATATTGCTTACAATGATTTAGATATAACTGTCTGAAGATGCACACTTCAGTATTTGGGTTCTAAACATCAGTCCTACATTTCCTGGCTTTATAGGGCATTACGATATTTTTTGCTACTTTGCTTGTTAAATGAAGTGCATTTTACCTTCCCCTGACATGAATGATTTCCAGTGTGACCGTATAGTTTCATTGCTTCTCTTATTTCCACTCAGGTTCTGATTTACGATCGGTTTGGCCAAGACATCATCTCACCTTTGCTGTCTGTGAAGGAGCTGCGAGACATGGGAGTTACGTTACACCTGTGAGTTTAGGAAGACTGCTGATATGAATTAGGGTGATATCACTGACAACGAGAGAGGTTCTTACAAGTTCCTTGTCTTTCCAGTCTCCTGCACTCTGACCGTGATGCCATCCCAGATGTTCCTGCTATTTATTTTGTGATGCCTACAGAGGAAAATGTGGACAGAATTTGTCAGGTAAAGAAGAGCAAACATACCACCAGTATTCCAGCCTTGTCTCCTTCATGTTTCTATGTTATTTAATGTGCCTACATATCACACAAGAGGATGTGCTAATAGGAAGCGCCATCTGGTGTGTTTTCTTATGAAAACGGGTCTTTTACAAAAATACTTGACCACATATCCAGGGTGGATTTGATTTAAATCATAGTTTTCTACATAAAGACTCATTCTTGCTGGTATAACTTATAATATGCAAGTAGATGAAGATTTTTAGAATAATAACTTTTCATATTAGTTTGATTAGGTTGATTCTGCATTTATAGGTTTGTAGAAGTTAGGATTAAGGTCTTTTTTTCTCAACATTTTGGCTGTGAAGAAGAGGCATGTGATCTCTCCTGAGTCAAATTCAGTTTTGAGAACTGCAAAAGTAAACAGAGCATCTGTGATAATATCTTGTAGAGAGAAACTGCCCAATAATCCTACAAAAACCTCTGGAAGAGCATGACATTGTGAATGGATTAATGGAATTTATTTACCCCAAAAATTAAACATATACAGCCTTATTCTACATAATTAAAAAACTAATCTTTATTTCATGATGGAATAACCTTTGGATGGTAATATATTTTCCTCAAAAAGCATTTTATATATTAAAAAATCGGATTTTTTTTATTTATTTTTTTAAATCATTGATTTTTATCCACCCTGCACCTATGCCATAATTGTTAAAGAGTGTCTGTCAGCATTATCTACCCAGACGTATAGCCTGGTAGGGTTGATCATGCTGACAAAAACAATACCCTGATTATGTATTTCTGTTATATCTTAGTTATGTCTCATTCCTAAGAAATGGATATGTAAATGAACTTACTGAGGGGCTAACCAGAGCCCTCGGAGCACTGGTTAGTAACACCCCTACAGCTTTAGACCCGAGATGTCCAGCCCTGTCAATCCAGGGGAAGGGGGGGGACTAAAGCTGTAGGGATGTTATTAACTGGTGCCCCAATTAAAACATACTTTTCTCAGGAATGGGAAAACAGAAGGTGGCTATTATACACATTAGTCTAAAGTTAATCAAAATGGACGATTTCCACCAAAACGAACATTGGTCGGTTAAAATTTAACCAACAGATGACAGACCATTATCGTCAAAAATTGGCCGCGTTTTAATAGTTTTGTCCGATAGTCACTTGAAAGGCTTTTGTCATTCAAAGAAAGAACAAAAAATCTTTCTTTTCTTTGAAAAGAACCTTCATCGATGGCCCAATATCATTGAACGTGTATGGGCAGTTTGGACAGCTGTAACTGGACTAAAGTGTCTATGGCCATGTCTGTTAAATGTTTGTTCAACGATCCACCAACTTCTATCTCATGTGTATGACCAGATCAAGGCAGGGGGCTAATCCATGTTTTAAGGTGGCCATACACATTAGACAGAAGTTGGTTTATGGTAGATAGAATATGTGGTGAATGTTCATTTCTCGCCCATATTTATTGAGGGACACAGAGACCGTGGGTATAGCTATGTCCTCTAGGAGGCGTTGACACTAGTAAAAGCTGTTGGCTCCTCCCCTGGCAGCGATACCCCCTCCATCCTGGAGAGAGAGCTTCAGTTTTTTTCTAGTATCAATAGGAGGCAAGACCTCCCTACTCTGCAGGGTAGCTCCTGAAGATTTTTTTATTTTTTATTCCGCCACTACGTTTTTCTCTCCCCACGGTCCTGTACTTTCTACAATCAGGATTGGACCTTGGTCTGGCCCTTAGCTCTTTGAAGGGTCAGGTGTCTGCGCTTTCAATCCCTTTCCAGCGCCCTCTGGCCCCCCTGGGGCCTGTTAGGACCTTCCTTCAGGGAGTGGCACATATGGTTCCTCTGTATCGTCCTCCTTTACCACCTTGGGATCTGAATTTAGTCTTCTCGGCGCTCCAGGCTTCCCCCTTTGAGCCCTTGCGGGAGATTTCTCTCAGACTCCTGTCCTGGAAGGTGGTTTTCCTTGTAGCCATCACTTTCATCAGACGGGTGTCCGAGTTGGCGACGCTCTCTTGCAGAGAACCCTTCCTGATTATTCATAGGGACAAGGTGATTCTCCGGCCTGTCCCTTCTTTTCTTCCGAAGGTGGTCTCTGACTTCCATATTAACAAGGAAATTGTCCTTCCCTCTCTGTGTCCCTATCCTTCATACCCTAAGGAAAGGGAGTTGCATCACTTGGATGTTGTCAGAGCTCTCAAGATCTATTTAACAGCCTCCGGTGCCTTCCGCCGTACTGACTCCCTTTTTTGTCATTCTGGAGGGTCCTCGCAAGGGATTGGCGGCCTCCAGGGTCGCAATTGCTCATTGGATTCGGGCTGCAATTGCGGAGACTTACCGCACTCGGGGCAGGGTTCCGCCCTTATGTGTCACGGCTCACTCCACCAGAGCGATGGGTGCATTTTGGAAAAATCGGAAAATCGTGCTTCGGCTGCACAGTTGTGTAAGGCTACTTAGTCCTCCTTTCACACATTCACAAAACTTTACCAGGTGCATACTTGTGCATCGGCGGTCGCTACCTTGGGCCGCATGGTCTTGCAGGCGGCAGTTTCTTAGATACCTGCAGGGACGCTTGCTTCCATGGGTCTGTGTTTTTTTCCTCCTTGTGGACTGCTTTTGGACATCCCACGGTTCTTGTGTCCCCCAATGAACATGGGTGAGAAAAGGAGATTTTTGTATAACTTACCAGTAAAATCTCTTTCTCGCTCTTCATTGGGAGATGCAGCACCCACCCAGTCTTGTTGTTCGACCACAGTTGTGGCAGTTGCTGGTTTGAACCCCGTTGGGTCTTTTGGCATGGTTGGTGTTCCATGTTTTTTCCTTTTGGTTGGCTTGCTTCTCCTACGGCTTGTACACAAACTGAAGCCCTCTTTCCAGGCTGCAGCTTTTACTAGTGTCAACGTCTCCTATAGGACATAACTATACCCACAGTCTCTGTGTCCCCCAATGAAGAGCGAGAAAGAGATTTTACTGGTAAGTTATACAGTTGTTCTAACTATATTTACTTGTTCAATGAAACTGAGTAATGGTCAAGATATCTTTCTGGGAACGTTCTTTCAAAAAAAGATCTTTTGTTCACAAACTATCTTTCTTTGAACAAAAGATCTTTTGTCCGACTATCTGGTGAAAACATTAAACATGGCCGACTTGTTGTCAAATGATAATGGTCTCTCATCGGTCAGCTAAAATGCTTGTTCGTTGTTAAACATTCATCGGATGAAATTTGTTTGTTTGTTTTAGTTGAAATTGCCTGTTTTGATTAACTTTAGACTAATGCGTATGGCCATGTTTACCCTCGCTGGGGCGCCGTAGTGCCAGGCCAGTGTGTGGCCGCCTTCTGATTTTATAGGAGGTTGCCTTTGACATCTTTAGATGCATTCCAGTTGCTGGATTCTGCAGCCAGCATTACCATTTGGGTTTAGTTTTTTCATTCTGTGTTCCCTAATAAAATGAGTGAAAAAAATTTGATTTTTTTTTTTTGTGACTCGCCTGTAAAATGCATTTCTTGATAAGTGTATTGGGGGACACGGCTCCTACCCAGTAAATTTAATGGTTGTTTATCGATGGGTCCAACCTGTTTATGGTTCTGTCTGGTTTTACAGTCTACTTTCTGTTGGCTTCTCCTGACTGCTCCTCCTGTTTGTGTACATGTTGCAGTAGCTCAGTGTCTGCAGGAGGGGCTATCACTTTTTCCTCTTAGTGTCGCCTCCTAGTGGGAACAGCCATACCCAAGGTCTTCTTTGTGAGAAGATGGTTTTTCTGGGGAGTCACAATGTGAAAAAGGAATTTATCTTAAGAGGTGTAATTTGAAAAACTGCACAGGGCTTGATATCGGGCAGCTAGTGTACATATGTTTTATATCATTTGTAAACAGAGCTGTGGAACACATGTAATTATATGAATGGATGACTATGTAACACATGGACAACCGGAGTCCACCAGGGTGGGAGCCACTTTTGTAGAGTAACCCTCTATTTTGTCCCTTTAGGGGACTTCTTAATATTAAAATCCACATCGGGCCAACTCCATCTAAAGGCATAGAGCAGCAGAACAGAAGGTGTATATAATATAGTATATGGACAATCCCTTCCTGCACATTAGTAGAAGAAATGGATGCAAGCTTTCACTAGTTTCTGTAGTCTCTCTACTAAACCCTGTATTTTTGTGATCAACAACATTTTAATCTAATATTTTGTGATTTCGATCAATCCATTGTCAAAATCTTATTCTTTTCCTTTTTTTCCCACAGGATCTAAGGACACAATTATATGAGTCTTACTATTTAAATTTTATTTCTGCAATATCCCGAAGTAAACTAGAAGACATTGCGAGTGCAGCACTTACTGCCAACACAGTAGCTCATGTCTCAAAGGTATGGTTGGTATCTAATGAAGAATGGTAGAAGTTCATAACATTGTTTCCATGTTACCTCTTTGTGCAGCCCTTAACAGGAGAGGAATCCACTATGTACACTGGGGCACATTTACTAATTCTGTCTTATTGTTGAAATGTAGAAATGTGTGTGCACATCTTGTAGGAAGTCTGACACTTACTGCTGAACAACAGTGAGTTCTTGTTATAAATGCCTTGTTCTGGTGTTATTTGGAAGTTTGTCCCTATGAAAAGCTCATGAGTCGGTGAAGTAGGGCTGCCGACTCCCATGATGTTACCTTGTAGATCTCACTTAGAAAGGTTGTTCAGAGCAACGGTATGTGGATTTATATACAGTACAGACCAAAAGTTTGGACACACCTTCTCATTCAAAGAGTTTTCTTTATTTTCATGACTATGAAAATTGTAGATTCACACTGAAGGCATCAAAACTATGAATTAACACATGTGGAATTATATACATAACAAAAAAGTGTGAAACAACTGAAAATATGTCATATTCTAGGTTCTTCAAAGTAGCCACCTTTTGCTTTGATTACTGCTTTGCACACTCTTGGCATTCTCTTGATGAGCTTCAAGAGGTAGTCACCTGAAATGGTTTTCACTTCACAGGTGTACCCTGTCAGGTTTAATAAGTGGGATTTCTTGTCTTATAAATGGGGTTGGGACCATCAACTGCATTGTGGAGAAGTCAGGTGGATACACAGCTGATAGTCCTGCTGAATAGACTGTTAGAATTTGTTTTATGGCAAGAAAAAAGCAGCTAAATAAAGAAAAACGAGTGGCCATCATTACTTTAAGAAATTAATTTCAGTCGGTCCGAGAAATTGGGAAAACTTTGAAAGTGTCCCCAAGTGCAGTCACAAAAACCATCAAGCGCTACAAAGAAACTGGCTCACATGCGGACCGCCCCAGGAAAGGAAGACCAAGAGTCACCTCTGCTGCGGAGGATAAGTTCATCCGAGTTACCAGCCTCAGAAATCGCAGGTTAACAGCAGCTCAGATTAGAGACCAGGTCAATGCCACACAGAGTTCTAGCAGCAAACACATCTCTAGAACAACTGTGAATCAGGCCTTCATAGTAGAATATCTGCTAGGAAACCACTGCTAAGGACAGGCAACAAGCAGAAGAGACTTGTTTGGGCTAAAGAACACAAGGACTGGACATTAGACCAGTGGAAATCTGTGCTTTGGTCTGATGAGTCCAAATTTGAGATCTTTGGTTCCAACCACCGTGTCTTTGTGCGACGCAGAAAAGGTGAACGGATGGACTCTACATGCCTGGTTCCTACCGTGAAGCATGGAGGAGGAGGTGTGATGGTGTGAGGGTGCTTTGCTGGTTACACTGTTGGGGATGTATTCAAAATTGAAGGCATACTGAACCAGCATGGCTACCACAGCATCTTGCAGCGGCATGCTATTCCATCCGGTTTGCGTTTAGTTGGATCATCATTTATTTTTTCAACAGGACAATGACCCCAAACACACCTCCAGGCTGTGTAAGGGCTATTTGACCATGAAGGAGAGTGATGGGGTGCTGCGCCAGATGACCTGGCCTCCACAGTCACCGGACCTGAACCCAATCAAGATGGTTTGGGGTGAGCTGGACCGCAGAGTGAAGGCAAAAGGGCCAACAAGTGCTAAGCATCTCTGGGAACTCCTTCAAGACTGTTGGAAGACCATTTCAGGTGACTACCTCTTGAAGCTCATCAAGAGAATGCCAAGTGTGCAAAGCAGTAATCAAAGCAAAAGGTGGCTACTTTGAAGAACCTAGAATATGACATATTTTCAGTTGTTTCACACTTTTTTGTTATGTATATAATTCCACATGTGTTAATTCATAGTTTTGATGCCTTCAGTGTGAATCTACAATTTTCATAGTCATGAAAAATAAAGAAAACTCTTTGAATGAGAAGGTGTGTCCAAACTTTTGGTCTGTACTGTATGTAAAAACTAAATGAATAAAATGCGGCCATTAAATTTTTTTACACCTGTCGCTCTATATGTTAATGTCAAGAAAATTATTTAAAAAAACTTTTGTAATTTACATACATTTTAATGTACTTTTCAACACAGGTTTTTAACACCTTTGTGTATGTGGCACACAATTTAGCATTTTCTACTGTATGTACATGCCCAGCTGTCTTTATGCCTAGAAGTTTCTCTTAGTTAAACATTAGATATGTCATTTTTTTTGCAGATATTGTAGCGGTGTTCCATATGTATAGTATTTTTTTTCCTTGTCTCTTACTACAAACATAGGGGCACATTTATTAAGACCAGCGTTTTAGACACTTAACAACCCCTATACCTGGCATTGGATCCGCAAGAGTTAGGAAGAGGCACTGGCCCCTAAAACAGTCGTAGAAAATTATGAATGAGACAGGTCTGCCGGACTGTCCGCTTCCCAGCCCACACCATGTCTACTTTTTTAGACCTGGTGTGAGAATGGAGAAGTCGCAGATTGCAGTAGTACCAGAAATACGCTTAATTTAGGTGTATTTCTGTTTGATAAATGACCCCCACAGTCACTTAACCCTTTCTCTACCAGCGTTTGTACATGTACGGCACAGGAGTGATGTGTGAACAAAGTGCTCGCCCGCTCACAGGCGCAGTGTCCGGCGGGTCTCTTCTGTTTCAAAGAGCAGAGACCCGCAGCTAATGACCACGACCAGCAATCATGCTGATCGTGGTCATTACAGCCTTTAGATGTGTGATTTGTGATCACAACATCTAAACAGTGAAAACTTCAGAAGCACGTGATCCCTGTTTAATTACGGCAAATATTTTTCCAATACAGCGAATGGCGTAACGGGAAAAAAGTATCAAAATGGCAGATTTCCCCCTTTTTTTTTTTTTTTTTTTTTTTTTTTTTTTTTTTCATCGCTTCTCTTATCCAATTTTTTTTTTATAAATGGTGATGAAAAAGCCACACACACACCCTAAAGTATCAATAAAAACTACAGATCATCCCGCAAAAAAATTATCCCCCACGCAGCTCAGTAGACATACACATGTAACTAAAAAAGTTATGGCGGTCAGAATATGGTGATGACTAGAGATGAGTGAATTTCATGTTATGAAATTTGTTCATGCTTTGTTTGGTGGTAAAAGCAGAATTGCGTTATGGATTCCGTTAATTTTTCCATATAAGTTTTCATTTATATTTACCGTATTAAGACATATAAATCCTATACATTTGTGGTATCATTGTAATCTTACTGACCCACAGAATGAAGGGCACAGGTCAGTTTTGCCGCAAAGGGAACGCCATGGGGACAAAACCGATAAAATGCTGGAGGAATTGCGTTTTTTTTTTCCAATTTCACCCCATTTGGAATTTCCAGCTTCCTACTACATTGTATGCCATATTCAATGGTGGCATTAGAAAGTACAAGTAAAAATCAAGCCCTTATATGGATCTGTGAACGGAAAAATAAAAAAAGTTATGGGTCCAGGAAGATAGGGAAGAAAAATGAAAATGCCAAAATGAAAAAACCTCATGTATCCAAAGCGTTAAATGCGCATATTTTTCTTATCCTTGTCGTTCTGCGTTTTGATCTTACTTACTGACTTACATCAGTTCAAATTGGAATTCTGACTTAAAAGACTTTGGCCGCTTTCACACAAGCGTATTTGCAATGCGTATATATGGTCAGGATGTTATGTCCTGGAACCTGCTGCTCATGTTAATTAATAGAGCTATTCACATGAGGGTATAATTTCCGTCAGTATTTGAAATCTGCAGCATGTCTGAGTTTTGTGCGGATTTGTTTCCAAATACACTTATTACAGTCTGTGCAGTTCATAAATAATGAAGGAAGGAAGAAATACGCATGGAAATCCTGAATACTGATGGATCTCAATACGCTCGTGTGAAAGCGGCCTTTAACAGATCTCTACTGTCATTTTAGTGAGCTTTTAAACTCCTGTGGGGGGATTTATGAAAACTGGTGTAAAGTAGAACATGGCAACCAATCAGATTCCACCTTTCATTTTTCAGAGTTCATTTGGAAAATAAAAGGTGGCAACTAAGCTAACTTTCCTTGATGCATCTGTCCTAGAAGTTTTGTTAATCGGTTGTAGAAACAATTTTCCTTTCTTTCAGGTTTTTGATCAGTACTTGAATTTTATTACATTAGAGGATGACATGATTGTGCTGTGCAACCAGAATAAGGAGCTTGTTTCTTATAGAGGTAAGCTACACATGCGCCCAGGTCCCCATAGAAAGAGCTGTCCAGCCGGGGAAGTAGGCAGTGCTATTAAAGTAAACTGGACGGGCAGGTGTTATGTTTTTTCAGAGGAATAGCCACTCTTTACAGCAGCTCTTTTTGTAATATGTCCTTAAAGGCTAGAGTGCATTTTTGTATTATTGCTTTGCACATATTATGGCTTAAAATAATTTTTCTTATAGGTTTTAAATGAAAAAAACCATTGATACCCAAACTGCAGGCTGACCTGTCCAGAGAAGCTGTGTGGCTGCTCACTCTGTAGCACCTACCTCTGCTATGTGGTTATAAACACTCATCGGGATTACAATCCGTTACAGAGCAAGGACCTGTTCAGTTGACAGATATTGCAAAGGCAAAATATGCCGCGTGTTTGTGGTTTGTGCCAGTTTAAATGCCGCGGACCAACTTGCAGCTTAGCCCCAATGAATGGATCTAAACTGCAAATGGACAAGGGCAAGGTCTTCTAGTAGCGAGTGGCTGGACACTGCGCCAAGAAGAGGCATGCTCCAATATTCTGGCAGCAAAAGATGCAATGTGAAATTGCCCTAAGCGTTCAGACAGCTTCTCTGATAGAGTTCTCTCAACAGGGGATAGACCCCTTCCTGTTCAGACCTACAAATGGTAGCTTACTTACCTGCCCCTCACCGCTGGTTTCCACCTCCTTTGTAGGAGGTCGGGGAGGGGTGGGGGGGGGGGGGGGTGATTGGTTCCCAAAAACCTACAGAAAGTTGGCCAACCCCTTTAAACCCCAAACTGGGCAAACACCTGTGGAACTATATGGTATGGCTCTGTACAACGTGGTTAAATGTAGATTTATTTCTATATCCTGCAAAATAGGAAACCTCCTTGGTCAGTAAATTCAGTTATGACTTCTTGGCACAATTTTATGAGTTGGGTGAAGTCTTCTACAGATATTTCAGTACTACAGTTCTTACATGCATATTGATTAATCTTGCCAGCAACACTTCTGTAAAGTTATTAGGAGGCGTTGACACTGGTAAAAGCTGTTAGCTCCTCCCCTGGCAGCTATACCCCCTCCAGCCTGGAGAGAGCTTCAGTTTTCTAGTGTCAATAGGAGGCAAGACCTCCCCAAGAAGACAAGGGGACCAGGGCAGCCTCGCTCCCCTGCATCCCGCCAGCAGAAGGGTCACCCGTCCAAGTCCCTCTTCCAGCTTTCTGCCACCACGGTTCCAGTAGCTGAAGGGGTGACCCTGCTGGAACAAAGGAAGGATGAAGACGACGGTTGGACTGTAAGTGATGCCTGCTCCAGGCCGTCGTACCCCACCGGCCCACAGCTTAGTTACATGGCTGCAAGTTCACTCCCCCCTCACATCGGGCGGCAGTGAAACATTCGCTCCGGTCCCCTGACCGACCGGAGGGGTGATTATCAGTGTTCAGCGCTCTGCGCTGCGGGAGAGCACATCGGACAGGAAACGGCACAGCAGCTGCGCTTCTATCCGCTTCACATCGGGCGGCAGCCTGTTCCAGGCGCTGCCTTGGCTGCATTCTGGAGGGGATAGTATACTGGCACTGCGGGGGTTAATTAGCTGCGCGCGCACGCACCGCCAGATCTGAGTGGGATATGCAGGACCTGAGGGGGCGGGGCTTACTCTTCCCGCCACAGCTATTCAGGAAGTTCTTCTTGGGACATCCTCCTCTGGATGGTGTCTACTCCTGGCTCTGGTAGGAATTGTGCTGCTCTCCTCAGATTGCCCTACCATCATGTCTGATCCATCTGGTGCTCTACCTTGGCTGCCAATAGCTGTCCACTATGCCTGCTCTATATGTCAGGCTAAATTCCCTTGCGGGCAACCGGATTCTGTCTGCTCTGCTTGTCAGACACCCAGGCAGGGGCCTCCCATTTAGCCCGTACTGCTGTCTTCCCCCTCCGGAAGTTGAGTTACCCGACTGGGCCAGAACTCTCTCTCTCTCTCAGGCGATGGAAAACCTTGCTAAAATCTCCCAATCCACCCTATCTATAGTGGGTCGCTTAGTTGAGAATCCGCCACCTACGCAGGCTGCACCTCCCTCGGATGCACCCTCCAGAGCTTCTTCTCTTCTTCTGGGGATGTGCTGTCCGACGGAGAGGTTGAGAATTCGGATTTGGATATGGATACGGAGCAGCCTTCTAAGTTGGCCTCCATCGTGGATGGCCTCATTGCTGCCATCCGTGACACCTTTCCCCCACTGACCAACAGGGGGTATACTTTTTCTGCCCAAAACAAACTTCAAGGGTTTTTCCTCACCATAATGATTTTTCGGCGGTGGTTTCCAAGGCTTGGGATAGTCCAGACATATGTTTTTCCGCCCCCAAAAAGCTGGACATCTTATATCCTTTCCCAGCGGACTGCATCTCCACGTGGACATGCCCCCCAAAGGTGGACCCACTAGTGGCACGGCTAGCCAAATGTCCGCTGAAGATCGTCGGATGGATTCCTTGACAAAGTCCCTCTTTGCAGCTACGGGGTCAGCCCTTAGGCCAGTGGCTGCCTGGGTGGCAAAGGCAATCTCTGAATGGGGCAGCCAGCTGGACCAGGACTTGGTATCTGAGGTCCCTGCTCAGGATCTCCGATCCTTGGCGCAGCTCATCATCCAGGCAGGGAAATTCCTCTGCGAGGCGTCCTTGGACGCTGGCGCCCTCATCGCGCGCTCTTCAGCGCTCGCGGTCACCTTACGCAACGAGCTTTGGCTGAAGGTGTGGGCAGCAGACGCGACTTCCAAGCGTTCTTTAGTCCGTTGGACACCCGTCTCTTTGGTTCTTGGCTGGACAAAATTATTTCTGAGGCCACGGGAGGCAACACCCCCCATCTACCACAGCCTAGGGCAAAGCAGGCCTCTCAAGTTAGGTCAGGTTCCTCAAGTGGCAGGCCCTTTCGTCGATTCGGTAGTTCCCGCCCCGCGGCGAGCTCTTCCGCTGGGGGAGGCGGGTTTACTTCCCAAGATCGACGCAAAAAAAGTCCTTTCGGTCACAGCCCTCTTGGCGTCCTAGACCTCAGGCTGCTTGACCTCCTGTGGCTAAGCAATCCTCAGCCTGAAGGTGTGCCCCCGACCAACAGGGTGGGGGGCCGGCTCCTCCTCTTCCAGGACGTCAGGCGGGCACTCAAGATTGTATCCTCGGGATACCTGATAGAGTTCCTGTCTCCTTCACCAGACAGGTTTTTTCAATCCCGTCTTACACAGGACCCTTCTCCCAGTCCATTCAGTCCCTCCTGGACCGGGGAGTCATCTCTCCTGTTTCCCCAGCAGAAAGGTTCAAGGGGGTTCTATTCTAACCTTTTTGTGGTCCCCAAAAAGGAGGGCTCGGTGCGCCCAATCCTGGACCTCAAACTACTGAACAAGTTCCTCCATCTCTAGCGGTTTCGTATGAAATCCCTTCGTTCCGTCATTGCTTCTCTGGAGCAGGGGGAATTCCTTTGAGCCATAGATATCCAGGACGCATACCTCCACGTCCCCATCGCTCTGAGTCACCAGCGCTTCCTGAGGTTTGCAATAGGAGACTATCATTACCAGTTTGTCGCCATCCCGTTCGGACTGGCAACTGCACCTCGGGTCTTCACAAGGATCCTGGCCCCTCTTCTCGCCCTGCTCTGTTCCAGAGGCATCTTCCTTATGCCTTATCTGGACGAAATCCTCATCAAGGCCTCCTCTTTTGCTCAGGCGTCGAGCAGCGTACGGATCACGCTGCAACCCCTTGCACGTTTCGGGTGTTTGGTCAATCTGCAGACGTCATCTCTGACCCCCTCCAGACAATTGGTCTTTCTGTGTATGCTTCTGGACACGGAGGCGGCACAGATTTGCCTTCCTCCGGACAAGCGACTGGCCTTACACCGCTCCGTGAGAGTTCTTCTCCACTGTAAACTTCCGTCCATTTGACTCTGCATGAGAACGTTAGGGAAGATGGTCGCCTGTTTCGAGGCGATTCCCTTTGCCCAGTTAAACTCTTGCACGTTCCAGAGAGCGATCCTGTCCTCCTCGGACAAATCTTCCGAGAGCCTGGACTATCCCACCCGCCTCTCTCCTCAGGTGAGGTCGTCCCTTTGTTGGTGGCTGTCTGTTCCAGTTCTGGGAAGGTCCTTCCTTCCGATATTCTGGACGATGGTCACCACCGACGCCAGTCTCCTAGGTTGGGGAGGAGTGTTTTCCCCCAGGACAGTCCAAGGCACATGGTCTCAGTCGGAGTCCAAGCTCCCGATCAATGTACTGGAGCTCAGGGGGATTCTTCTATCGCTCTGGCACTGGACCCACCTCCTGAAGGGTTGCCCTGTCAGAGTCCAGTCGGACAACGCCACGGTGGTGGCATACATCAACCACCAGGGGGGGACGCGCAGCCTCGCGGTGATGCAGGAATCTGCCAAGATCTTACAGTGGGCGGAGGCCCATGTACCGGCAATTTCATCGATCTACATCCCGGGTCTGGAGAACTGGACTGTGGACTTCCTCAGCAGGACCACGATAGATCCGGGCGAGTGGTTCCTCCACCTGGAGGTATTCGAGGTGATCTGCCTACGTTGGGGTCGCCCCGACGTGGACCTGATGGCCTCAAGGCTCAATCGGAAACTTCCCACCTTTCCTCTCCCGTGCAAAGGATCCGGAAGCTTGCGACGTGGACGCCCTGATCTCCCCTTGGCAAGGGTTCTCCCTCCTTTACGTGTTTCCACCCTTCCCCCTCCTACCCAGGGTTCTACAGAAAATCAGGATGGAGGGCATTCCGACGATCCTCGTTGCCCCGGATTGGCCCCGTCGCGCCTGGTACGCTGACCTCGTTCTCCTTCTAGGAGACTTTCCTTGGTCACTACCTCTTAGAGACAACCTTCTTTCGCAGGGACCAGTCTTCCACCAGCATTTAAAGTCTCTTAGTTTGACGGCATGGCCATTGAAACCGCCATTCTAACATGCAGAGGGTTTTCGGCGGATGTCATCCACACTATGATTCAGGTCAGGAAACCTAGGATCTATTACAGAACCTGGAGGTCCTTCCTGGGTTTCTGTAAAAGCCAAAATATTCCACCATTTAGTTTTTCTCTCCACACGGTCCTGTCCTTTCTACAATCAGGGTTGGTCCTTGGTCTGACCCTTAGTTCTTTGAAGGGTCAGGTGTCGGTGCTTTCTATCCTTTTCCAGCGCCCTCTGGCCCCCCTTGGGGCCTGTAAGGACCTTTCTTCAGGGAGTGGCGCATACGGTTCCTCCGTACCGTCCTCCTTTACCGCCTTGGGATCTGAATTTAGTCCTTTCAGAGCTCCAGTCTTCCCCCTTTGAGCCCTTGTGGGAGATTTCTCTCCGACTCCTGTCCTGGAAGGTGTTTTATCTTGTGGCTATCACATCCATTAGACGGGTGTCCGAGTTGGCGGTGCTCTCTTGTAGAGAACCCTTCCTGGTTCTTCATAAGGATAAAGCAGTTCTCCGGCCCGTTCCTTCCTTTCTTCCGAAGGTGGTCACTGACTTCCATATCAACGAGGAAATTGTCCTTCCCTCACTGTGCTCCTTATACACATTCACAAAATTTTACCAGGTGCATACTTCTGCATCGGCGGACGCTGCCTTGGGCAGCATGGTCTTGCAGGCGGCAGTTTCTTAGATGCCTGCAGGGACGCTTGCTTCATGGGTCTGTGGTGTTTTCCCTCCCTGTGGGCTGCTTTTGGACGTCCCACGGTTCGTGTGTCCCCCAATGAATATGGGCGAGAAAAGGAGATTTTTTATAACTTACCAGTAAAATCTCTTTCTCGCTCTTCATTGGGGGACACAGCACCCACCCAGTTTGTTGGTTCGGCCACAGATGTGGCAGTTGCTGATTTGAACCCTGTTGGGTCTTTTTGCATGGTTGGTGTTCCATGTTTTTTCATTTTTGGTTGGCTTGCTTCTCCTACGGCTTGTACACAAACTGAAGCTCTCTCTCCAGGCTGCAGGGGGTATCGCTGCCAGGGGAGGAGCTAACAGCTTTTACTAGTGTCAATGCCTCCTAGAGGACATAACTATACCCACGTTTCCTGTGTCCCCCCATGAATATGGCCGAGAAAGAGATTTTACTGGTAAGTTATACAAAAATCTCCTTTTGCGTTCAGGTGTAGTGTTCTGTTAAGATCACACAGCTTGATATTGACTAGTTGACCTAGTAGACCAAATTACTCCTTATCCTCCTGTTTTGTTATCTTGTGAGCACACATACAAGCTACAGTGATGCCGGAAATCTTGATTTGATGACAGCATGTGTTATGATACCTTTTATATAGCTCTTCTGCGCTCGTATAATGTTATTTAATAAATTATAGTCTTTACCGCTTGTACAGTATGTCTTATGTGAAATGTCAGTTAATTATTATTATTTTTTTTTTATATACAGCGTTGAACAGACCAGACATCACAGACACAGAGATGGAAACAATCATGGATACTATTGTGGACAGTCTGTTCTGTTTCTTCGTCACATTAGGTAATTTTTGGCAGGTGATCGAGTTTTTGTTCCACGTATGCCTGGCTTAGGTAATGAAGGGTTGTAGCCATTTCAAGAAACAAAGTTGTGATACATTAAAGGCCATGTACACCTTTTGGAGACATTTTTTATTAGTGCATTGTATTCATTATGAGCTAAAAAAAATAAATAATTATTGGTCTTTATTAACCCATTCCCGACTGCCATATGGCTATATACGTGCTATTTGCACATGTCCCGTGCATCTAACACGTATATACACGCGCTGATCAGCTCTGAGATTAAAGCTCCTGCAATCTAGCAGGAGCAGTTTAGGTCCTGGCTGACAGAAGCAGCATGGACCCTGAGGAGAAGACAGGAGCTGTTTATTTTCCTCCAAATGAAACCTAAAAAAACCCCTCTAAAAACCATTCTAACAAAAAGTCCTAAGTGTCAAGGAAAAAAAGATCGCAAAAATTATTTTTGTAGTCAAACAAATAAAAAATACTTTTTGGGCCCGGTCATAAAAGGTTTTATAATATGGAGTCCTTTTCCCTGTCTAGAGCTGAGATGCTCTATTAGCAGGATCTGAATTTTCTCTCTGCTCCTTCAGGCAAGGAGCTGATGGGCTCCTTATCTCTAATATCTGACCTTATAAACAATTAACGCTCAATCCTTATGTTACTGATAGGAATGTGGCTTAAATAAGTGTTTATGTCCTCAGGTAATTTTAGAGATAAGGGTTATTAGATGACCCACCCAAAGTGAAAGTAGGATTCGCACAGCTAGAATAACAGTTAACCCTTTGTGACAGAACTGCTCAATATTTTTAATAAAGACCAATTAAAAATATATATTTTAAGCCCAAAGTGCGTAAAATGCAATCATAAGAATATTGCCCACGAAGGTGTACATAGCCTTTAACTCTTTCGTAATGTGAAAGATTAAATTGTGTACATTTGCAGAATCAGTAAAAATAATCTAGTGATTACCTGTCAGACTTCCATTGATAGATATCTATTCTGTAGAACTAATCATCAGCAGAGTAGCCTTCCACACATTGAGATATACCAGAATTTGAGTAGTTTAGAAATAGTCTTTTCTGCAGTGCATATTGCACTTTCATAAAAAATCTGACAACACACAAGAAGTTTTGAAAAAAGACGTCATGGAGCTCATGAACTTAATACGCCATATGCAATATTTTTCGCTTTATAAGGTGCACTTTAAAAGCGCTCGCTAGTTACAAATGTTGTCTCTCTTTTTTTTTTTTTTTTTTTTTCTTCTAGCGGGGAAGCTTCAGGCAGTCTTTTAAACAGCCTGCACTCCCAACCAAGAGATGGGAGACCAGGGGGTCACCCAAAACCCCTGCTCGTTCCCGCCCTCCGGAAGAACGGCCGCCCCAGCGAAAGTCCCCTCTGTTTCCGGTGTAGCTTCCCTCACCAAGGGGCCGCACACCGAAGGTGGTGATCCGACTGGAACCTGGGGGGCAGAAGATTTCGGACAGGTGAGTAGGAGCAGTGCTCCCCTCTACCCTCTCTCCAGTAACCCCTTCAGTACCACCTCCAGTGCCCCCCTCCGGGACCCCCTCCAGTACCTCGGCCAGTATCCCCTCCTCCCCACGTGTGGACTTGGGCAGCAATCTCCTTTAAATGGTTAATTTACCTGGGACGCTGCTGCAGCAAGGGGGGGGGGGGGCTGCCTTCTTTGTACACGCTGCACGTCTGCTGCGGTATCCCAAGCTGACGGCGTCCTCTGGAGCGCACCATGAGAGGAGGGGCGGAGTTTACTTCTCTGAGTGCTGCTTCCGGGTTGGCGCATCAGTTCTGGGGCATCCGGGGCCGTTGTTAATTGAGGCCCCGTCTTCTGTGCGGCCTATTCATGCAGGGTCCCCCCCATGGCTTATTGTCCCTGGCCAGTATGTGCGTGTGCTGCGCCGTCATCAAGTGGCTCGGCTCCGGACTCATTGCTTTCCGCTGCCCAACCCACGGAAGAACCGGAATGGGCATGTTCCCTCTCTAGGGCGGTGCAGGATGTCTCCAATAACAACAAAGCTATTGTGGATATATTGGGGCGTTTGTCGGCGTGTGTCTCCCGTGTCCTTGGCCTCTCCTCCTCCTGCTAGAGTCTCACTCGGACATGTCCTCAGTTGAAGAGGCATGTTTCGAGGAGAAGAGGGTCAGATGAGGATTTTGTCTCACCAGAGGGTCAGTCGCCCAAACTATCCTCCATGGTGGACAATTTAATTACTGCAGTTATTGAGACGATGCAGGTTGAGGATCCAGCTCTGTCATCTGCCAGCGCAGGTTTTTCCTTTAGGAAGTCCCGTCATTCGCACAAGTGTTTCCCCAGCCACCAGGAGTTTGAGTCCTCTCTCTCCAAGGAGTGGAATTTCCCTGATAAACATTTCATGTTGCCAAAACGCTTGAACATCCTTTTCCGGAGGATTTGAGTTTCCCGCTTGGCTAAACATACTTCCTTGCCGATGGCGGATGGGGCTTCTTTTTCTGATATCAAACATAAGAAGCTGGAAGCGTTTGCAAAATCTGCCTTTGAAGCAGTGGGTACAGCGCTGCAGCCGGTGTTTGCCTCTATATGGGTGAGCAAGGCTATGGGAGAGTGGGCAAGTAATTTACATCAGGGTCTCGACTCGGGAGTCCCCTCGGGGGAACTTGCAGATGTGGCCCTCCAGCTCTCTCGCATGCCAGTGCATATATTTGTGAAGCATCCTTGGAAGCGGCCAGGTTTATGGCCCGCTCGTCAGCCCTATTGATGGCTATTCACCGTAACCTATGGCTCTCCTGCTGGGCGTCAGATAATGCTTCAAAAGCGGACCCTGACGGACCTCCCCTTTACCGGCGGCAGACTTTTTGGTAAGCGCCTGGATGAGATCATTTCGGACGCTACAGGTGCTAAGAGCACCCATTTACCTCAGAACAGGGGGCCGTAAGGCAAAAAAGCGGAAGCCTTTTTTTTTTTGTCTCTTTCTGAGTTTTTACGGCCCCAAGGGAGCATCCGATAAGTTGGCTGCAGGCCAGAAGCGCAAGCCTTCCTTCAAGCCGCAGCCTTCCTGGCATTCCCGTCAACAGGGCTCCAAGTCTTTTAACCCTAAGGGCTCCGCTGCATGATGGGCAGCTCCCGGTGCCCTCCGTTCGGGTGGGCGGCCGGCTTCATGTGTTCGGCATGTTTGGCTGGCTCACGTCTCAGATGCATGGATGAGGGAGGTCATTGCAGAGCGCGACTTCAAGTCCTCCCCTCCGTCCCGTTTTTTTTTCCGGTTTAGGCTGCTTTCACACTAGCGTTCGGGTTTCCGTTCGTGAGCTCCGTTTGAAGGAGCTCACGAGCGGACCCGAACGCAGCCGTCCAGCCCTGATGCAGTCTGAATGGAGGCGGATCCGCTCAGACTGCATCAGTCTGGCGGCGTTCAGCCTCCGCTCCGCTCGCCTCCGCACGGACAGGCGGACAGCTGAACGCTGCTTGCAGCGTTCGGGTGTCCGCCTGGCCGTGCGGAGGCGTGCGGATCCGTCCAGACTTACAATGTAAGTCAATGGGGACGGATCCGTTTGAAGATGCCACAATGTGGCTCAATCTTCAAGCGGATCCGTCCCCCATTGACTTTACATTGAAAGTCTGGATGGATCCGTCCCAGGCTATTTTCACACTTAGCTTTTTTTAGCTAATATAATGCAGACGGATCCGTTCTGAACGGAGCCTCCGTCTGCATTATTATGGGCGGATCCGTTCAGAACGGATCCGCCCGAACGCTAGTGTGAAAGTAGCCTTAGTTAACTCCGGCCTTTTTGGCAATTCACATACTGCTGCAGCAAAGTGTGATTGTTCCGGTTCCTGCGCAAGACCGTTTTCAGGGGTTTTACTCCAATCTCTTTGTGTTTTCCAAAAATGAGGGGACGCTCTGTCCCGTTCTGGACCTCAAGGCGTGCTACCGTTTCCTTCACGTCCGCAGATTCCGAATGGAGTCACGGAGTTCGGTCATTGCGTCCATGGAACCTGGGGAGTACCTGTCCTCGGCGGACAGCTTAAACATTGTTCTGGACACCCTGGAGCGCTTCGGATGGATCCTGAACAGGCAGAAGTCTTCTCTTTATCTATCACAGCGGTTGACTTATCTGGACATGGTACTGGACACTTGTCAGGCCAACATGTTCTTGCCTCCAGAAAAATTATCCGCTCTTCGTCTGTAGATTCTTCCCTATGCTCAATTCAATACCAGAACGCTTCAGCGAGCCATTCTGTCCAGCTGGGATCGCTCCCCCAGGCTTGAGTAGCGTCCTGGCTTTTACACTTCTAGGGCTCTGATCAAAAGCTGCCACCCTGGGGCCACTGCCACCAATGATTTAATCGTGTGGAGGGGGGGCGCAATTAATATAATACTTAGAAGGGAGGGGCTGTGGCCACTGCGCCACCAATGATTATAGTTAATATGCCTGAATAAAAACGTAGCCTGCATGTGCCGGCCATATCCGATACCTGGCCTGGCCGATACTGCGCGCCGTGATCAGCTGCGATTAACCCCTCAGTTCCGGAGGGTTTAATTGCGGCGGATCATGGCGCGTAGTATTAGAGGCCAGGGATGTGCCTGGCACATGCAGGCTACGTTTTGTATTCAGGCATATTAACTATCATTGGTGGCGCTGTGGCAACAGTGCCTCCCCTCCTCCTAGTCTGCTCTCATTGGTGGTCAGCGTCAGACGTGCACAGTGGGGAGGGAGGGACTCTCTCCTTCTCCACTGTGCTGGCTCAGGAGGACATGGTGCGTGCCGAGAGTGACGCATGCCATGTTCTACTGCGATCTGCGATAGAGATTTAGTTTATATCGTTTAACAAATTATATCGTTTATATTGCATATCGTCTATATCGCCCACCCCTATTGCGCCCCCTTTCCATCAGATCCTTGGGATCTTAATCTAGTGCTCAACACTCTCCAATCTTCTCTGTTTGAGCCTTTGCAGCAGGTGTCGCTGCGCTTCCTGTTGTGTTTTTTTGTTTTGTTGCAATTACTTCTATCCATAGAGTGTCGGAACTCAGGATAAGGTGGTCCTTCGCCCTGTGCAGTCCTTCTTGCCGAAGGTGGTGTTGGCATTCCATCTAAATGAGGAGATTATTCTTCCTTCATTTTGTCCGGACCCGTCTCATCCTCGGGAACAGTCTCTCCATACTCTGGATCTGGTGCGTGCAGTGCGTATCTATCTGTCCCAGACGGCATCTTTCAGGCGGACGGATTCCCTGTTCGTGATTCCAGAGGGGCTGAGACGAGGGCTGGCAGCGTCAAAGACTTCAATTTCCAGATGGGTTTGTTTGGCTATTGTGGAAGCGTACCAGGTTAATGACCGGGTACCCGCCCTTCTGGGTGACTGCTCATTCGGCTCAGGCAGTGAGGGTCTCTTGTGCGGTGCATCACGGGGCTTTCGGCCCTTCAGGTGTGCAAGACTGCGACCTGGTCGTCTTTGCATACTTTTTCCAAGTTTTACAGAGTGCACTCCTTTGCATCTTCTGACGCCTCTTTGGGGCGTAGAGTTTTGTAGACGGCGGTTCCCCGATTGGCAGGGGGTTGAAGTTAAGCCCACTCCCAGGGACTGCTCTGTAATGTCCCATGGTCAAAGCCTGTGTCCCCACAATGAGACGGATGATAAAACTAGATTTTTGTATTTACCATAAAATCTGTTTCTCTTCCGCTCATTGGGGGACACAGCTCCCGTCCAGTTTTTTGTATATGGGCCTTTTCGGGCCTGTGTGGTTTTCGGTTTGCACATAATGTGATTTTTTTTTTTTTTTTTTTTTAAATTTGTCTGGCTTTTCCTACTGCTTTTGCACTAAACTGATTAGCTTGGTCCCTGCATGAGGGGATATAGCTTAAGAGGGAGGAGCTTACACTTTGTGTTCTTAGTGTCCGCCTCCTTGTGGCAACAGCTATACCCATGGTCAAGGCGAGATCCTGATATGGGGGTCTGATGTGAGGTCCTGATGCGAGGTCCTGATGCGAGGTCCCGATGGGAGGTCCCGATGCGAGGTCCCGATGGGAGGTCCCGATGCGAGCTCCTGATGTGAGGTCCCGATGCGAGCTCCTGATGTGAGGTCCCGATGCGAGCTCCTGATGTGAGGTCCCGATGCGAGCTCCTGATGTGAGGTCCCGATGCGAGCTCCTGATGTGAGGTCCCGATGCGAGCTCCTGATGTGAGGTCCCGATGCGAGCTCCTGATGTGAGGTCCCGATGCGAGCTCCTGATGTGAGGTCCCGATGCGAGCTCCTGATGTGAGGTCCCGATGCGAGCTCCTGATGTGAGGTCCCGATGCGAGCTCCTGATGTGAGGTCCCGATGCGAGCTCCTGATGTGAGGTCCCGATTTGGGGTTCTGATGTGAGGTCCCGATTTGGGGGTCTGATGTGAGGTCCCGATTTGGGGGTCTGATCTGACGATGATCTCATATGAGGTCTGATGAAAATATTTTTTTCTTATTTTTACTTTTTTATTCTTATTCCTCTAAAACCTGGGCTGCTTCTTATAAAGCAAAAAATACTGTAAATTGACCATACAAAAATATGGCGAAGTTCCAGGTAAAATCCGCTCAAAAGACGAGGGGGCACTGCCTCCGAATGGAGACTAAAAAGGCATCAAGGCCTCTTTACTGTAAACTGTAAATCTGTGGAATAGTCTACCTCAGAACGTGCTCACAATGGGAACAGTGGACAGTTTAAAAAAAGGATTAGATCCTTAGAACTAAATAATATTAATGCTTATGAAATTGTGTAGAAGTCTTGGTCTTACTGCACTTTTCTATAATTCACATAGAAAATAATAAATTAGACGGGCCGGCCAAGTGGCGTGAGCAGGGTAAGGTTGCAGATTTTGCCAGAAAACCCTTTTGCAACAAAATCTGCGCCTTCAATATGCCACAAAGTGGTATACAGTCAGGTCCATAAATATTGGGACATCAACACAATTCTACAATTTTTGGCTCTATACACCACCACAATAGATTTAAAATGAAACAAACAAGATGTGCTTTACCTGCAGACTGTCAGCTTTAATTTGAGGGTATTTACATCCAAATCAGGTGAATGGTGTAGTAATGTGCGGTTTTTTTTTTTTTTTTTTTTTTTTTTTTTACACCTGGCTCCATGATTGTCCAGTTGGTCTGCCCTGTTTTTGGTGGAACAATTTGTACAAACAATCCCACAGACAAGGGATCAACTATATGTATGACCATCTTAAGAGGGATTGAGACCAGGCTGAGAGTGTGTGTTCATATTGACATTTATATGTTGGGCAAAAAAAATCTGCAGCAAAAATAGACCTAAATCAGGCAGAGAAAAGGCATTTTCTGGAGTTCCGGTGACAAACCAGGCTCTCCACGGGGCTGCCGGGCGGAGCCTTCAGCCCAGCAGTGAGCCAGGTGACATCACTGATGGGCGGGCTTTAGCGCTGTCCTAGCCTGTAAAACGGCTAGGGCAGCGCTAAAGCCCTCCAATCGGAGCCTGTGACGTCACCGAACACACTGCTGGGCAGAAGCCTCCACCCGGCAGTTTGTTATTGTAAATAAAAGATCGTTTGCCCTGTGCAATCATTCGCAGAGCATCGGAGCATGAAAAAATCTGATGCTAACATCAGGGTGCTGCCTGGGTGTAAATATGGGTATGTCCGGGTTCAGCTCTGAACCCGGACAACCTCTTTAACATGTAGACAGTATTAGTAAATGTGGGCTATTGTCTGAATAGGAATTAATATCTTCCTATTGCTGCAGATTTTTTTTGCCCAACATATAAATGTCAATATGAACACACACTGTCAGCCTGGCCTCAATCCCACTTAAGATGGCCATACATGTAGTTGATCCCTTGTCTGTGGGATTGTTTGTACAAATTATTCCACCAACAACATGGCGGACCAACTGGACAATCATGGAGCCAGGTTAAAAAAAAAAGCACACATTGGAAAATGATTGGTCGATCATGCTGTAGGCATTCAGCTGACCATTGGCGAAAAACTCCTGTGGAATACTCAAGTAATGGTTTGAAAAAACCTCTTGTGTGGATGGGCAGCTATTTCATTGTCACTTGATCTGTTAGTTCTAAGCAGGAGTGAATTTGGCACTGGTATGAATGTAACCTTTACTAAATTGGCATGAATGTAACGTTTATTAAACTTTCTTTTCTTCTGTAGGGGCAGTACCCATCATCAGATGTCCAAGGGGCAATGCTGCAGAGATGGTTGCAGTGGTGAGACTTACATTGGCAATTACTGTGGTTAGCTCTGGCAGAGAGGGCACATATAGGGGGGCAGGGGATGGGGAGTGAGCTGTATGTTCCACATACTCGTCTCTAGCACTCAGTGGGACGCTGAAGATGGACTCTCCTTAGCAGCACTCTAAATGAGCATCGCTAAAGAGACTCTTTACACGCTGTTATTTAGTAAAGAGAAAAATCTTTCCCATATCTGCTTATAAAGTGTATAACAACCCCGTACCTACATTAAAGAGTAACTAAACCTTTGTTAACGTTTTTAATATGTTGGCCCTAATAAAACTATTTGTCTTATACTTTATTAATCAGGTTTGTATTTTTATGACACTTTTACCTCCCTAAAGTGCACCATTCCCTGTGCACTTAGCGGAGTACGGAGTACACATTTTATCAAGGGGCCGCAACAGCGCTGCGAGTACGGGCAGGAGCACTCATTACTGCTCCTGCTCCCCGTATAATTACTAGCTCCTGGCATAGCACATGGGTACCCTGTACCCATTTATTATGCCAAGATTAGTGGAGAGGGCTCCTGCTTCTGCTTGCTCCGCTCAGCTAAGGCTCTTTCACACCTGCGTTCTTTTCTTCCGGCATAGAGTTCCGTCGTCGGGGCTCTATGCCAGAAGAATCCTGATCAGTTTTATCCTAATGCATTCTGAATGGAGAGAAATCTGTTCAGGATGCATCAGGATGTCTTCAGTTCAGGACCGGAACGTTTTTTGGCTGGAGAAAATACCGCAGCATGCTGCGCTTTTTGCTCCGGCCAAAAATCCTGAACACTTGCCGCAAGGCCGAATCCGGAATAAATGCCCATTGAAAGGCATTGATCCGGATCCGGCCTTAAGCTAAACGTCGTTTCGGCGCATTGCCGGATCCGACGTTTAGCTTTTTCTGAATAGTTACCATGGCTGCCGGGACGCTAAAGTCCTGGCAGCCATGGTAAAGTGTAGTGGGGAGCGGGGGAGTAGCATACTTACCGTCCGTGCGGCTCCCGGCGCGCTCCAGAGTGACGTCAGGGCGCCTGATCGCATGGCACGTCATCCATGCGCATGGGGCGCTCTGACGTCATTCTGGAGCGCCCCGGGAGCCGCACGGACTGTAAGTATACCGCTCCCCACTACTACTATGGCAACCAGGACTTTAATAGCGTCCTGGCTGCCATAGTGACACTGAAAACATTTTGAAGACGGATCTGTCTTCAAATGCTTTCAGTTCACTTGCGTTTTTCCGGATCCGGCGTGTAATTCCGGCAAGTGGAGTACACGCCAGATCCGGACAACGCAAGTGTGAAAGAGGCCTTAAAGAACTGCATGTCAGCTCTTAATTTAGCGGAGCAGGCAGAAGCAGGAGCCCACTCCGCTAATCCTGGCATAGTTCATGGTTACAGGGAAGTAAAAGTGTCATAAGAATAGAAAATGGAGTAAAGGGGTTGTCTCACTTCAGCAAATAACTTTATCTACATGCTGAATGCTAATACAAGACACTTACTAATGTAT
This sequence comes from Bufo gargarizans, assembly GCF_014858855.1. Taxonomy (NCBI): domain Eukaryota; kingdom Metazoa; phylum Chordata; class Amphibia; order Anura; family Bufonidae; genus Bufo; species Bufo gargarizans. The sequence goes on along the minus strand of NC_058090.1, from coordinate 66,938,169 downwards.
TGTTATTATCCTTATTGCCTCCTTTGCTGGCTGGATCTATTTTTCCATCAAAATAAACACTACTTGTTTCCATGGTTACGACCACCCTGCAATCCAGCAGCGGTGGTCATGCTTGCACATTATAGGAAAGTGCCGGCCTCTCTGGTGGCCAGGACCATGGGAGCTCACATAGGCTGGTGCTTTTTCCTATAGTGTGCAAGCGCTACCACTGCTGCTGGATTGCAGGGTGGTCGTAACCATGGAAACGAGCAGTGTGTAATGTGATGGAAAAATGAATCCAGCCAGCAAAGGAGGCAATATGGATAATAACAATACATTAGTAAATGGTTTGTATTTACTTCCTCTACATGATAAATGCCACTTGCTGAAGTGAGACAACCCCTTTAATAAAGCATATTACAAATAGTTTTATTATTATGGAGAAAAAAAAATACAAGTTTTAGGTACTCTTTAAAGAGAGTAAAATGATAGTTACTTTAAAGACTTGTGAACACTGGTACAAAGAAAAAGTGCCCATAGCAACCAGTTAGATTGATCCTTTCATTTTCCAAAGTAGCTCTGAAAAATGAAAGGTGGAATCTGATTGGTTGCTATGGGTAACTGAACCAATTTTCCTTTGCAATAGTGTTAGTAAATTCGGATTTGTCCTACTTTGGACAAATCCGAATCTTTGCGATTCGTTTACAATGCAGTGAGTTCCTGATCGCTTGTACAAGTATTATAATGTGTGGGCTCCGGTGAGGCCACATGAAGATGGCTGCCAGTACCGCAAGACTTTGCGAGTCTCGCTCATGTGCTGTTAAATTTATGCATGCACCACTACTCACATGATTTCAGAACGAATCCAAACACGGATTCGTTCAGTATGCCGCAATCGTGAACAAATCATAGTCTCGCTTTACTATTAATTTTCTACATTCGGCCTCAGCGGACCCCATACATTATAATACATGTAAGGCAAAGATTCCAAAGCGGGACGAATGCGAATCTACTAACTCTGCTTTGCACCAGTTTTTAGAAATCTCCCCCAGTGTTTCATCAAAGACAACCTGTTTTAGTGTAAGGTTCCTGACGCCCCTCCAGCAGACAGCTGATTGCCAGTGGTCGCTGCTTGTCAGTGAGGCAGTAACACTGTAGCTTCCTCTACAGAGTAGTGTTAAAAAAATGGCCGTTCAGGTGATGCCATGGCTGTGCCAGAGCAGCTCTCCATTATGTACCATAGAGGGTAAGGGGGTCCTGAGGAGGGGAAGCGAAAAAATGGCCATTCAGGTGATGCCATGGCTGTGCCAGAGCAGCTCTCCATTATGTACCATAGAGGGTAAGGGGGTCCTGAGGAGGGGAAGCGGGTCATGGATGGTGAATAGAAAAAAATAGCTTTTATTGCTCAGAAATACTGCAGATGATTAAATGAGCTCTTGCTCAAGTTTACGCATTATTCCAAATTATAACATAGCACCTCTATCTGTTTAACACTGTCATATTTCCTCTTAGAAACTGGATAAGAAGTTGCGTGAAAATCTTCGAGATGCCAGAAACAGTCTTTTTACTGGAGATAACCTCGGGACAGGACAGTTTAGGTAATAAATACCTGAAATTAGTTGTATGTATAACTTGGGTGACCACAGAGCATCATAAACCTACATTATCATGGCTACAAAAGGTTAGCTTTCATTAGGATGGCCAGCAGGCCTATTATGTAACATTTCCATGCTGTGCAGGTTTTGTTAGATTGTCCTACGCTGTATGCGGTTCCTATTTGGCTACAATTATACCAAGGTAATGAAACCATTTCTAGTGTAATCTCAGAAGGGATGAAGTAGAACACGTGATTGTTGCTGAAGCAGAAGTTGGGTATGTATGAGAATAGTCCGGCTTCAAAAGCTTATCAGTTATCATATTATAACCACATTTCTGAACAGTGTAATCAGGAAGGGTGTCCTCCTCTCTATATAGGTACCACGATCTTGTACAGAACTTGTACAGTGGGAAAAATGCTGCAACGTAAGAATGTTTTAAAAAAAAAAATAGATGTATTAATACATTATTTTTATCATTTAACTGCAAAGTGACTGACCAAAAGAGAAATCTAAATCAAATCAATATTGGGTGTGACCACCCTTTGCCTTCAAGACATTATGAATTCTTCTAGGTACACTTGCACGCAGATTTTGAAGTAGCTTGGCAGGAAGGTTGTTCATTCATCTTGGAGAACTAACCACAGATTTTCTGTGGATGTCTGCTTGCTCAAATCTTTCAGTCTCTTTGTGTAATCCCAGACAGACTCAGTGATGTTGAGATCGGGACATATTGCCACTTCCAGGACTCCTTGTACTTCTTTTTCGATGAAGATGGTTACTAATGATATTGGCTGTATGTTTAGGATCATTTTCCTGCTGCAGAATAAATTTACAGCCAATTAGACGCATCCCTTAATGTATTGCATGATGAATAAGTATCTGCCTGTATTTCTTAGCATTGCGGACACTATTAATCCTAACCAAATCCCCAAGTCTGCAGCCCCAAACCTACAAGAAACCTCCACCATGCTTCACTGTTGCCTGCAGACACTCGGTATTGTACAGCTCTTCAGCCCTTCTGTCATGGCCAAGTATTTCAAATTTCGACTCATTGGTCCAGAGCACCTGCTTCAGATTTTCTGCACCCGAGTTCCTATGTTTTCATGCATAGTTGAGTCGCTTGGCCTTGTTTCCACTTTGAAGGTATGGCTTTGGCTGTAGTTCTTCCATGAAGACCACTTCTAGCCAGACTTCTCTGGACAGTAGATGAATGTACCTGGATCCCATTGGATTCTTCCACTGCTGGACATCTTCCAACCTTAACATCACAATGAATGCTGTCCTCTGCTGAGTAATACGGGCAATACTTATCCATCATGCAGTACCATCTGTGAGGCATCTGATTTGTCTCCAAATTTATTCTGAGGCAGGAAAAAACAAACAGCCAATGTCATTGAAAGCTGTCTTCAGTGTAAAGAACAACAAGTAGTCCTGGAAGTGATGCTATGGCCCCCACAGCGCCCTAATCTCAACACCTTCAAGCATTTCTGACATTTCATGAAGAGACAGGATTTGGACAAGCTGACGTCTTTGGTTAGTTCTCCAAGATGTTTGTAACAACCTCCCTGCAGAGTTCCTTCACAAATTGTGCGCAAGTGTACAAAAAAGAATTGATGCTGTTTTGAAGGCAAAGGGCAGTCACACCAAATATTGATTTGATTTAGATCTTTCCTTTGTTCATTCACTTTGCAGAGTGTTAATTGATAAAAACAAACCATTAACACTTCTATTGTTGAAAGCATTCTTACTTTCCAGCATTTTTTCCAACCCTGCCTAAAACTTTTTCACAGTACTGTGTGTAGAGGCAAGACTTGTACACCAGAGATGTACCGTTTGTAGTTAGTGCTCTTCCCGATTACTTTGTATATTAAAGGTTGAATACCTCTGTATTTGCATCTTGTGAGGTTAGATTAGCAGCCTTCATCATCTTACAGTGGTTAACAGTAATTTCCTTTTTTTCCTCCCTCAGCTTCCAGAGACCTTTGTTAGTTCTTGTGGATAGAAACATAGACCTTGCCACTCCTCTTCACCACACGTGGACATATCAGGCCCTGGTGCATGATGTTCTGGTGAGCTTTTATGTCTTAAATTTCCTTAGGAAATGCAAGAATATAGATAAGTAGATAGGCAGACAGATACCACACATGATACGGCTTTCTACAAGCATCTAACAGCTGTCTTCTTCAGATATTGTCATAGTAAGCCTATTTAAATAAAGCAGTTTTTTACACCAAAGAAATAACCTTCCATGGCCTGGGGTAGAAAGGGAGGGAACCAATAAAGCCGCCTCTTTTACAGATTTTACATATTCCTCAACTTCAGTATATTTACAGAACAGGTTTATTCCAGGCGCCCAAGTGGATGCCAGTCAAGCGTCTGGGTATCAGAGACTTCCAAGAACCCAGGAAAGATGGACATAAGTTGGATTTACCGCATCTGTCTTCTGTTATTTGCTACACCCAGCTCTCAATGGCAAATCATATAACTTTCTCACAGCCAGGGAGAAGGTGACTTATTTTTTTTTCTCCCTGGCTGTGACTCCAGGGAGGAGGAGATGCCCCTTGAGCAATATGGCCGTACTGGGGGGGAACAGAGCAGCGCATAGGGAAAATAGTAAGCGATCTCGCATCACTTCAGTATGCCCTACCCTGCCAGCTTTTTACATGATAATTTCAGGGCCGGTGAAAGGTCCTCTTTACAGCAAATAAAAATTGAAAATCTGTTTGTGTTACACTATATGATAGGTATAAAAATATACTTTTTTTTCACAACCTATAATCCCAATATTAAAAACACAATATGTAAAAATTGTTTTAAAGGAAGCTGCTTTGGTCACAGAACAAAATGTAAAAAAAATAATAATCTAGTACTTATTTTAAAGAAGCATTCCAGTTAATAAGTACATTAACAACTGTTATAACTGATGCTATTATTAACCCTTTGCGATCTCTGGTCTTTAAAAATGGCCCCTGCTCCTAGAGCACAGTGGCTGCCATGTCCAGGGGCCAATGTCTGCAATTGATGATAACTCCAGTCACATACATTAAACCCCACGGATGCCGTGGTCAAATGTGACCACGTCGTATGAAAGCTGAAAACTCTGAAGCGCTGCTCTTCCGGGCCTGAAATGGCTCTTCATTGGGAGCTGTCCTTTTGCTGAACCTGCTGGAGACTGTTAGCCCATTCACAGGTATATTCCAGGTAGCAGCACTACATTGGAATTTACAGAATTTTCGATTTGGCAATGTGCTGAATCCCATTGCTAAACCGAAATGGCAGTACAATGATTGCCTGTTAGGGCCTTGGGGACCTGAAAAAGAGTAAAATAAAAAAAATTCAACTCCCCACCTCCCCCTTTCTCCAGAATAAGGGTCCATTCACACGTCCGCAAAATGGATCCGCATCCGTTCCGCAATTTTGCGGAACGGGTGCAGACCCATTCATTTTCAATGGGTCCGGAATGTGCTGTCCGCATCCACATTTGCGGATCCGCACTTCCGCATTCGTGCTTCCGTTTCCGCAAAAAAATAGAACATGTCCTATTCTTGTCCACAATTGCTGACAAGAACAGGCATATTCTATTAGTGCCGGCAATGTGCGGTCGGCAAAATGCGGAATGCACATTGCTGCTTTCCGTGTTTTGCGGATCCGTGGCTCCGTGTATCCGCAAAACACATTGCGGACGTGTGAATGGAGCCTAAAAAGTATATCATATGCATCGGCACAAACAAAACTATATAAATATGGTATAGTTGTAAGCCTACTGACTCTGAGGATGAAAGGCATGGGTCAGTTTTACTGCATAGGGAATGATGTAAACAAAAACATAAAACTATGGAGGAATTGCATTTTCTTTTTCTAAATCCACCCCATTTACAATTTTCTTCCAGTTTCCCATTATATCATATGCAACACTGGTGCCATTAGAAAGTACACTTGAACTGCAAAAAAAAAGCCTTTATTTGTGAATGGAAAAACATAAACTCAAAAACTGAAGATCTGGAAGGGGTTAAATAATTGGGATCACTTGTGATAATGGCGGACACATTTTTATTTAGTTATTTAAAGAAGCACTCCAATAAATATTTTATTCTCTGACCTTTTAGAAAGGAACATGATGTAAACTGTAGTGAAAGTAATCTTACCAGTGACTGTATTTGTGAGTTATAACCTCCCTTCTGATCCACACTCTGACTCTCCAAATAACACAGCATTTTATATGTGGACAGGAAGCCAGTTTCTCTGTGTATTCCTGCCTTGTTCCCATTGTGTCCCATTCTTTTCTTGTGGGCCATGGTCATGCCTGACACCCAGGTTCTCTAGCCCTGATTTGTTAATGGTTCTGCTGGGAGTGCTCTTCTCCTTTGACAGCCTGGTATGAAGTTGGGGGTTGTCGACTTCTGACACTTCTACCCTTTTCACGTCCGCAGTTCTCTGGCCCTTGGTGTCCAGACACCGTTTTCAGTTCATTTTCTTCTCGTGCCATGTCGTGTCTGTTCATCACTCTAGGGGGGTCTTTTCCTGCATGCTGTGGTTTTATCTCTGTCCAAAATTCCGGAACACTTGCCGGATCCGGCCCAAAGTGTTTCGGCAAAACTGATCCGTTTTTGCGATCTGCGCATGCTCAGGCCGCAAAAAAATTGAAAAAAAGAAATGCCGGATCCGATGAATGTAGCAACCCTAAATTCAGGTGGAAGAACGGCCCCTGAAGAGGAAGACGCCAGGGTTTGTCGGCAAGAAGGGCAACTAAAGACACGTGCCACACCCGGCGCGGCCAATCTGGGGCCACGAGAATGACTGGCAGTCCCTCGGACTTGATCTTCCGGAGAATATGCGGAATGAGAGGAAAAGGTGGGAACACGTAAGGAAACGAACTCCACGGAATCACCAGCGCGTCGCACACCAGGGCAATCGGGTCCCTGAACAATGCGACAAAGTCCTCTACCTTGTTGTTGAAGCGGGAGGCCATGAGATCCACATCCGGTCACCCTCACCACTCGCAGATGGCTCGAAAAACCTGTGGGTGAAGAACCTACTCACCGGGATCGAGACGCTCCCGGCTGAGGAAGTCTGCGATCCAGTTGTTGACGCCAGGGATGTGAACTGCCGATAGTGCCGGAACTTGTTTCTCTGCCCAGCTGAGAATCAGCGCAGTCTCTGCCATGGCTGCCGGGCTCCAGTTGCTGCCCTGGTGATTGAGGTACGCCACCGTCGTGGAGTTGTCGGACTGAACCAGAACCGGGCGACCCCTCAAATGGTTGGCCCAATGCCGCAGAGAGGGACGAATCACTCAACTCCAGAACATTGATTGGAAGGGAGCGTTCCTTGCGTGACCATACTCCTTGAGCAGAGAGGTTTTCCAACACTCCTCCCCCCCCCCCCCAACCCCTGAGGCTTGCGTCCGTCGTGAACACTTTTTTAACGGAGAGGAAGGAACGAGCGGCCCAATGTCAACATCGGAGAGACCAACCACCATCTGAGGGCCTGGCGAACCTGGACAGGGAGACGCATGGGCCGATCCAAGGAGGCTGGGGAGCAGTCCCAGCTGGTCAGAATGGCTCACTGAAGCGCACTGGTATGAAATAGAGCATGGGGAACCGCTTCGAAGGCTGAGACCATGTGACCCAGAGCCCGCATACAGAGACGATTGGGGACCGGAGCTGGGTGCAACAAGGGGAGAATACGGAGAGCGGATAGCTTCTCCGGAGGCAAGAACGCCTTGGCTTAAAATGTGTCGTGCACCATGCTCAGATAAGTCAATCATTGCAACAGATCAAGACTTTTGCCTGTTAAGGATCCATCCGACGTTCTCCAGGCTGTCCAGAACTATGCTCATCTGCCATTGGCAAGGTAGTGTGTTTAGTCAAGCGGGAAACTGGCGGGTCCACTATAGGTGCGGACGACCATTTGTTAGTGAAATCCTCCAGAAAAGGATAAAGGACGTTTAAGCGTCTAAGGTAAAACGCCTATCAGGGAAATTCCACTCCTTGGAAAGACAGGAATAAAACTCCTGATGGTTGGGGAAACGCTTGTGCAAGGGATGGGACCTTCTAAAGGAAAAACCCAAGCTGGCAGGCGACTGTGCGGGATCCTCAACCTGCAACGTCTCGATCATCGCCATAATCAGATAGTCCACTGTGGAGGACAGTTTGGACGACTGACCCTCCGGCGAGACACCATGCTCATCTTACCCCTCCCTATCCTCATACTTTTGTGCTTAGTGTCCGCCTCCTAGTGACAACAGCTATACCCATGGTCAAGCTTGTGTCCCCCAATGATACAGATGAGAAGTAGAATTTAACAAAACTGGTGCAAAGGAAAAGAGTTGCCCGTAATAAGCATTCAGGTTGCAGATATGCAGGGATATTGGTGCACATGTTTACAATATTTAGTGAGCCTCGCCTCTTTCAGAAGTGTAAAGAGTAAAAAGGTCAGGATTACAGAGTAGAACACTTCTATGTCTCATTTATGATGTGCCACTTTTTAAAAAGTCACATCTCCACATCCGGTTAACTCCCTGGTGTACTTTTACAGACAGGCGTACACCACCTTGCACTTGTGCCAATGATATTATTAATGTGCGCCATTTCATACACTTGGCCTAACCTCACAAAACAAAGACAGACTTAAAACTCACTCCAAAACCAACGCAAATGATACCCCCCCAACAGCCGTAAAAAGGGTTATGCTATGATTGATGTAAAAAATGAAAATCAGACATCTTATAGTACATGACTGTTTCTGTTTCTAACAAAGTGACAAAGCTAGAACCATCCCTGCACCTTACTTGGGTTTCAGAGATCTCCACACTCATTGCTCTGCTAGATTTTCTTCAGGGTGTGTCCTTTCTGCTGCAGCTCTCTCCCTGAACCTGCCACAGCTTCCAACAGAATGTATGGCTGGTGGCAGTTTAAGATGTAAATGGAGTATGTTCAACCAGCTCAGTGAGATGGAAAAGAACAAACAGCAGGTGGCGCTCTACAGATACAGTTTATTGAATAGCTCACAGGTTTTACTACATTTTTAATTATATGCAATTACAAAAGTATTCAGATCTAGGTGGTGGTTTGAAAAATGTAGAATAGGGCTTCTAAAAATGAAAAATTTTGTCTTATTGGTTGTTGTTGCTGTCCTCCATTTTCCCGTGCACTTTCATACATTTCATAATGCGTATGTCACCATAGTACAGAATCTCTAGTGGAGTAGAGTCTGTGTGGTAGAACTCGCCTGTCTAACCACTACACTGGTGCCTCCTCTATGCCACTCACTGCATTGATCACCCATACAGTATAGTATTCCATTTATATGCTTGTATCCCTCTCACCCACAAAGCTGCTTTGAGCCCACATGGATGATCTCTGCCTTAGGGCCCATTCAGACGGCTGTAAAAACGAGTCTGCACCCTTTCATTTCAATGGGGCTGTAAAAGATGCGGACAACCGTGTGCTGTCTGCATCCGTGGTCCCATTCTGCGGCTGCGTAGAAAGAATAGAGCATGTCTTATCCTTGTCCGCAATCGCAGACAAGAATAGGCATTTTCTATTTATTATGGTTGCGGCAATATGCGGTATCCGTGTTTTGCCGATCCGCAAAACACTACGACCGTCTGAATGTGACCTTAAATTGGGTTTCTGGGATTTTTTAACTGATTCTTTTCTGGATAGGTCATCAGTATCTGGGAGGGGTCCAACATCCAAGCACAGCGCCGTACATTGGCAGTGCTTGGCCATGTGACCAGAATGTGATGTCACATGGCCTAGGCAAAGCTACCAGAAGGCCATGGTGTTACTGCGAGAGCTGGTGCCATCTCAAATAGCTGGACCCCCACCGTACAGATGCTGGTCACCTATCCAGAGGATTGGTCATGAGTTGAAAGAAAATCTAGAAAACCCTTTTGAGTATTATTCTGCCAGTCATTATAATTTTTCTATCTCCACCTCTCTGTCACGTGTATGACAGTTCCCTTTTATATGGAGTTGTAATAGGGCTAACATAAAGGTGCATGAGCCCGCCACTTGTAGCTCTATATGTTAGATTACAAAATGTTCCTCTCCGTACACATGGCGTCAGTACAGCAGTGCCCGGTGTGTCTGTACGGCCCCTCGTGTATTCGTTCATATAGAGTAAGATTCCTATTTCTTTCTGCAGATTAGGAGGTTACTTACTGAGTTAGAAAGCCTCTCCTTTACAGAAGAGGGTAACTGTCTTGCTGTGTGCGGTGCACTGTAGCAGAGCTGTGTTTTTCTGTGGTCGGGTGATCGGAGCTGAGCATCCTGAGCCAGTTAACACATTAGAGATGTGATTGAAGCTGACGGAGAGCATATCCACCTCCTCAGGTGTTTATTCTCTGCATGTTAAGTAGTATTAGGATGGGCGCTACATAAAAACGGCTTGGGCTGATTTCTGCATGATCCACAAGGAGCACGGGGAGAAATGGAGTCCATGGAATTCAGAGAGGACGCTGCACAGCCCTCATTGCTGGGACAGTCACTTTCCTGCATATGCCTATGTGAATGTGTAACCTATTGGATTGTATTACTGGATGAAACAGCATATTTACCTTACATGAGGATGAACTAGTTATATAGTGACTGCCTGTGACTTCCATTTCTTACGCTTCCCCATTTCCAACATTGATAATACTCCAGTTCTTTCAATGACTGCATTATACCTATTATAATTCCTACACATTGTACAGTTTCACATGCTCACGTTGCTGCTTTGTTCATACTTCTACTGAATACCGTACATTCTTAAAGGGGCTGGTCCCCCCTGGTTGCAGGTCCCCTGCGGGACTTGCAAAGGTGAAGCTTACTTATCTGTTTCCCAGCGCCAGCTCCCCGCTTCTTCTCCTGCAAGCCTGCGGCACCCCTCAGGGCTCCTGCAATGTCAACATCCGGTTTGACATTGCCGCAGCCAGTCACAGGCCTTTGCGGTGTCAGGCTCCCCTTTGTGTCGTTACAAATGGTCGCGTCCTGTGATTGGCAGCAACAATGTCAATCTGGATGTTGGCATCGCTGGAACCCAGAGGAGCGCCGCGGGTCTGCAGAAAAATGAGTAGGGGGCCAGGTAAGTAAGGGGACCAGCAACCTCCTCATTCTTGCACTGCCCCTTCAAGTAAATGCTTGCATTCCCCATGAGATAACCCTTCTAAAGCATCCTTTGTCTGCATTTCGGAGTTACTCCGTTGTCCCTCCTGGAAATGTATGAATAATGTGACAACCTGATATTTATCATTCCCCAGTGTACTCGGTGTACTGCTTGTATTAAAGGTGTTTCCTTCTCCCCTCTGGAATAAAATGAGGTGCACACACAAGCCAAGCATGCATGTTTATGGTGGACGGTGAGAGAAAGCCAAACAAGTATTTGGACAGCTGTTACCTTACGTGTATCATCTGCTTAAGGGGGTTCTAAAATACCATAAACAGATGTTTAGTGGCATAGAAACCTCTTACTCCTCTTATTTCTTACAGCGGCACATCAGTTCAGGGCACTCTAAGCCGTTTACACATCCCGTCCATGGGCAGTAATCACATTCATGATGGTGCTTTCCTAGAGGTGTCCTCTTGTTTAGGAGCTGAAAGTGTTCAGTACATGCGCAGATACAAGAAGTAGTATCTCCAGTAAGTGCACATGCGCTAAATACAATGCAGCTGCGGAGGTGGACACGTGTAAATTGTGTGAATGCTCCCATGTGCTATGGACGCAGCTGCTGCCATCCCATTTTAACACCATTTTCCCATGCACTGCAGGGAGGCATAGAAATGGGTACTGCAGTAAGGAATGAGGGAACTTACAGTTTTCTATGTCAGTGCACTTCAGTGTATGGCATTTTTTAAAGTCACCAGAAACGTGAAAATGTGATTTTTACAATGAGGACAGTTCCGTTGTATAACCTCCTTTTCTAACTGGCCAAGGGCTATGAAGCAGTACAATTAAAAGGGGCACATGCATGTCCTCTTCACTTGTTGCATTGGCCCCTTCTGAGTCTTGCTTTGTTCTTCAAATGGCCAACAGCACTTGCTGAATGTACCTAATATTCACCTCTTCTGTTCTAGGACTTTCATTTAAACAGAGTAAATCTGGAGGAGTCTGCAGCGGTGGAAAGCAGCCCTTCTGGGGCCCGACCTAAGAAGAAAAACAAGAAGTCCTATGATTTAACAGTGGCTGATAGATTCTGGCAAAAACACAAAGGCAGGTAAAGTCTAGATACTTTCGACAGAGATAAATATAGATGGAAAAACATATATGTCCTGATAACGAAAACTACAATCACTGTAAACTTGTTCAGTATGTATTCTTCACCTAGCCCAACAATCTGCCATTTAAATTTGGACAAGTTTACAGTGATTGTGGTTTTACGTATCAAGATATAAGCACTCTGTATGCAAAAATCTGCACATAAAAATACCAAAATATCTTTATTAAACATAATAAATACAAGAGTAAATTGGCAGTGACAAACACAAGGAGTATGCCATACAAACAAGGGTCAAATATAAATACCAGGAAACGGCACTGATATATACAGGAATGGGTGTATGTGAATAATCAAGCCATATGGTTCACCCTCCTGACCATGTAAATATCACTTAACTTACATTACAGAAAACTCCGACATGTGTTTCACATCCGCTTCATCAGCTTCCCTCTGAGGAAGTGGACACGTGTTTTTTTTTTTTTTTTTTTTGGAGGTGCCATCAACCGGGTCTGTAATGTAATATGCAAACGGATATTCTCATGGTCAGGTGGGTGAACCATATGGCTTATTCACTTACACCCATTCCTGTATGGAATTGAGGTCCCCTCCTGCCCATTGTGTCTATGGCCCATGGTGGCTGCTACTAAGAACAGCTCAGGCAAGATGGCAGCCCCCTTGGCCATGTTGAGGAAATAGAAAAAAAAATCTGCGACCAGAGAATAAAAACATATATAAAAAAAAAATATCTGTTGCTTTCTGGCTTTAATTGCTAAAAAACTATTTCTGTGACACATTTCCTTTCGGTCTATCCACAGCATTTCAGTTGGGTTAAGGTCTGGGCTTTGACTGGGCCCTTGCAACACCTTGATTTGACTTTGGCTAAGATTTGGCTGCTGGATAGGTGACCTACAATACTCTGGTATAGAAAGGAGTGCATGGTAAATTCAATGGTCCTGTGGCTGCAAAACGAGCACAAATCATCATCCGTCTAGCACTGTGCTTGACAGGTGGTAGGAGGTTTTGTGCTGATGTGCTGGGTCCAGTGCATTATCGCCAAACATTTCCACTTTGGCCTCTTCTCTTCAAACTGTTTAGAAATGGTCTTATAAACATTCCCACATTGATGGGCAACCACAGTGCTTCTTTAAAGTGTAACTATCATGTTTTCATAAAATTTAAAAAAATCTATTTTAGCATATGTTAATGCTGGTGATGCCTTATGCATAAATCAATCTTTAGTTTCTTCACATACCACTGTTTTCCTTGAGTTTTTTCCTTAGTTATGGCTGTTTTAACCCCTACAATATAAGGATCTTCTCAAGATGGCTCCTTCTCTGCCAGTTCTCTGAGGCCAAAACTGCCTTCCTTCACTTTCCATACACACTGCCAAGACTGGTGCCAATGTTATATTGATGACCTGTCCTTGACATTAACACACTCCTGAATGCTTCAGACCTGCAAACTGCCAAAAGTTCTGCTTTTATATAGTTGGCCAAACTTTCTGATGATCAGTTAATCAAAGGCATTTGATTAGTAGTCCAGACTGCTACTATTTACCCTAATTCTAATGGGAGCAGCAAGGGTGAACTTAACTTCTCACACACGGCACTTAAAGGGGTTGACCAACTCTCCAGTCACCACTATGGGACTACCTGAAATAGCAAAGGACCAGCTCCTATAGCGGTGAACAGAGGGTAACTGTGCTCTCTTCACCTTGGGGACCCTGTTTGGGAGATAGAAGCGGATCCCAGAGGTCCTCCACCTATCTGACATGTTGAACTTACAACAGGTACCAGTACAGTGGAAACCCCCCTTTTTTTTTTTTTTTTAAGGAATTCAACTCAGGGTGTGTTGATGGTTTTGACCCAACTGGTGTTTTTTTTATAGAATTTATTTTTAAAAAATTCAAACAGTAGGTAGTAGTAGCTTTAACCCAATTTTTTTTACAAGGGTTAAAAGGAAAAATAGCACCACAGAACATGTTACTCTATTTGTCCAGAAATAGTAAAAAAAAATAAAAATAAAATACCCCCTAAATGTGGTCATAAACTACTGTTTGGGAACACAGCAGGGTTCAGAAGGTAAGGAGCAGCATCTGGATTTTGTGACAGAATTTACTTAGATTAAGAGCCATAACATTTTATTTTTTTGTTGACTGAGCTGCGGGGTACATTTGGCCTTTATATCTCTCTTTATTTAATGGCAAAAATTGTAATTCTGTCTTTTTTTATTTTTTATCTTTTATGGGATTCATTCTGAGGTATAAATGAAATGATAACTATATTCTGCAGGTTGATACTATTATTTTGATACCAAATGTAAAGTTTTTGTTATGTTTTACTTAGGGCTGCACGATAAATCGAAAAAATAATCGAATCGCGATAATCGGCAAATGCGATATGGCGATTTGGCCGACCCGAAAATGCAGCGATTATATATAAAAGGGGCCCTGCGCACATAACTGCCTTTTGCGTGTAAAGTGTTTTACTAGTGTGTGTGTGGGTGAAACAATCTCTCTCCTAACAGGTCCGGCCTCTGTACTCACTATGAATGCAATGCACTGCAGCGAGCGGCAGCGAGGTGGCCGGCCGGCTGACGTCACTTAGTAACGCTCCTGCTTCCTGAAGTGGGAGGAGCGTTACTAAGTGACGTCGGCCGGCCGGCCACCTCGCTGCCGCTCGCTGCAGTGCATTGCATTCATAGTGAGTACAGAGGCCGGACCTGTTAGGAGAGAGATTGTTTCACACACACACACACACTAGTAAAACACTTAACACGCAAAAGGCAGTTATGTGCCCAGTTTAGGACACATGAGGGGGACCAGCATAAGATGCTATATGTCTTAAGCTGGCCCCCCTCATGGCCCTATGTGTCCTCCACACATCCCCTATAACAGCGCCCTCCACAGGTCCCCCATAACAGCGCCCTCCACAGGTCCCCCATAACAGCGCCCTCCACAGATCCCCCATATAACAGCGCCCTCCACAGATCCCCCATATAACAGCGCCCTCCACAGATCCCCCATATAACAGCGCCCTCCACAGATCCCCCATATAACAGCGCCCTCCACAGATCCCCCATATAACAGCGCCCTCCACAGATCCCCCATATAACAGCGCCCTCCACAGATCCCCCATATAACAGCGCCCTCCACAGATCCCCCATATAACAGCGCCCTCCACAGATCCCCCATATAACAGCGCCCTCCACAGATCCCCCATATAACAGCGCCCTCCACAGATCCCCCATATAACAGCGCCCTCCACAGATCCCCCATATAACAGCGCCCTCCACAGATCCCCCATATAACAGCGCCCTCCACAGATCCCCCATATAACAGCGCCCTCCACAGATCCCCCATATAACAGCGCCCTCCACAGATCCCCCATATAACAGCGCCCTCCACAGATCCCCCATATAACAGCGCCCTCCACAGATCCCCCATATAACAGCGCCCTCCACAGATCCCCCATATAACAGCGCCCTCCACAGATCCCCCATATAACAGCGCCCTCCACAGATCCCCCATATAACAGCGCCCTCCACAGATCCCCCATATAACAGCGCCCTCCACAGATCCCCCATATAACAGCGCCCTCCACAGATCCCCCATATAACAGCGCCCTCCACAGATCCCCCATATAACAGCGCCCTCCACAGATCCCCCATATAACAGCGCCCTCCACAGATCCCCCATATAACAGCGCCCTCCACAGATCCCCCATATAACAGCGCCCTCCACAGATCCCCCATATAACAGCGCCCTCCACAGATCCCCCATATAACAGCGCCCTCCACAGATCCCCCATATAACAGCGCCCTCCACAGATCCCCCATATAACAGCGCCCTCCACAGATCCCCCATATAACAGCGCCCTCCACAGATCCCCCATATAACAGCGCCCTCCACAGATCCCCCATATAACAGCGCCCTCCACAGATCCCCCATATAACAGCGCCCTCCACAGATCCCCCATATAACAGCGCCCTCCACAGATCCCCCATATAACAGCGCCCTCCACAGATCCCCCATATAACAGCGCCCTCCACAGATCCCCCATATAACAGCGCCCTCCACAGATCCCCCATATAACAGCGCCCTCCACAGATCCCCCATATAACAGCGCCCTCCACAGATCCCCCATATAACAGCGCCCTCCACAGATCCCCCATATAACAGCGCCCTCCACAGATCCCCCATATAACAGCGCCCTCCACAGATCCCCCATATAACAGCGCCCTCCACAGATCCCCCATATAACAGCGCCCTCCACAGATCCCCCATATAACAGCGCCCTCCACAGATCCCCCATATAACAGCGCCCTCCACAGATCCCCCATATAACAGCGCCCTCCACAGATCCCCCATATAACAGCGCCCTCCACAGATCCCCCATATAACAGCGCCCTCCACAGATCCCCCATATAACAGCGCCCTCCACAGATCCCCCATATAACAGCGCCCTCCACAGATCCCCCATATAACAGCGCCCTCCACAGATCCCCCATATAACAGCGCCCTCCACAGATCCCCCATATAACAGCGCCCTCCACAGATCCCCAATATAACAGCGCCCTCCACAGATCCCCATATATAACAGCGCCCTCCACAGATCCCCATATATAACAGCGCCCTCCACAGATCCCCCATATAACAGCGCCCTCCACAGATCCCCCATATAACAGCGCCCTCCACAGATCCCCCATATAACAGCGCCCTCCACAGATCCCCATATATAACAGCGCCCTCCACAGATCCCCATATATAACAGCGCCCTCCACAGATCCCCCACAACACAGCGCCCTCCACAGATCCCCCACAACACAGCGCCCTCCACAGATCCCCCACAACACAGCGCCCTCCACAGATCCCCCACAACACAGCGCCCTCCACAGATCCCCCACAACACAGCGCCCTCCACAGATCCCCCACAACACAGCGTCATCCACAGATCCCCCACAACACAGCGTCATCCACAGATCCCCCACAACACAGCGCCATCCACAGATCCCCCACAACACAGCGTCATCCACAGATCCAAATACCAAGCAAATAGACCTCTAGCACAATTCCTTTAAAATATTGCATCGCATATCGTTATCGCAATTTTTAGGGCCCTAATCGCAATCGCACAAAATTCCCATATCATGCAGCCCTAGTTTTACTACTTTTCTATAGTAAAATCACGTTTTCTTAAAAATCTGTTGTTTTGCATCACCATATACTAACAACATCAATAACATTTTTAAATTTCCATCAAAGCTGCTCTGTGGGGGGCTTGTTTTTTTTTGTGGGACAGGCTGTAGTTTTTATTGGTATCATTTTGGGGTATATATGACTTTTTGATTGTCTGTTACTTATTTTTTGGGGAGGTGAGGTATATCACCTGTATTTTTTATGCGGTACACCATACAGTATATATGAAATTATATTTTTGTTCTGCGGATAGATACGAATATGGCAATACCAAATTTTTTCATATTTTACAACATTTGCATCATAAAATCTCATTCTTTAATATGTTTGTTTTACATCGCTTTTTTTTTTTCTATCAAAGCGATTGTGTTGGAGCTTGTTTTTTGAATGATCACTATTCATAGCATTTTTGAGGGGGAAATGAGATGGTACAATTTTTTTGCCAATTAATAATAACGGGAGTACAGGAAAAGCGTGATATTTTTTCTAATTATGTACTGATACTTGAAAACCATGGAATTCAAAGAGAGTTTACTTTATTTTTCTCGTGACTGTATGTGTCAGCAGGATACTGTGGTATATTAAAGCGGTTATCCCATAAATAATGTAAAAATAAAAATCAGACATAATCTAGTACATGACAGCCTCTTTCTAACAGAGCTAGAACCAGCTGGGTACCTTACAGTGATCCAGAGATCTCCCCATTCATTGTTCCAGTTGTTATGCACTATATATTTTAAGCTGTCAGCTAGGACTGAAACGATTACTCGATTCAATCGTGTAATTCGACACAAAAAATCCTTGACGCAAATGTTTTCGAGGACTTGTTTGTGTTATGTGACCACGGAGCGGGAGTGAAGCGCTTGCTATTACTTACCTCTCCGTGGTCACCCGTACCGCGCTGCACTTTCAGCCCTGACGCATCGTCACATAGTATGTGTGCACTATGACCCGACGATGTGTGACGTCAGGACGGCAGTGCAGCACGCGGAGAAGAAGACGGAGGAGCTGTGGAGTGGCGCCCCTACAGGAAAGGTAAGTACAGGCACTAGGGGGCAAGCTGATGGCATTGGGGTGGGGGAGAGCTTGAATGCACAGGGGGGAGCTGATGGCACTGGGGGATAGTGGAGCTGATGGCACTGGGGGGAACTGATGCACTTGAGCTGATCAACGGGGGGAACGAAGAGTGTTGGGGACTGATGGCAGGGGGTCTGATGAATTTATATAAAGGAAAAC
Source organism: Bufo gargarizans (assembly GCF_014858855.1). Classification (NCBI taxonomy): domain Eukaryota; kingdom Metazoa; phylum Chordata; class Amphibia; order Anura; family Bufonidae; genus Bufo; species Bufo gargarizans. The sequence continues at coordinate 66,919,958 of NC_058090.1, read as the reverse complement.
AGTATTAGGCTACATTCTTTGAAAAAAAAAAATTTAAAAAAAAAGTAAATAAGTGATTTCTGTGGGCAGGATTTAATTTCCAGGAACGGATTCCGCATAAAACGGATGACATACGAATGTCATCCGTTTTTTTTGCGTAACCATTGACTTTGTATTGTACCAGGATCCGATTTTTGCGGAAAAGAATAGGACAAGTTTTATATTTAATCGGACATGCGGAACGGAACAACGGAAACGGACAGCACACATTGTGTTGTCCAAGTTTTTTCCAGGACCCATTGAAAATGAATGGGTCCAGAACTGGTCCTCATCTGTTCAGTTTTTTGCGGAACAGATCAGGAAAGAAACAACGGACGTGTGAATGGACCCTTAATTATTTTTTTCTTATTAGAGTACTCGATTAATCGTAAAAATAATCGATAGAATACTGGGCACATAACTGCCTTTTGCTATATTGTTAAAATAATCGTTTACTGCAACCCTACTGTCAGCTTAGGGTTGTGTCTTTTCTTAGGGGTGTGCCCTTTCTGCTTCAGCTGGTGACAGTTGAAGGATGGAAGCATGTGCTTCTATCTGAGTGAGCAGGACAGAGAAATTAGAAAAAGAGCAAAAAGCAGGTGGCGCTATAACAGATTTAATTGAATAACTCGATAGCTAGGATACATTTTTAACTGCATGCAATATCAAATGTATTCAGATCCAGGTGATGGTTTGAAAAACATTGAATATTTTTTGTGGGACAACCCCTTTTAAAAGAGGTCTGAACTTGCAGTATAGGGACATAACATTGCCACTTTACATAGTATTGATGCAGCCTCATTTGAAATCGGAAGTTCTGATCTGGGCACCAGATGCTCTGATGTTCAAAAGAATACAAAGAAAAAGATGATTAGGGTCATAGCACGTCTTAAGGCCCCCATAGATATTAGTGTATCGTCGGCCAAAACTCTTTGAAAATTACTAGTTTGGCCAAAAATGTAATGTGTACAGGAACTCCTGACAGATGATGTTGGGGAAGAGAAGGATCGAAGTGAATGTTTTCACCCGATCCTGGAGTTCTCCTAGGACATAAGCTGTTTGTAGAAGTGTGTCCGTTAGTGGTTTTATCCCTTCTGCCCATTGACGACACCTATACACTTGTCTGTATGTGTATGAGGGAGTCAGGAGTGAGAGCTCTTCGGCTGTCGGCTATTGAACCTGTGTGGGAAGCTTTAGTTTTAAGGAAAGATCATGAGAAGAGGCATCTAAGGATGTAGGATATAATTATATTTTTGTCTTTTTAGGAGAGATTAATTCATTGTGGGTTTCCTACCTTCTTCTGGACCATTAGACAGAAACTATTTTTTTTGTTTAGGCATAACCCTTCCCTTTATCCCCCTCCTCTCCCATCCCTTGGTTCTACTTGATGGATATCATGTAGCTTTCAGTTTCATTAGTACTGGCTGCATAATGGGCTTACAGTTTTGTAGGTATACTGTAGTGTTACTTGCAAAACACATATCCATTAAAGTATACCTAAACTTTCCAACAATTTTAATAAAAACCTATTTTAAATGTCAGAAAAATAATGTATATATTGATTTACTTATGAAGTAGGCACAGGACTGCAGTGCCCTTATCGCTGCTCCTGCCTGTGTCAGCTCTGTTGTGCTAAACCTGGCATATCACATCCGAGGTGCCATGCCAGGCTTTAGGGGAGCAGGCACAAGCAGGAGCAGCGATGTGCTATGCAGGCAGAGCTTTTAGAGAGTGGAGTTAGCGGGCACAGACAGGAGCCATGCATAGCACATCCCTGCTGCTGCTTGTGCCCGCTCCACCAAAACGTAGCATAGCATATTGGATGTGCAATGCCAGATTTAGCAGAGCGGAGTTGGCACAGGGTGGAGGAGCAGTATGTGCTTCTGCCTGTTCAGGGAATACACCAGTACACCGTTGATGTCAGCAGTGAACGAGTGTACAGATTCCAAAGTGCTACAGGTGCCTGATCTTCAGGTGCATATTTCATAAGTAAAACAGGAAGCTAAATAAAGTATATTACAAAAATATTGTTATGACCTCTAGAATAAGTTTAAATTGATGTCAAGTTTAGGTACACTAAGCACCAAAAACCACAAGCTGAAAATGCAGTTTTGTGTTGAAAAAAGACTCGTCAAAAGCCACATGAAAAAAGCTGCAAAAACAAAAATTGCGAATTCCGCACTGAATTTTGTAGGCAGATTTTCAAACTTTGTCGTGCGCACATACCCTATCAATCAGTTTTAAAACTGTGACAATTTGCAGTTTTCGACCTCATAGCAGCCACTCTTTGTGGTCGTACCTGAGACTGTCCTATAGGGTGATATTGTTAATGTCAATCTTCTGATGCTCCTCGACCACTCCATGTTGGCCGTACCCGAATCATGCCTTTAAATTGCCCCAGTCAGGAACAAAATTCCAGAGAACAAGTCTTTGTGCTGGGAACTTATGTGGTTTCTTACCAATTTATGTTAGGAAAATACACCAGACTGGGAAATAATTGCATGATAAGTTTTTGCTGCTTTAGACTAGAGCACTCTGTGATTTTTCCTCAGCCCCTTTCCTGAAGTTGCTGAATCAGTGCAGCAAGAGCTGGAATCTTACCGTAACCAAGAGGATGAAGTAAAAAGACTGAAAACCATAATGGTAAGTATTGTTTCACCACTATGTGTCTTTTTCTATACAATGTTTGCTGCATCTAAAACACTTTACATTCAGACCGTAAAAATCCTTTATTATTTTATGGTTGCCATTGTAGGCATGATGCATATGTGAACACAACCTAATGTTAACCCCTCTGCATTACAGCATCCATAACTTTATTTTTTTACTCACAGGGCTGTCTGAGGCTTTTTTTTATGCAGGAGACGTTAATATTTTTTGGCTTTTTTCGAGAATACATATAAATTACGGTGTAATTTTTATAATAGTTTTTTTGCTGTGAAAATATAGAAAAAAATGCCATGTCTCACTAAGTAACCTGATAATTAAATTCTACATGTTATTACTAGTAAGTTGGGATGAGCGAATCGACTTCGGATAAAACATCCAAAGTCTATTTGCATACAACTTTGTTCCAATACTGTATGGAGCAGGAGCTCTACAGTATTAGAATGTATTGGCTCAGATGAGCCGAAGTTATTGCTTTGCGAAGTCTCGCAAGACTTCACGTAATAACTTCATAAATTAATTTGTACTGTAAAAAAACATTTCCTGAACTCTGGTTCGGTTCCAAGGTACCACTTGGAAGTACCACTTAGAACTGAACCCAAGTTTGGGAAATGGTTTTTATAGTACAAACTAATTTTTGAAGTTATTACGCGTAGTCTTGCGAGACTTTGCGAAGCAATAACTTCGGCTCAACGGGGCCACTACCAGAGCGGTGCGTGCCTGATCACTGCAGGGGCCCCGGTAGTCCCTGGTAGCTGGGCCCCTGCTGTATCCGCCGGCATCGCTGTACAAGCTAATGCCGGTGGATTAACCCCTTCTATGCCGCGATCAGCGCTGACTGCGGCATAGAGGGGATTTGTGGAGGTTGAGGGAGCTCATCGAGTCCCTGCTCTGATGTGGCGGGGACCCGATGGGTGAGAAGGCAGCCCGATGCCGTGCAGAGGCTGCCCAATGCCTTGCTTGCATCGGGACCTCCCTTCTACGGGAGCCGAGGAGATCCAGCCTCAGACTGGGTCTCCTAGGAAACCTGTCAGTGTAATACACTAAGAGGCAATGCATTACAATACAGATGTACTGTAATGCATTGCAGAGTGGTACAGACCCCCAAAAGTAAATAAAAGCCCTTTTTTTCACCTTGCATCACAAAAAGTACAACACCAAGCGATCAAAATGGCATATGCCCCCCAAAATGGTACCAATAAAACCATCACCTCATCCCACAAAAAAAAGGGCCCCTACATAAAACAATCGCCCAAAAAAAAAAAAAACTATAGCTCTCAGAACACTGAGACACTAATCATCATTTATTTCTTTTCAAAAAATACAATTACTGTAAAAAAAAAAAAAAAAAAAATTATACATATTGGGTATCGCCACATCCGTAACAACCAGCTCTATAAAAATATCATGTGACCTAACCCCTCAGATGAACGCTGTAAAAATAAATAAATAAAAACTGTGCCAAAACAACCAATTTTTTGGGTCACCTTGCCTTATAAAGTGTAATAATAAATGATCAAAAAAATCATATGTACTGAAAAATGGTACCAATAAAAATGTCAACTCTTCCTGCAAAAAATGAGCCCCTGCACAAGATGATTGGCAAAAAAAAAAAATGGCGTTCAGAAAATGGAGACACACATTTTTTTTTTCAAAAATGCTTTATTATGTAAAACTCAAACAAACAAAGAAAGTTGACATACTTGATGTAATTGCGTCCGTAACAACCTGCTCTTTAAAAATAGCGCATGATCTACCCTGTCAGATAAACGTTATAACAAATAAAAACAGTGCCAAAATGGCCATTTCTTTGTTACCTTGCCTCACATAAAACGTAATATAGAGATAAAAAAAAGTATATGTACCCCAAAATAGTACCAATAAAACTGTCATCTTATCCCCTAGTTTCCAAAATGGGGTCACTTTTGGGATTTTCTACTGTAGGGGTGCATTGGGGGGCTTCAAATAGGACATGGTGTCTAAAAACCAGTTAAGCAAAATCTACCTTCCAAAAACCATACGGCGCTCCTTTCCTTCTGCATCCTGCCGTGCGCCCGTACATCAGTTTACGACCACAGGTGGGGTGTTTCTGTAAACCTCAGAATTAGGGTAATATTAAGTTTTGTTTGGCTGTTAACCCTCGATGTGTTAAAGAAAAGGATTAAAATGGAAAAGCTGCCAAAAAAGTGAAATGTAGAAATGTCATCTCCATTTACCTTTAATTCTTGTGGAACACCTAAAGGGTTAACAAAGTTTGTAAACTCAGTTTTGAGTAACTTGAGGGGTTTAATTTCTACAATGGGGTCATTTATGGGGGATTATATTATGTGAGCCCCACAAAGAGACTTCAGACCTGAACTGGTCCTTAAAAAGGGGTTTTTGGAAAGTTTCTTAACACTTTTAGAATTGCTTCTAAAATTCTAAGCCTTCTAACGTCCCCAAAAAATAAAAAATTACATTTACAAAATGATCCAAACATAAAGTGGACATATGGGGAATGTTAAGTATCAAATATTTTATGAGGTATCACTTTCTGTTTTAAAAGCAGAGAAAAAAAATATGTAAAAATTGCGCATTTTTTTTAAAATTTTGGTAAATTTCATAAATAAAGGTGAAATACAGTCCTGATCAAAAGTTTAAGACCACTTGAAAAATGGCAAAAAATCATATTTTACATTGTTGGATTGTAACACAAGGTTCCAAGTAGAGCTTCAACATGCAACAAGAAGAAATAAGAGTGAGACAAAACATGTTTTGAACATTCAATTAATTGAAAATAACGATTAAACTGAAACAGGCTGTTTTTCAGCTGATAAAAATTTTAGGACCACATGCCTTTAAAAGGCCAAATGAGAAAAAATTTAACCTTGATGGTCCTGATGGTTTCCAACGTTACTGGCATGACAAGCAGATCCCACCTGAGATGTTTTCTACGCGCCACAGTGGAAGGGGGTGCCATAATGGTCTGGGGTGCTTTTTCCTTCAGTGGAACAATGGAGCTTCAGGAAGTGCAGGGGCGTCAAACGGCCGCTGGCTATGTCCAGATGTTGCAGAGAGCATTCCTCATGACTGAGGGTCCTCGTCTGTGCGGTAACGACTGAGTTTTTCAACAGGACAACACTACAGTACACAATGTCCGCAGGACAAGGGACTTCTTCCAGGAGAATAACATCACTCTTTTGGCCCATCCTGCGTGTTCCCCTGAGCTAAATCCAATTGAGAACCTTTGGGGATGGATGGCAAGGGAAGTTTACAAAAATGGACAACAGTTCCAGACAGTAGATGGCCTTCGTGCGGCCGTCTTCACCACTTGGAGAAATGTTCCCACTCGCCTCATGGAAACGCTTGCATTGAGCATGCCGAAACGAATTTTGGAAGTGTTAAACAATAACGGCAGAGCTACTCATTACTGAGTTCATGTTTGGAAGTTGGATTTCTGTTTTGGGGGGGTTTATATATTTTTTTTTGGAGGTCTGGTTCCTAAACTTTTGATCAACTGAAAAACAGCCTGTTTCAGTTTATTCGTTGTTTTCATTAAATTGAATGCTCCAAAAATGTCTCACTTCCATTTCTTCTTGTTGCATGTTGAAGCTCCACTTGGAACCTTGTTTAGATCCAGCCATGCTAAATATGATTATTTGCCATTTTTCAAGTGGTCTTAAACTTTTGATCAGGACTGTATATTGACTCAAATTTATTACTGTCATGAAGTACAATGTGTCACGAGAAAACAATCTCTGAATGGCTTGGATAAGTAAAAGCGTTCCAAAGTTATTACCACATAAAGGGACACATATCAGATTTGCAAAAAATGGCCTGGGCAGAAGAGCGAAAACTGGCCCGGGGTAGAAGGGGTTAATTTGTTATTACCAGCACATTGTTTGTAAAAAAACAAAAACAAAAAACAATTGTAACAACAAGTTCCTGGAGCCTCCCAGCAGCCATTTAACCCCCTTATCTGCAGCAACGTCAGAAGATGTCTCTGCAGACTGGGGACCTGAGCTCCCACTGTCATAAGGCAACGTGATCATTAAGGGGTTAACGGGCTTGGCCACCTTTTTAGGAGTTTTTTGGGACAAAATCCCCTCCAGGCCAGACCTGCAAAAGGGTTGGGTCCTGGCTTCTTCGCTCCCTGTTCATGGCAGCATTGCTTGGGTTTCCTGTTGTCAACATTCACTTTGACACTACTGCAGCCAGTCACTAACTGCAGCAGTGATCTTGACCCCCTGTGTCACGTGAACCAATGACCTGACGCAAGGGGAACAGGTCATCTCTGTGGCTAGTGATTGTTTACAGCGGTGTCAAAGTGGATGTTTACAGGTAGGATCCAGCAGCGGGGAGCAGGAGCGTATACTTCTCTTTTGTAGGTCTGGCCTGGTGTTGGGGGGGGGGGGGGGTTCAAAAAACCTCCCAAAGATGGCCAACCCCTTTAAAGTAGGGGTGGGCGATGTAGGCGATATGCAATATAAATTTGTGCCACGATATGGATTTTGTGAATATCGCTGGTGCGATATGACCACGGAGCGGTAGTGAAGAACGGTTACCATGGCAGCCAGGAGTCACGCTACTGAAGTCCTGGCTGCCATGATATGTTAGTGAGCAGCATTATACTTACGTGCGCCTTGGCCGCCGGTCGCTCCTTCTTCGGTCTGTGCGGTGCATTGCTAATGCCAGGCGGCCACGGCGAACATGAGTATAATGCTACTCACTAACATACCATAGCAGCCAGGACTTCAGTAGCGTCCTGGCTACCATGGTAACCGATCGGAGCCCCAGCATTACACTGCTGGGACTCCAATCTGAACAGCCCACTGCCCCCAATGATGCCCCCCCCCCATCATTGGGGGCAGTGGGCTGGAGTCCCAGCAGCCCCTGACCAGCCTCCCAGCCTCTCCCTCTTATCAGCCCCCTCTGGTAACTCAAACCCCCCCCCCCCCCCCTCCCCAGTATTAATCATTGGCGGCAGTTGCCACAGGGTCCCCCCGACCCTGTGGCAACTGCCACCAATGAATAATACTGGGGAGGGGGGGGGGGAGGGGTTTGAGTTACCAGAGGGGGCTGATAAGAGGGAGAGGCTGGGGGGCTGATCAGAGCCTGGGGGGCACATGAGAGGCTGGCTGCCATTGTCAGCTCCCTGCTGTTGTGTGCACAGGGCAGCAGGGAGAGTGTAAAGTCCTATTCACCCTAATAGAGCTTTATTAGGGTGAATATGACAAGGGTTCTAGCCCTTAAAGAGGCAAATAGTTATTAACTAAAAAGTAAAAAAAAAAAAAAAAGTTTAAACCCCCCCCAATATAGAAAACAATATATCGTGATATATATATCGCATATGACACATGCTTAAAATTATATTGCAATATAGATTTTAGGCCATATCGCCCACCCCTACTTTAACGTCACAAATAGTAAACAAGAAGCATCCGTTGTATTGAGAACAGAACTTAACACAATACTGTACTTCTCACACCTGTTTGGATACTGTCTTTGCAATGTGGATTCCTGGAGGCTGCGTCCAGCTCGTACCCTTTTTTTAGATTAATTCTTGATTGTACTGCATACTTTTTTCTTTTTTTATTCTCCTTTGACCCATTGCCTTGTGGTCTGTTGGGGTAGCAATGCTTTTTACCCCTGTATAGCAGTACGTCATAATGTTTACAATGGAGGGTTTAAGTGCATACAAGGAATGCTTTTCCAACTGTACTGGAGACTGTTATACAAGGTAAAACCCCGGATTGCCTAATGTAGACACCTATACTTTCCTAAATGTAATATTTTCTAATGATGAATAGAATGTGTGTGGGAGCCTCTGGGATATCTGTTAATGGTTAGGAAAGCAGAATGAAAGGAATAGTTTAAAGGGGTTGTGCCACTAATAACAATTATCCCATATCCACAGGACAGGGGATGTTGTTAAATCGCTGGGGGAAGTCCAACTGCTGGGTGACCCCAGCAATTGTGAAAACGGGGGTTTGTATGTGCTGCTGCACTGCCCCATGAGAATGGAGCAGCTGGTGCTTCTGGCATGTCCACTACTTCATTTACTTCTACGGGACTGCTGCATAGACATGAAAGGAGTAGGGGAAACACATGCGCCCCACCGCTCCGTTCTTATGGGGAAGTTGATGAAACACTTAACGCCTGTCCTGTGGATAAGGGATAATTGTTACTAGTTGTACAACCCCTTTAAAGGGAACCTGTCACCGGGATTTGATGTATAGAGCTGGGGACATGGGTTGCTAGATGGCACATCCGCAATACCCAGTCCCCATAGCTCTGTGTGCTTTTATTGTGTAAAAAAAACTATTTGATACATATGTAAATTAACCTGAGATGACTCCTGTCCTGTACACAATAAAAGCACACAGAGCTATGGGGATTGGGGATTGCGGATGTGCTAGCGGCGATCTAACTCATGTCCTCAGCTCTATACCCCAAATCCCGGTGGCGGGTTCCCTTTAAGGAGGCCAGTGTTGGATAAAAGAGGGAAATCCACCAAAGGAACAACTGAGACTGTAAAGAATTGGCTTAGAAAAGGGGACAGATCATAGTTTAGTGGTTGAGCACTTTTAGAAGTATTTTATGCTGGAATATTTCTCCAGATGGTTACCTATTTTTTCTGCTTGTCTGATTTTGTCTGGATTCAATACAGGATATGCATATGTATTTTTTTTTTCCTTGCTAATTGTGGTATTTTCAATTATTTTTTTTTTTTTTTTGTATCAACACAGCATGTTGAAGGAATGGTGTCTTCCATCCTCTTTTCTATATGGAAAAAATACCACAAGCCGCAATTTACCCATGTGAGAAAAGCCACAAGCAAAAATGCATGTGGTCTTCATAGTGTTTTTTTTAGTGGCAATAAAAAAAATATATAAATTTGTGTGAATTAGCCTTATTGAAGAAAGGATTAAAGCACGGTAGTTGCTGCTATATATGGTTACCCTATCTTTTATTTCTTGATAGTAAATTTTTAATTTATTTTTTGTAGGGTACGTGGTGTTTTGATAGGTATATATTTTAGGTACACATGCCAATTTTATACATTTAGTAACTTGATATTTATTCCCCTAAGTTTCTGGTCTGTGGTGTTGCAGTTAATGTTCCATGAATCTTTGTTTCTGACTCAGGGCTTGGAAGGTGAAGATGAAGGTGCTATCAGTATGTTGTCAGACAACACGGCAAAACTTACATCTGCTGTCAGGTAAGTTTTAGTGTGTAAAGTGCTTGTATTGTCAAAAAATGACTTCTTGCTTAAAGGGGTTCTCTGCTAATAATGTGCAAGCGGCCTGCCCACTAAGCAAATGATTCATACTTACCTGCTCCCTGGCACACTGGACCTCCATGCTGCCTCCGGTGTCTCCATGCAATGTTTACTTTCAGGTCGTAAGCTCCTCTGCATCCAATGGCTGGCTTCAGCAGTGCTGTCATAGTAAGTATGAATGCTTAGATTAGTGGGACAGGCTGGCACTTAGTAAAAACGAGAATTTTGTGAACTCGCCTGTAAAATATCTTTCTCGCTTAGTTCATTGGGGGACACAGAACCGTGGGTATAGCTGTTTTCTGCCACTAGGAGGCGACACTAGGCTGAAAAGTGATAGCTCCTCCTCTGCCGGCTATACCCCCTCCAGCCTGGAGAAGAGCATATCAGTTTGTGCTCAAGCAGTAGGAGTACAAGAAAAAAAAACATATATAAAGCAATCAGAACACAAGTAATGCCAGAAGGGACGAACCAAACTGAGGACCCCACTGGCAAACAAACCGCCAGCACCTGCGTTTATAATGAAACACAATGGGTGGGAGCTGTGTCCCCCAATGAACTAAGCGAGAAAGAGATTTTACAGGTGAGTTCACAAAAATCTTGTTTTCTTGCTCGTATCATTGGGGGACACAGAACCGTGGGACGCTCCAAAGCAGTCCACGGGGCGGGAAGAACACATCCCCATGGAAACTGCCTCGCAGAAGCTCAAGACACTACTGCCTGCAAGACCTTGCACCCAGCGCAGCGTCCACTGATGCAAAAGTATGCACCTGGTAAAACTTGGTGAACGTGTGCAAGGATGATCACATCACTGCCTTGCACAGCTGTGAAGCTGAAGCTTGATGGAAGCAAGCCCAAGACGCACCCACCGCTCTGGTCGAGTGAGCCGTAATACAAAGGGGTGGCACCTTGCCCCGGGAGCGGTATGCCTCGGTAATTGCCAACTGGATCCACATGGTAATCATCACCTTGGAAGCCGCCAAACCCTTGCGAGGACCTTCCGGAATAATGAACAGCGAGTCCGTACGGCAGAAAGTTCTCGAGACAGACAAGTAAATCCTGAGCGCTCTATCCACTTCCAGTTGATGGAGAGTCCCCTCTCTAGAATGCGAAGGAGAGGGGCAGACTGACGGAAGAACGATGTCTTCGTTGACATGGAGGGCCGAGACTACCTTCAGCTAAAAAGAAGGTATAGGTCGGCGTACTGCCTTATCTTGGTGCAGAATAAGGAAGCGTTCCTTACAGGAAAGCGCTGCCAATTCTGAAACGCGCCTGATGGAAGTGAATGAGACCTTCCAGGAGAGAATACTGAGTGGAACTGTGTCTAAAGGCTCAGATTGAGCCGATTAGAGATAGCCCAGAACCAGGTTCAAGTCCCAAGAAGGCAAGGGAGGACGATGAGGAGGAACGGTATGGGCCACCCCTTGCAGGAAGGTCTTAACCGGAGCCTGAAGTGCCAGAGGATGCTGGAAAAAAATTTACAGCGCTGACGCCTATCCCTTCAAGGAACTAAGAGCAAGGCCCAAATCCAGACCCGACTGCAGAAATGAAAGAATGACGGGAAGAGAGAAGCATAGCGGGGGGAGGCTACATTCTTCACAGAAACGCAAAAAGGACTTCCAAGTTCTGTAATAAATCCTGGACGACACCTGTTTCCTGGCTTTAATGGAGTCTGTATGTCATCAGGTCCACCTCTGGTTGGCCCCACCGGAGACATATCGCTTCAAACACCTCCGGATGCAGAGACCACTCCCCCGGGTCCACCGTTGTCCGACTGAGGAAATCCGCCGTCCAGTTTTCCACTTCCGAAATGTAGACCGCCAAAAGAGCTGGTACATGGGTCTCCGCCCACCGTAGGATCTTGGCTGACTCCGACATTGAGCTAAAAACTGATATGCTCTCTCCAGGCTGGAGGGGGTATAGCCGCAGAGGAGGAGCTAACACTTTTTAGTCTAATGTCACCTCCTAGTGGCAGCAAGCAGCTATACCCACGGTCCTGTGTCCCCCAATGATACGAACGAGAAATGTAATTATTACCACAGAGCCCATTTAAATCAAGTTTTGATGTAACTTATACTGTATGTAGTTTTAATCAGGGGCGTAACTATCATAGCGGCAGACCATGCGACTGCTATGGGGCCCAAGGGAAGAGGGGGCACAGTCTTAATTGGGATTATCTCCTTCTACTGGAGGTGAAAAGTTGGTCATGACTCTCTAAAGCAGGCATGCTCAACCTGCGGCCCTCCAGCTGTTGCAAAACTACAACTCCCAACATGCCCGAACAGCCTACAGCAGGGCATTGCGGGAGTTGTAGTTTTACAACAGCTGGAGGGCCGCAGGTTGAGCATGCCTGCTCTAAAGGAACAACTTTTAGCAAATGAGGCAGTGGAAACATGGTCATTGAAAAGGGTTTAGGCAGAAACCCTTATGTCCTGTGTGGGTGGCCTGGTTTTATCCTTGCTATGTACCACCGTGAGGCTACACATCGCTGCACGCTCACTATCAGTAGTGTGCAGCATCTATGTATGTATGTTTGTTTGTCTGTCCTGTTCCCGCGTTACAGACTCCTCATAAAAGGCTGGCATATCCAGCTTAAGAAACGCGTCGAGTAGGGACGCTAAATAGGGAATCTGCACATGTAGCCAGTTTTCTCAGGTAGCAGACGGGGGTATTTTCATATAGTCGGCAACTGCAGTCTCCCTAGATCAGAGTCCTACCCCAGTGGGCTGCAGGCTAAGCTCAGGGGGGCGATAGGCTATTGTATAAGGGAGAGACTACAGACTTAATATTGGGACTATACACCCCTACCCTACCAAGTGCTGGGGGACCCAGTGTTATACCACCAGGTTGTAGTAATTATACCGTGGATACAATATTTTTAACCTGATGATTTATTCTCCCATAATTATCATTGTAAGTTAGCCACTATCTATTGTTTTAAAAGGATTTGCTAATAAAGTTTTTTGTTTTCGTTTCAAGACACTTTAAGCTATATATATATATATATATATATATATATATATATATATATATACATACAGAAGTTAAAATATTCTCTTTATAGGCACAAAACCAAGAGTTAACCACTTGTTCAGGGTGATAGCCACATCCACTTGAGCCTGGCTGACAATTCACTGTGACTCATGTCTTGGTGTCTTGACAGCAGTTCACCTGCGGTGTGGCTCTGTTCAAGCCTGGTTAAGCATACCATTTCTTGCCGGCGGGTCCAGCTGCACTGCACCAAATTACCGTATTTTTCTCCCTATTAGGCGCACCTAGTTTTTAGAGGAGGACTATAAGAAAAAAATTTTTTTCATTAGACCTCAGGTCAGACCACCAATCGCACCCCCAATGCTAATCAGACCTCAGCTGACAGCCCCATTCAGACTCCCATTGTTAATAAGACCTCACATCAGACCCCAATGTAAATGACCCCCAATCAGACCTCAGATAAGAGCCCCATGCCTCTCTTCAGCCCCCATGCCTCATATATCACATAAAATAAATAAAAAACACTTACCTCTCCTGCTCCTCACCACCAGCGATCTTCTTCCTCCTGTTGTCGGCTGTGATGGGACCTGACGTGCACAGCATGAGGTCACAGAGCGCCTTCACGCTGTGCGCAGCCACAGCACAGCCGACAACTGAGGACCAGGAAACTGTGAGTACAGAGCCTTCACTGCTTCCCGGTCCTCCGGTACTAATGAGCGCTTCCATAATGGAAGCGCTCATTAGTATTAACCCATAAGACACAGGGACCTTTTCCCCCAATTTTTTTTGGGGGGTGGGGGGGATGTGTCTTATGGGACAAAAAAATACGGTATCATTTTGGGATATCAGTCTACTCCAGGACCTGGTCCTGGCAGAGTCCAGGCCGCACTTCCTGGGCCATCTGTCAGAACTATTTAAGGCTCCGACAGCAGATATGCTGGGAGATGGGGTGGAGTGTATATCTTGTCCTCTGCAGAATCCTCCTCTTCCTTGCCGCAATTTAATTATGCTGAATCTGGTCCCATCCACTGTCGTTCTGGCTGGCTTTTCGAATCAGCGTAGGACACAATCTTTGTCCGCTGCTCTTTTTTCATCTTCAGGATCTCACTCCTTGGAAGCGATCCACAACTCTTCCTGCAGCTTTTCTGGGGTTTCTATTTTCTGCAGACTGGGTAAGATCTGTCCTAGCTGGCACCCTCTATCCTTCTTTCAGGAACTGTACTTTAACCCTTAGTCACCATGTTAGAATCTAAGCCAGAACTCTTTAGACAGTCCATGACCTCCAGTAGGCAATTTGCTTGCTTCTCTTGTCACACCAAATTCCAGTGCAGTCATTTGGAGCTCCTCTGCTCTACTTGTTTGCCCTCTCCTGCCATCAGCAACCCCACCCCATGGCGCAATTGTCAGTTGACCCTGATTGGGCACTTTTCTTGACTAAATAGCGCAGGATGTCTCAGTTACAAACAAGGACACAGAGGAGATGCTGGGCCACTTTCCCATCCGGCCTTCGGATGACTTAGAGGACCTCACCAAAGGTTCTCTGCGTGGTTGTCCAATACAACTTTCCCCATGATGGACACAATTTCCATCTCAGGACAACTTAACAGGAAGTCAGAGAGTCATTGTCAAAGTCTTCATCTGCATCAGTCAGGTCAACATTACTCCTATGTTTGCTTCAACTTGGGTCAGCAAGGCCACCACAAAGTGGCCTCGTGACTCCACTAAGGCATTCTCACTGGCAAGTTTTCTGAGGATCTAGCAGATATTGCTCTTCAAATAACCCATGCTTGCTCCTACATTTGCAAAGCCTTTTTGGATGTAGCCAAACTAATGGACTGTTCCTCTGCTGTCTATACATCTGCTGCAGTATTGGTCTGCATGCTCTGCCTGTACTAGAAAGTACAGACCTTATTTTTGTGTTTTCCGGCACTTATCCTGTCATAAATCGGTGGAGACCAAATCAACCCAGGATTTGAAAAGGAAACCGTCGTCTTGGCACCGCAGTTTCCTTTCCTCCAAGCATTCTTCTCCTATGCCATCTCAGCATGAATCTCTGCATAATGTTACTCGGGATGGAGAGTGGCTGCATCTGTTCCAGGAAGTTTGGCTGGCAGCTACTTGCAAATCTCCATCTGTGCCAGCCATCAGCAGTACCTGCACTTCGATCTAGCAACAGCCCTGAGGGTGTAGAGATCCCCTCTATGGATAACATCCTGATCAAGGCTTCTTACCGGTCGTCCAATATGGATTTAAAAGAAGATTAAACATAGCACATCATAGGCAGGCCCAGACTGAGAATCTGCCCTCTGATTCAGTGATTCATCCATTTCTGCAGGGCATAGCCCTTTCTGTGCCTCCATACCATTGCCCCATCCTCCTAGGGACTCTAACCTCTTCATCTTTCTTCGTTTAAGCTATTATGAGATATCAGCTCTTCTCTCTTACTAGGTTGCTTTCCTGGTTGCCATTATATCCATCTGTAGGTTTTTTGAATTATTGTGTAAATCCCCATTCTCAAGGCTACATGACAACAAGGTTGTCCCTTGGCCTGTCCCAACCATTTTGCCTTCTTATGTTCTTCTCCATTTCACACTTGAGATATCGCTCATAAGCTGGATGTGTTGTGGGTGATGCCCACATTTATCTTTCTGTAACATCTTCGAAGTTGGGCTGTATCTTTTTAATTCACCTTTTGGGGTCATGGCTCACTTTGTGGGGGGCTTTTTGGCTGGTGTGGTATCAAGGGTCCATTCTCCAGGTGCATAAGGCCGCTACCTGGGCTTTTTTCCACATCTTCTGTCAGATGCATATCTTTGCATCCACTAATGCGGCTGTAGGGTACAAGGATTTGCAGGCAGCAGTCCTCTGACCACGCTCATAGGTCAGATTTTTTATTTTTTATGTTTTTCACCCTACTTTTAGGACTGCATTAGAAATGTTCTTCCTTGTATTCCCAGTGATGTAGATGAGAAAAGTTGATTTTTGTTACCTAACTTGAAATCCTTTTCTCTTCTGCTTATTGGGGGGATACAGCTCCTACCCCTCTGTCATTTTCCACTGAGGTTTGTTCAGTGTTTGGCCTTCCGGTTGGAGGTTGTTCTATTCTGGATTCTTGTGTGACTAGTTTTATTCTGCCTACTGCTTTTTCACGCACAGATTTATAGCTAGTGGGAGGAGCGTATACTTTTATGCTTCCTCCTTGGTGTCCGCCTCTCAGTGGCATCCGCAGCTATACCTGTTGTCTTGCCTTTGTTCCCCTATGAATTGGAGAGTAAAAAAAAATATATGATAAGATACCACAGAGGGTCTTGTTAGTCAGGAGGGAGAGAAAACCTGTACATGATTTAAAAGAAAATATGCAGTGTCTGTGAAGGCAAATGATCAATCTCCTTTCTTTTCAGCTCTCTTCCAGAGCTTCTAGAGAAGAAGAGGCTCATAGATCTACATACTAATGTGGCCACTGCAGTTTTGGAGCATATCAAGGTGAGTTGTGAAGTGTCAAAGAAAAAGAAATACTTAATTATGAGCAGTTCTATACTGATGGCCATAAGCGCTGTGCTGTTTAGCTTGAAGGGAACCTGTCAACGGGATTTTGTGTATAGAGCTGAGGACATGGGTTGCTAGATGGCCGCTAGCACATCCGCAATACCCAGTCCCCATAGCTCTGTGTGCTTTTATTGTGTAAAAAAAAAAGATTTAATACATATGCAAATTAACCTGAGATGAGTCAGAGCTTGAAAATATGACTCTTCTCTGGTCACACAAGTAAGATATGACTCAATGTTAATTTGCATGAAAGGCGGGAAGTACAAAAATGCATAATACTTATTGAATTCGTCCGCAAATGAAATTAAAAGTGTAATTTATATGTTTAGGGTAGCACAATGAACATTTAGAAACACTCAATGAGGGGTAGCATACTTGAGGTGACAGGTTCCCTTTAAAGCTTGTGTTAAGGCCCCCATACACATTAGACTATTGTCAGCTGAACCCACCATTTGCTTAGGAGAAGCTGACAGTCGATGGCTGGGTTCACATCACGTTTGAAAAACGTGATGAAAGCTTCAAGCCTACAACATAGTCTCTTTCTGTGCCAGTTTGCAATTAGTCTTCTTCGTGCATAATAGTTTTATGTTATGTATGTACAGCACCATGAAATGAATGGTTTTAATAATAATAACACTATTTTTGCTAGGTATCTATCGCCTTCAGCGCAAATATTAATCAATAAAATGCTATCCTTTTTATTTCATATCGGTAATTGTGCTCGTCAGGGCTGCCCCTTCCCCCTCCTTTTTGTTTTAACAATAGAAACCTTATTACAAAATGAAAAGATCACAGAACAAGATAAGGGGGAGGCTCTGCAAAGGTAGAGAACACCAAGTCACCACATTTCACAGACCATTTACCTTTCACAAACCCAGAAGAGGCCCTCTTAAATTTACAAGACCTATTTCAAGAATTTGTTTTTATATGAGGCTGTAAAATAAAGTCCAGTTTTAAATATCACCTTAACCATTTCATTACCGGAGTGTTTACATCCTTACCTTCCTTACCCGGCTGGTTTTTGAGTTTTAGCAAAGTCTAACTGCAAATAACTAATTAAAGGAGCATTCCAGTCGTTAGAAGTTATCCCCTATCAACTGGATAGGGGATAACTATTAGATTGGTTGGGGTCCTATCGCTGGGACCCCCACTGATCACGAGAACTGGGACCCTGTACCCCCTGCAGCCCTCCTGAAATGAACAGAGTGGCGGTCAGGCATGTGTGTAGCCGTTCCATTCATTTCTATGGATCTATCTTCGGAACTCCCATAGCAATGAATGGAGCAGCCATGCTACGTTCATTTTAAGGGGCTGCAGGGGAAACTGGGCCCCGCTTCTTGTGATCAGTGGGGTCCCAGCAGTAGGACTCCCACTGATCTAATTGGGGATAACTTCTAACAACCAGAATACCCCTTTAATTTCTGAACTAACGTACATGTGTTTGATATAATTTTTCACAGGACATCTTAGACCTTTATTTTGTGCCCTTAGATGAAAGATATAATATAAAAAATAAAGATTTTGGGACAAAACATTTTCAAAATGTTTTCATATTTTGTATAAATATTTAACAAATACAAAGTCCACTCCACTATTGCTAAAACTAATAAATAAATATTTTATTTTTTTTATAAAAGAAAAAGGGGGGCATGTGGGTATGTGTGTACGTAGTTTGCTAAAACTAGTAACTATACTTTTTATACTTTTTAACGAGTAACAATACTAATACTTTTTTATTTTATTTTTTCACATTTTATTCATTTTTGTATTCTCCACCCCCCCCCCCTTTTTTAAATAAATAAAAGAGAATTAATCCTCTCTTGCCACAGTCGGGACTACAATGCCAGCAGGTTGCAGTGTAACCCAACACTTTTATACATTTGGTTACTGTTATCTAGCCGTAATCAAAAGGTTAACAAAATCATTACAGACTAAAGTAGCGACTCATCTCCTTTTGATTGGTCTAAATCCACTCTCTGCTATCTAAGTATCATGATTTCCCCTAATTAAGAATGTCATTACCTAATTAATTATAAACCTTTGCTAGACCAGATATCTCATGTGATAAGTACTTGGTCAGTCCCTTTATCATCTTGGTTGGGATGTAAAAACGTACTCAAATGCCTAATGTTGTCTAAAATAATACACTATTTCTCGTTCTACAGTCAGGTCCATAAATATTGGGACATTGACACAATTCAAAAAATTTTGAATTACAAAACTGTTGTAATTCCTACACCGTTCACCTGATTTGGATGTAAATACCCTCAAATTAAAGCTGACAGTCTGCAGTTAAAGCACATCTTATTTGTTTCATTTAAAATCCATTGTGGTGGCGTATAGAGCCAAAAATGTTAGCATTGTGTCGATGTCCCAATATTTATGGACCTGACTGTATAAGACTCACCCGAGCTTAAGACACACCTAGGTTGTAGAGGAGAAAAATAAGAAAAAAACATTTTTCATTAGACCTCAGATCAGTCCCCCAATCTCCATCAGGCATCAGATCAGACATAAAAAAAGGAATGAATAAAATAACTTGCCTCTCCTGCTCCAGGTGGCTCTGCCTCTCAGGAAATCCAGCTCGCTCTTCAAGCACTGTGTCATGATGTCGCAAAGCATCAGATCAACTCTCACGCACTGTCCTGATCCTGTATACTGTCAGGACACAGCGCAGTGCCCAGACAAGACCAGGGAGCAATGCGAAATACCAGCGCTACAGTCACTGCTCCCCTAACCTCCTGTGTACTAATGAGCCTTTTTGGGAGGGAAAAAGTATGTCTTATAAAGTGAAAAATACAGTACCTTTTCCAAGTCTTACCCATTCATCTCCCAATTATTGTTTTTTACTTGAATAAAAAGATTATTTGCAATTCTAGATCTGCTTATAAAACTGTACTATTCTTGGAAGGTAATGGAGGAATTGACCTACCAAATACCTTTTATATTATGAAGCAATACATGTCAACTGTGTGGCAGTTCTAGATAATGATTTTATACCGACCCCTTCGGAGGCCACTAAGATAACATCTCCTGTCTCATTTTGCTATTGAAGTCTGACCTGGAACTTGAGATTCCGTCTTAAAGATCCCTAATTTAGTTGCCCTGCATCATGGATTGAAACCACTCTACTACACAACACACTTTTTCACTCGCTCGCTCCACTCTATTATCAACGCTCCTAAAACAGTTTCCTGATGCTGTGGGATATGAGAAAATAGTTTTAAAACCCTTAGTAGATGGCATATGATGCCACAAAACATCAACAAAATGAATAACTCCTATTTAGATACGTTAGAAATGTACAGGGGCACATACTTTCACATGTGGTGGACATGCAACATAGTCAAACCCTTTTTGTCTGCAGTTTGGGATTTGATAACAGAGAAATGTTTTTTTTATCTTCTCTTTACTTGCATTTGCTATATTTTTCTGGTCAAGTACTGTTATGTTTGAGCCCTCTACTATTATTAATGATCATGGCAGTGCCTCGTCTAATTGCTGCCTCCTGGAAGTCCATTCAAACTCCCTCTACAACACACTGGAGTAGAGAAGAACTGACTTTCTGAGAAAACAGAAATCACTGGAATTTTGGGGGGATTTGGTGTCCTTGGACTGTCTTCAGACACTTCCCAACACCCCCCTAACACATACATAACCGTAAGCCATGTGACAGTATAGATTTGCAGGATTTGCCCCTTTGACAGAACTTCCAGTCCTTTTTCACTCAATCCAATATCCACTCATGACTATCAGAAACTTGCCTACAGTGACATAATCATTAAGTCAATGTATATAAGGATAATATGCCGATTCCCCATTGCCACCCTTCCACCACCTTCCCTTATCTACCACCCCCACATACCCCTTTTGCCAGGTTGTTATGCAGAGTGCTGCAAGGAAGCAAACATTTAGAATAGCGCTGGATGCGCCAAAGTTATGTACTGTAGAGACTGGTGCCTCTTCATAACTTTGGCGGCTCCACCACCAGGTATATATCATGACCGGCGTGCGGATCACATACGTGATGCAAAGGGAGGGAAATGAGAAGGCCCTGTCCAAGGGAGAGGGAAAGGTGGTGACCCCTAACTCACCTTGAGGCTGGCACCTGACTGCCCTGACGTCCCTAGACGGGTTCCTCACCAGTACGCCGATCACGTGCCTAAACCCTGGCTTTCCCTGAGATGAGCCCTACGTAGTGAATAGGGCGGTGGGAACACTAGTCCGCACCACTAACACTAAAGGAAAACACCAAGGAGAGGACAGACCATACAGACAAAACATATAATCCCAGGTGGGCGACAACAAACAACCAACAGGGATCCGGAGGGTAACGCTCTGGAACAACAACCAGAAATCACAGCTACACGGCTCCAGTGGGTCAGTATAGAAGTCCAGGCAGGAAGCTCTATATCTGGCAACCAGAGAAGTGGGAGTGGGGAATATAAGGAGGTTGGGATTGCTGGACAAGAAACAGCTGAGGAGAAGAAGCTACGGATCCCCGAGTGAGCCAAAAAGGATTGCAAGGCAAACCCAGAAAGCTACCATTAAGAAACAGCACTATCTTTAGACATAGAGCGCGCAGCCACCCGCTGCAACTTCCTGACCCCAGGTATAACTGAGTCAGACGTGGCTCTTGACACCCTCGTGACAGTATAGGGGTTATTAAGACCGGTGTCTAAAACACTGGTCTTAATAAATGTACTCCTGCTGCAGATTTTGAGATTGGACCTGTAGGTTCTGGACCTTTTTATATATATTTTTTTAACTGCTCAGCAAAAACCCTCTGCCACGTAAAATGTTGCCTCCTATTGAAAATAGTGGAGGTGCTTTCAGAACAGATTTGGTCCAGTCTTCGCCCACTGAAACATGCACCCAAAATCCAGGCTGAATATTCTGTTCACGTTGAAATTAAAAAAAAAAATATATGAAATTTGAAAAGAATGGCAAATATTAAATACATTTAAGTCATTAATTAAATACATTTTAACATTTTGTAATTTTGCAAAACAGAAGCTTTCAGTTTTAAAAATTAAAGGGGTCACCCAGGACATAAATATTGATGATCTATCCTCTAGGTAGGTCATTGATATCTGATTGTTGGGTATCTTAGTCAACCTGAGGAAGCGCAGGAAGCACAAAACTACTGTTGCCTTTTCCTTTGCTGTACCCGCATTGACCATGTTTTAGAATTGGAACAATAAAAGCTGCAAAAGAATCTTGGTCAGTGCCGCTGTTTTCTTCTATCTTTATGATAGTTGTCTTGAGATTGAAACTATGGGCCGGCTGAGCACCGCCAGTGATCACAAGCCAGTAAGTGCAGGAGTAGTCCAGGAATGACAAAGGCTGTGGGTCAGCTGAAACGTAACTACCCTCTGCACGTATTTGTTCACTAAAGCGGCTCCCAATAAAGGGATTTTTTTGTACCGGACATGCTTTCTCCATCTCTGTTTATTGTCCGATCTGGGCAGTGCCGGACGCTTTATTCTACGTTTATACAGAAAACCCACAGAAGCACTCCATAGTGCTTTTGTGGGCTTCGGATCCTTGCCTCCATTCTTTGACCGCCGCAATACGGGGCAGATCTGACACACAGTCGTGTACATGATGTCAAACTGAAAGTAAGATACTCTGCAAATACCTTGCAATTAACCCTGTAGAAAACAGTTGAAATGAACAGTTAAAAAATATATATATTTTGCCCAAAATGAAAAAATTGCCCCAAAAGTGTTTATTGCCTTTACCCCTTCCTAAAAGAGCTATTTTCCATTTTGATGTTTTGTTTTTGTCTTCCTGGAGCCATTACTTTTTTGTTTTTCCTCTTCACATAGGCGTATGAGGTATAAAGTTGTACACTCTATTGTCACCATTCATTATTACATACAATGTAGTGGGAAGCTGGAAAAAATTCCAAATGGGGAGAAATTGGAAAAAAAAAAAACTTTTTGCCAAAAACAATTTTGCCATGGTTTTATGGGTTTATGGGTTTCGTTCTTACAATGTTCCCTATGAAGTAAAACTGACATGTCATCTTCATTCTGTGGGTCAGTACCATTGCAACAAATCCACATTTTTATAGTTTTTCTTGTGTTTTAATACTGATAAAAAAAACTTTGGAAATGTATTTTTTTTTCTTTTTATTGCCATATTCTGACCCCCATAACTGTTTTATATTTATGTCTACAGTGCTGTTTGAGGGGGCATTTTTTGCAGGTGATCTGTAGTCTTCGTTGTTACCATTTTGGAGTGTGCATGACTTTTTTTTATAAGCAGTTTTGATTCATTTATTTTTCTGTTGTGTTGACCTTATAGGATAAATACTTTTGTATTTTAATAGGTCAAGCATTTTGGGGCTTGGTGATACCTATGATCTTTATTTTTGTTGTTTATTTGAATTTGTGTATTTTTTCTATTTTTTTCCCATATGTTTTAAAAACTTTTTTTATACTTATTTTAAGTTCCCCTAGGGAACCTTAACATACAGTTGTCTAATTGCTTCTCCTATAGACTGCATTGATTTAACATTGCAGTCTGTGTGAGATTCAGTGTGCTCCTATTGAGCCCTACCACAGGCAGGCCTTGAGTGGGCGCTATCTTTAACCACTTCAACCCCGCTAGCTGAAACCCCCTTCATGACCAGAGCACTTTTTACACTTCGGCACTACACTACTTTCACCGTTTATCGCTCGGTCATGCAACTTACCACCCAAATGAATATTACCTCCTTTTCTTCTCACTAATAGAGCTTTCATTTGGTGGTATTTTATTGCTGCTGACATTTTTACTTTTTTTGTTATTAATCAAAATGTAACGATTTTTTTGCAAAAAAATGAAATTTTTCACTTTCAGCTGTAAAATTTTGCAAAAAAAACCACATCCATATATAAATTTTTCGCCAAATTTATTGTTCTACATGTCTTTGATAAAAAAAAAATGTTTGGGCAAAAAACAAATGGTTTGGGTAAAAGTTATAGCGTTTACACACTATCAAATACACCACTGGTCAGTGAGACCAAAAAAAGTCCCTGTAGGGGTCTACTAATTTGAAAATTTAAGACATATACTTTATTAAGTTCACTTAAAAAGGGGGGTTTTATAGATGCCCCAAAATACCACACATTTAAAACTGTCAGACGGTAGTACAGATTTGTGTAAAGGATTACTTTTCTCTCATTTGATAAGAGAGATATAGTTGTGCAGGCGGGTGGTTGGTATACAGTTGACCACACTTTGGATATATCCCTATTTCTTGGTGTCCTGGGACCTGGGCCCAAGTCCCGACTACCACTCCGTGAAATATCAATTATTGTGTTCCTTTGCACTGATACCACAACGCACACCACACTGATTCAACACATGCTAGTATAGCCCTACTGCTAGGTAAGGTTAACACATTTACTGCCGTCTGATCTAAAAAGGGAGAGCGCCTAACACTAGTCCCCACCCGACATGTTTCGCCGCGATGCGGCTTCGTCAGGGGTTTGGGGTATTAGCGTCGGCGCGCTGAGCAAACGCAGGTTATATGCCCTAAGTAACGCCCACTGTTTATGCAGTGCGGCTAGCCCATTGGTCATAGCTGCATGAGGCGTGTCTCCTATGTCACGTGCGCGGACGCCTAGTGATGATGTCATCACAGGCTGTACGCGCCCGGTCACACCCCCGTTTACTCAGGCGGCCGATCTATTGGTTACGGCCGTCCGGTGCGTGGCCACTACGTAACATGCACAGGCGCCCAGTGATGACCTCATCACTAGGCGTCCGTCCACCCAATCCAGTCATCGGCGCCGTCTGATGACAACGCACTCACCGTCATCGCTTCACCTCCTCCCTATCAAGGAAATGGGAGTGGCTATCTCAAAGGATACAATGCCAGGGTCCTCCACTGGATACATTTTTATTAAAGATGACTGGATACAGGCAAATGGATATTAGTTACTTAGATGCAGTTAGAGGGAAAACGAGGTGGGATAATGCATATTTTAATGACACCAGCAGTTCACTATCTATGCGCAGCTGGCTGGTCAGAATATTATAAAATACATTTGTCATACAGTATTGCCCACCTTTCTCCATTATACCACGGCATATATACCTATGTCAACTCTAAAGAAGAGGGGGGAGGAATTTATGGGGTCATCTTATAACTTTATATATACATTATAATTTTATTTTATTTTAAATTTTATCCTCTCATAAATGACAATTTATCCAAATTCCAGACAATTAGTTTTCTAGCAAGATATTATAATTATAAAAAGGCAGAAAAGGAGAAGCCTTCATTGAGGCCAGATGGAGTCTGACTTGACAGTCTGTATATCCATTTGGCTTCTTCTCTTAATAGTCTGGTGTCCAAATTTCCAGACCTGGGGCCCAATTTGACTTGAAAAAGCCCCCAGAATTTAAGTACATCTATACGGCCATTATGGACATACGAGACATGTCTGTATAAGGAGGTGTCTTTTTTTGTGTTAATTGCACTAATATGCCCCGAGATCCGTCTCCTCAATTCCTGAACCGTCTTACCAACATATAACTTCGGACATGTGCATGAGGCTATATACACTAATCCACTGCTTTTGCAGTTAAACCAGTCGCGAATCTCATACTCCCTACCATCGACTGGATTCGAAAATCTCTTAATTTTAGGTAGGAAGCTACAGAAAGTGCAGCCACCGCATGGGTAAGAACCAGTCACCTTCGATCTCAGCCAATTGCTGTTTTCCTGTCCTATTTTGGGAAGAAAACTATGTACCAATTGGTCCCTCAGACTTGGACCACGTCTGAAAGTGACACTGGGATGAGGTGGGAGTACCTGACGTAGATCTGGATCATTTGTGAGAATTTTCCAGTATTTCCTTAAAATATTTGTCATCAATTGATGATGACCATCAAAAGTACCTATACAACGGATGGTCTTGCTGTCCTGGGAGGTCACAGGGGGGGCAGTCCCACCTGAGAAAAGGGAATCTCTTTTAAGGGTCTTTGCTCGATTAAAAGCCCTTTTAAGAACTTTACGAGGGTATCCCCTATCGCGGAATCGATTATATAAATCGTCCGCTTGGATCTTAAACAGTTCATCTGTTGAACAATTTCTCCTGGCACGTAAATATTGTCCAAACGGTATTCCATTTTTTAATGCAGTTGGATGCCAGCTCGAGAAATGCAGGAAGCTATTTGTTGAAGTAGCTTTACGATAGATATCGGTCTGAATCTGTCCAGACTCATCCTTTTGTATCTTAAGATCCAAGAAATTTATTTGGGTCGGATTAATTTCGAACGTAAAATGCATACCGATATCATTTGCATTAAGTAGCTCCACAAAGTCAAAGAACTGCCCCCTCTCCCCCTCCCAGAACAGCAAGACATCATCAATAAATCGGCCCCAATAACTGATGTACTTTGTATAGGGCTCCATAATCTCAGAAAAAACAATATTGTGCTCCCACCACCCAAGAAAAAGGTTCGCGAACGTCGGGGCACAAGGCGTGCCCATCGCGGTCCCGTGAATTTGGTGAAAGAAAGTTCCATTACATAAAAAATAATTGTGCGTAAGAACAAACATTAATAATCGTATTACAAAATCATTATGCCTTTGAAATGACATGCTTTTTGTATACAGAAAAGATTTAACCGCCTCAACACCTAATTTGTGCTCAATATTAGTATATAAGGCCTCAATATCGAGGCTGGCTAAAAACGTGGATTTTGATAATGTGACATTAGCTATTTTTGACAATACATCATTCGTGTCCTTAATATAGGAAGGTAATTCTATCACAAAGGGCCTTAAAATGGTATCAACATACTCACTAGCAGGTTGGGTTAATGCATCATTCCCCGATACAATGGGTCTCCCTGGTATTGGGACCCTGTTTTTATGCACTTTAGGAAGTGCATAAAAAGTGGCGATGGTTGGATGTTTATTATATAGGAAAATAAATTCCTCCTTAGAAATTAATTGGTCGTCTCGTGCATCCTTAATCCGACCCAAATAAATTTCTTGGATCTTAAGATACAAAAGGATGAGTCTGGACAGATTCAGACCGATATCTATCGTAAAGCTACTTCAACAAATAGCTTCCTGCATTTCTCGAGCTGGCATCCAACTGCATTAAAAAATTGAATATCGTTTGGACAATATTTACGTGCCAGGAGAAATTGTTCAACAGATGAACTGTTTAAGATCCAAGCGGACGATTTATATAATCGATTCCGCGATAGGGGATACCCTCGTAAAGTTCTTAAAAGGGCTTTTAATCGAGCAAAGACCCTTAAAAGAGATTCCCTTTTCTCAGGTGGGACTGCCCCCCCAGTGACCTCCCAGAACAGCAAGACCATCCGTTGTATAGGTACTTTTGATGGTCATCATCAATTGATGACAAATATTTTAAGGAAATACTGGAAAATTCTCACAAATGATCCAGATCTACGTCAGGTACTCCCACCTCATCCCAGTGTCACTTTCAGACGTGGTCCAAGTCTGAGGGACCAATTGGTACATAGTTTTCTTCCCAAAATAGGACAGGAAAACAGCAATTGGCTGAGATCGAAGGTGACTGGTTCTTACCCATGCGGTGGCTGCACTTTCTGTAGCTTCCTACCTAAAATTAAGAGATTTTCGAATCCAGTCGATGGTAGGGAGTATGAGATTCGCGACTGGTTTAACTGCAAAAGCAGTGGATTAGTGTATATAGCCTCATGCACATGTCCGAAGTTATATGTTGGTAAGACGGTTCAGGAATTGAGGAGACGGATCTCGGGGCATATTAGTGCAATTAACACAAAAAAAACACCTCCTTATACAGACATGTCTCGTATGTCCATAATAGCCGTATAGATGTACTTAAATTCTGGGGGCTTTTTCAAGTCAAATTGGGCCCCAGGTCTGGAAATTTGGACACCAGACTATTAAGAGAAGAAGCCAAATGGATATACAGACTGTCAAGTCAGACTCCATCTGGCCTCAATGAAGGCTTCTCCTTTTCTGCCTTTTTATAATTATAATATCTTGCTAGAAAACTAATTGTCTGGAATTTGGATAAATTGTCATTTATGAGAGGATAAAATTTAAAATAAAATAAAATTATAATGTATATATAAAGTTATAAGATGACCCCATAAATTCCTCCCCCCTCTTCTTTAGAGTTGACATAGGTATATATGCCGTGGTATAATGGAGAAAGGTGGGCAATACTGTATGACAAATGTATTTTATAATATTCTGACCAGCCAGCTGCGCATAGATCGTGAACTGCTGGTGTCATTAAAATATGCATTATCCCACCTCGTTTTCCCTCTAACTGCATCTAAGTAACTAATATCCATTTGCCTGTATCCAGTCATCTTTAATAAAAATGTATCCAGTGGAGGACCCTGGCATTGTATCCTTTGAGATAGCCACTCCCATTTCCTTGATAGGGAGGAGGTGAAGCGATGACGGTGAGTGCGTTGTCATCAGACGGCGCCGATGACTGGATTGGGTGGACGGACGCCTAGTGATGAGGTCATCACTGGGCGCCTGTGCATGTTACGTAGTGGCCACGCACCGGACGGCCGTAACCAATAGATCGGCTGCCTGAGTAAACGGGGGTGTGACCGGGCGCGTACAGCCTGTGATGACATCATCACTGGGCGTCCGCGCACGTGACATAGGAGACACGCCTCATGCGGCTATGACCAATGGGCTAGCCGCAATGCATAAACAGTGGGCGTTACTTAGGGCATATAACCTGCGTTTGCTCAGCGCGCCGACGCTAATACCCCAAACCCCTGACGAAGCCGCATCGCGGCGAAACATGTCGGGTGGGGACTAGTGTTAGGCGCTCTCCCTTTTTAGATCAGACGGCAGTAAATGTGTTAACCTTACCTAGCAGTAGGGCTATACTAGCATGTGTTGAATCAGTGTGGTGTGCGTTGTGGTATCAGTGCAAAGGAACACAATAATTGATATTTCACGGAGTGGTAGTCGGGACTTGGGCCCAGGTCCCAGGACACCAAGAAATAGGGATATATCCAAAGTGTGGTCAACTGTATACCAACCACCCGCCTGCACAACTATATCTCTCTTATCAAATGAGAGAAAAGTAATCCTTTACACAAATCTGTACTACCGTCTGACAGTTTTAAATGTGTGGTATTTTGGGGCATCTATAAAACCCCCCTTTTTAAGTGAACTTAATAAAGTATATGTCTTAAATTTTCAAATTAGTAGACCCCTACAGGTACTTTTTTTGGTCTCACTGACCAGTGGTGTATTTGAGGGTTAATTCCCGAGGGTCTTACTAGGGCCTAATTTCTGTGTTTACACACTATGGTACAAAAATGTGAATTTCCGCTTTTTGAAGCAGCTCTGACTTTCTGAGCACCTGTCATGATTCCTGAGGTTCTACAATGCCCAAACAGTAGAAAAACCCCACAAATGACCCCATTTGGGAAAGTAGACACCCTAAGGTATTCGCTGATGGGCATAGTGAGTTCATAGAACTTTTTATTTTTTGTCACAAGTTAGCGGAAAATGATGATGTTTTTTCTTTTTGTTTTTGTTTTTTCTTACAAAGTCTCATATTCCACTAACTTGTGACAAAAAATAAAAAATTCTAGGAACTCACCATGCCCCTCACAGAATACCTTGGGGTGTCTTCTTTCCAAAATGGGGTCACTTGTGGCGTAGTTATACTGCCCTGGCAATTTAGGGGCCCATATGTGTGAGAAGTACTTTGCAATCAAAATGTGTAAAAAATGACCAGTGAAATCCGAAAGGTGCACTTTGGAATGTGGGTCCCTTTGCCCACCTAGGCTTCAAAAAAGTGTGACACATCTGGTATCGCCGTACTCAGGAGAAGTTGGGGAATGTGTTTTGGGGTGTCATTTTACATATACCCATGCTGGGTGAGAGAAATATCTTGGCAAAAGACAACTTTTCCCATTTTTTTATACAAAGTAGGCATTTGACCTAGATATTTTTCTCACCCAGCATGGGTATATGTAAAATGACACCCCAAAACACATTCCCCAACTTCTCCTGAGTACGGCGATACCAGATGTGTGACACTTTTTTGCAGCCTAGATGCGCAAAGGTGCCCAAATTCCTTTTAGGAGGGCATTTTTAGACATTTGGATCCCAGACTTCTTCTCACGCTTCAGGGCCCCTAAAAAGCCAGGGCAGTATAAATACCCCACATGTGACCCCACTTTGGAAAGAAGACACCCCAAGGTATCCATTGAGGGGCCTGGCAAGTTCATAGAATTTTTTTTTTTTTTGCATAAGTTAGCGGAAATTGATTTTTTTTTATTATTTTTTTTATTCTCACAAAGTCTCACTTTCCGCTAACTTAGGACAAAAATTTAAATCTTTCATGGACTCAATATGCCCCTCAGCAAATACCTTGGGGTGTCTTCTTTCCAAAATGGGGTCAGTTGTCGGGTGTTTGTACTGCCCTGGCATTTGAGGGTCTCCACAATCATTACATGTATGGCCAGCATTAGGAGTTTCTGCTATTCTCCTTATATTGAGCATACAGGTAATGAGATTTTTTTTTCCGTTCAGCCTCTGGGCTGAAAGAAAAAAATGAACGGCACAGATTTCTTCATTCGCATCGATCAATGTGGATGAAAAAATCTCTGCCAAAAAAAAATAAGGAGGGGAAAGGCGTCTGCCAGGACATAGGAGCTCCGCCCAACATCAATACCCACTTAGCTCGTATGCCCTGGCAAAGCAGATTTCTCCATTCACATCAACCGATGTGGATGAATAAATCATTGCCGGGATACTTTTTTTTTTTTTTTTTTTTACATACAAAGTGTTTGCCAAAGCATAGGAACGCCGCCTCCTCCTCAGCTCGTATGCCTTGGCAAACTTATCTGTTACTGCAGAGTAGAAATCTCGTCTTGCAGCGCCGCATACACCGACTTCTGTCAGAATGCACATCAGTGCTGCAGCTAGTCGATCGGTTGGTCTACCTGGAAGGTAAAAAAAAAAAAACAGGCCGCAACGCAATAATTTTATTAACTTTGGAACAGAATATATAAACTTTAACTTTTTTAACTGAACATTAACCTTTTTGCTTACTGGTGTGTTTTTTTTTTTTTTTTTTTTTTTTGTATACCTTTATAGAACAAACCTCTCCTTCCCCATGGGTCAATGTGCAAAGCGCAAAGCGCCCAAAGATGTGGCGAAGTCGTTATGCACTTTGTCCCAGGTGAAAGGAGACGTTTGCAGCAGCTGTGTGAGTGAATGGGCCCTAATAGCCCTGTGTGCCTGTCCTGGTGAGATGATCCCTATGCTAATAGTGTACCTGTGAGTGGTACTTCCGGAAACACTCTCCAAAGCATAGGGCAGGGTGGTCAGGACAGTCAGGACAGAAATAGCGGGTGTCACGCCTTATTCCACTCCTGCTACAGACACGACATCTTTTTCGGGGTGACTGTTGGGTTGAGGTACCAGGAACGACATTGGGGAAATGTTGCTCGTGTAGACGGCTAACTACACTGGTGGATGGGGCCACGGAACCTCCTGGGTACAGGAGGTTCTCGATGATCTCTTCCTGAAATTTGAGGAAGGATCCAGTTCTCCCAGCCTTACTGTAGAGAACAAAACTATTATACAGAGCCAATTGAACACCTTCTTATACCAGCGTCTGGTTCTGCGGGAAACTAAATACGGAGACAACATCTGGTCATTGAAGTCCACCCCTCCCATGTGAAGGTTATAGTCGTGGACTGAGAGGGGCTTTTCAATGACACGGGTTGCTCGCTCAATTTGTATTGTCGTGTCTGCGTGACTGGAGGAGAGCATGTAAACGTCACGCTTGTCTCTCCATTTCACCGCGAGCAGTTCTTCGTTACACAGTGCGGCCCTCTGCCCCCTTGCAAGACGGGTGGTAACGAGCCGTACCACAGGCGCCAATCCGTTCTAGAAACAAATGCCTAAAGAGGGCCAGACTTGTGTAAAAATTGTCCACATAAAGATGGTACCCCTTGCCGAATAAGGGTGACACCAAGTCCCAAACTGTCTTCCCACTGCTCCCCAGGTAGTCAGGGCAACCGACCGGCTCCAGGGTCTGATCTTTTCCCTCATAGATCTGAAATTTGTGGGTATAGCCTGTGGCCCTTTCACAGAGCTTATACAATTTGACCCCATACCGGGCGCGCTTGCTTGGGATGTATTGTTTGAAGCCAAGGCGCCCGGTAAAATGTATCAGGGACTCGTCTACGCAGATGTTTTGCTCTGGGGTATACAAATCTGCAAATTCAGGTTGAAATGGTCTATGAGGGGCCGAATTTTGTGGAGCCGGTCAAAAGCAGGGTGGCCTCTGGGATGGGAGGCGGTGTTGTCGCTAAAGTGCAGGAAACGCAGGATGGCCTCAAAACGTGCCCTGGACATAGCAGCAGAGAACATGGGCATGTGATGAATTGAGTTCGTGGACCAATATGACCGCAATTCATGCTTTTTAGTTAGACCCATGTTGGGGAGGAGGCCCAGAAAAGTTTTAATTTCGGAAACTTGGACTGGTTTCCACCGGAAAGGCTGGGCATAAAAGCTTCCCGGGTTAGCGGTTATAAATTGTGTGGCATACCTGTTTGTTTCGGCCACAACTATGTCTAAGAGCTCCGCAGTCAAGAACAGCTCAAAAAATCCCAGGGCCGAACCGATCTGAGCTGTCTCAACCCGAACTCCAGACTGGGCAGTGAAAGGGAAAACTACAGGTGCGGCTGAAGTTGGGGACTGCCAATCAGGGTTTGCCAGCACCTCAGGGATTCTAGGGGCTCTACGGGCACGTCTTTGCGGGGGCTGCGACGGGGTCACTACTGCACGTGCCACCGTACCAGCTTCAACTGCCCGTCTGGTGCTCGCTACTTCACCAGGTTGTACGGCAGTGCTGGTACTAGGTCCAGGGAGGGCTGGGCTGCTGGTGTATGCCTCACCACGTAATCCGACAGCACCAGCCCCACTCTGCTGCTCTTGAAGCGGATCCTGCGCAACCTGTGGTCTAGCGACACGGGGCCGGGTACGCCTGGTGCTATCAGGGACCTCAGCCTCCTCGTCCGAACTTTGGGTCAGAGAGCCACTGCTTTCTACAGGTTTGTATTCTGACCCGCTGGATTCATCAGATGAGGGTTCCCATTCCTCATCCGACTGGGTCAGAAGCCTGTAGGCCTCTTCAGAAGAATAACCCCTGTTTGACATTTTGGGCAACTAAATTTAGGGGTATTCCCTGAGACTACCCAAGAAAAAAAAAGCAAGCCTGTCTTACAAAGGGGAGGCTAGCGAAGTACCGGAGGCCGCTGCGGTTGATAAAAAATATCAAAACAGATTTTTTTTATCGCCGCAGTGCGTGTAAAGTGATTGTGCAGTGATCAAAAAAAAACTGAAGTGACACTAATACAATTATAGATCTGACCGTGATCAGTTTTGATCACTTCCAGATACTATAAAAGTACAAATGCTGATTAGCGATACGCTAATCAGCGAATAACGGACTGCGGTGCGGTGGGCTGGGCGCTAACCGATCCCTAAACTACCTAACCAAGGGGCCTAAACTATACCTAAAACCTAACGGTCAATACCAGTGAAAAAAAAAAGTGACAGTTTACACTGATCACTTTTTTCCTTTCACTAGTGATTGACAAAGGGGTGATCAAAGGGTTAATTGGGGTTCAGGGGGGGTGATCTGGGGCTAGTATGAGGTGTTTGGTGTACTCACTGTGTAGCCTGCTCCTCTGCTGGATCCAACCGACGAAAAGAACCAGCAGAGGAGCAGGCAGCCATATAACAGATCATATTTACAAATATGATCTGCTATCTGGCACTCTGATTGGATTTTTTAAAAATCATCAGCTTGCCAGCCGCGATCATTGGCTGGCAAGCTGATGACGATTTACTCCTTGACGAAATGCCGGCCCGAACTGCGCATGCGTCTCGCGAGATGATGCGTATATGCATGACTGTGCGCAGCGCTGCCGCCTCCGGACCGCACATCTGCGTTAGGCGGTCCGGAGGCGGTTAAAGACCCGACACTATGTTAAGGGGTTAAGTCCTGGAAAACCCCTTAAATAAAACCTTTGAGGGGAAAATACATTCTAGATTAAAGGACTGTGTGTACAAAGAATTGTTCTCTGTCACTTCTGTGCTTGACAGTCCTATTCAGATATAATGTGGATTGCGGTCAATGTTTTTACATATTTCATTCATGCTGAGATGTCTTACAGGAAAATATAGCCTGTGAGCCATTACAAGAGTGGAAGGAAATGTGGTACATTTTTTGCTTCTTCAGTAGCAAGCTTTTTTTTTTTTTTTTTTTCTTCTCAAGGGTTTAGTATAATAGCAGATCATTAGTGATAATGAAGTACAAAGTATAAAAATGAGAGGCAGATGTCAGGCTTTCTGCTGCAAAACATTCTGTACTGCGGCTGCATGTACAATGTATTAGTCTTCAGAACCTTTCGCTTTTTTGCATGCAATACCCCATAGTGAAAAATGAATTTTAGAAATGTTGGTAATTTATTAAAAAGGTAAAGCAAAAATTTTGCTTAAACATAAGTATTCAGAAGTTTTGATATGACCGAAATTTTGCTCTCAAGGCCTTTAATTTAATTTGATCATCTTTGAGATGTTAATACACCTTGATTGTTGTCCACCTGTGGTAAATGAGGAGAAAAGAACTGCCTTTAGAGCTCAGAGACTGGGTTCTATGAAAGCACAGATCAATTGAAGGGTGCAAAAAATGTCTGCCGCAATGCAAGTTCCCAAGAACATGGTGGCCTCCATTATTCTGAAATGGAACTAGAGCTGACCCTCCCCCCCAAACAAAGTAATTGAAGAAAAGGGGCCTTGTTAAGGGATGTGACTAAGAACACAATGGTCACTCTGGTCAAAGATCATGTATGCAGATGGGAGAAACCTCCAGAAGGTTAACCATTGCTGCAGCATTTCACTAATCTGGGCTGTATGGCAGAGTGGCCAGTAAGAAGCCTCTCCTCTCTAAAACACACATGAAAGCCTTCCAACAGTTTGAAACAAGATTGTCTGTCTGGCTTGATGAAACCATGATTGAACAGGGTTGAGGCTGAATGGAGCAAAGTACAGAAATATTCTTAATGAAAACCTGATTCAGAGTACTGTGGTCCTCACACTGGTCTGAAGGTTCACCTTCCGACAAGGCAATGACCCTAAGTATACAGCCAAGCCAACAGAGGATTGGCTTAGTCACTACTCTAGGAATATCCTTGAGTGGCCCAGCCAGAGCCCTAACTCGAATCTAAGCGAATGCCTCTGGAGAGACCTGAAAATGGCTGTCCACCGACAGTTTTCAACTTGACAAATCCAGATGTGCAAACCTTGTGGCATCATATCCAAGAACGTTGGAGGCTGAAATTGCTGCGAAAGGTGCTTCAACTAAGTACTGAGTAAAGGTTTTGAAACTTTTAAATACTTATTTTGATGCAATATTTTACTTTTCCCTTTTCAATAAATTACCAATGATTGTTAACATTCTGTTTTCACTCTTTTTATTGAGTGCAGAATGATGGGCGGAAAAACTAGATTTTTTATTTATTTTGTTTAATATACATTAAATAAACAGATTATTCTTATGTCTGAGATTTCCACAGTCTCTGTACAGCGTAAAGTCCGGCCAAAAGCTGAAAAATATTTGTTTTCACAACATTTGCTGACTCAGATGT
This sequence comes from Bufo gargarizans, assembly GCF_014858855.1. Lineage (NCBI taxonomy): Eukaryota > Metazoa > Chordata > Amphibia > Anura > Bufonidae > Bufo > Bufo gargarizans. The sequence continues at coordinate 66,884,797 of NC_058090.1, read as the reverse complement.
TCTTATTGTACTGAAGTGCAATAGGTATTTAATAAATTTTTATCTTTTATTGACAAATACATCAAGTTTATGCAAAGTCTCAATGGTTACAATGTTGACACTTCTTCAAGACTTATGCAATTCACCCTGGCATGCTTGATTTCACCCTCTGGACTAAATCCTAACTGATGCCAATTCTTGCCTAATCAGCGCTTGGAGTTTGTCGCAATTTCTGTGTGTTTGGTTGTCCACGTAATCTCAATGGATTGAGATCTGGGGAGTTTCCTAGCCATGGACCTAAAATTTCAATGTTTTGTTAACCAAGCCAGATAGTTATCACTTTTTCTTTTGTGACATGGTGCTCCATCATGCAGGAAAAGCATTGTTGATTACTAAATTGCTACTGGATCTTTGGAAAAAGTTGATCTTGGAGGATGTTTTGATACCAATCTTTATTCACGGCAGTGTTCTTAAGCTAAATTGTGAGTGAGCCCACTCCCTTGGATGAGAAGCAGCCCCACACATGAATAATCTCGTGGTTCCTCTGTTGACATGAAACAGGGCCATCAGTTGGACTTCACTAGCAGATGATGTAGGAGAAATTGTACTTGCTTATCCATGTATACCTGTGCTTGGATTTTTTCATGAAGCCAGAATGAAAATGTCTATTGTGCATATTGCTGGATATATTCTGAGAACCTGAATTTGGTACAAAATAGAAAAAAATGTATTTGTATTTTTTATTTATTATTAGAGAGTTTCTTCATCTACTTTTTAAAATGTAGTTTTAGGAAATGTTCAGAACTTTAAAGCATTGTGTTTATAACACACCTATTGTGACAAATTCAGGAATAGACATGACAGACTTTGGCGATTAGAATTCAGTTCTGAAAGAGAAGCTTGTCCTATAAGCACTGCTCTACATGAGGGAACTGGCTTTAAAGGAAGTCTTTAGGAGCTAATCTTTAATTTATAACAGTTCTATTTGGTTTATGCTTTTCCCTTTAGCATTTCCAGATGTGTAATGCACAGTACTTTGTCAGCAAACTGCACTGAAAATTCTCAATGCTGTCAAGTTTTTTTAGCCTTTACGTGCATTTAACTGTTCGTAACTTATGAGCTGAGAAATGTCTTTCTTTTTGACAGATAACATATACTTTATATTGTAGAAAAATGCATTAGATCTCGAGCTGTTATTTTTTCATTGTGTTAGATGTTACATAGAATGAGAGCAGTTTGTCCTATGGCTGTGCAGTGCAGAAGTTGTTGGACGTGAGATCAGAAAATGTTAAAGTATGTGTCAGAAGAGAAAGTATTCCTAGTGTTAGAGCCCAAGAGGCAATATTTTGCCTTTTATCTGTGAATACTGCTCTGTTAGAGCTTCTCATCAGTGACATAGCTGCATAAAATGTAATTAATTGTACGGATAACTGTGTGAATGAAGACGCCTGCTTGTTTGGTCAGTTTTCTCATGCAGACACTTCCACACAGCAATGGGCTTGTGGACTCTTTTGGCCAGAGCTCTGAAGTCTTCATATGCTGCTTGTGATATGTGATCTGTGTCCCTGCTGCTTATGTTCCATCTGCATTTAGCATCGTCCTAAGGAAACTGACCATCAATCAGCTCCTCTGGTGTGTTCTGGCAGCTCGCTGGCACACAGGGTGATTAAGTCAGTGCTTTGACTCCATGTCTGTGTCTCATAACACCCCGGCAGGTTGAAAGATTTCAACAAACAGCCCCTGTCTTTATCCTTGGCGAAGCCAGCTGTTAGTATTCACCAGCATCTTCCCCACCAAAAACAGAGACACCCAGCCTTGTCCGGAGACCATTCTGCTTTGTAGTGTCGGGTGAGATGCCAGGAAATTGATTTATCAGACGTTGCATCTAAAGCGAATCAATCTTCCCAAGCAGATTTTTGCTTATTTGTAACTTTAGTATGGGTGAAGGGATGAGAAGGAACTGTATGTGACATTCCAGGTGCCAGCTCTCCTTGGTGGACCTCAGGTTTATCATGGAGCAGGGCAGCCTGCTTTTTCCGTGTTTTCTGTATTAGCATTTTGTCAAAGGAAAATGTGTCCAACTTTCCATCCTATCGTAATACTGCAGTTTTACTTCTCTGCACAATCACTTTTTATGCAATGTAAAGAGCATATGTCAAGGGTCTCTGCCATCACATTTTAGATAGAATTGTCTATCTTTTATTTTTGTTTGTTTGTTTTTTTGTTTGTTTTTTACAGAAAACAGATGGATTGTTTTTTTTTTATATTTTTTGAAGTCTATGTATTCTACTTTTGCCCTGGCTCTTACCTTCCTCCTTTGTTTGGACAATGGCATCCCTCAGTATTTAGGAGTTTTATCCCTCTTTGCTGTCTGCTACATTTCATTTTCAATGCAGGATGACAGGCCGAACTGGATGGACAAATGTCTTTTTTCGGCCTATGTTACTATGTAATGGTATAGTACTGCCGTAATTAAAAACCAAAAAGTCTTTGAATATTGAGTTAAAAATACCCCTTTCTGATAGAAGTGTCCTTTTTAATCGCTTGGGTAATTTAACAAACTGGTGTAAAGTAGAACTGGCATAGTTGCCCATAACAACCAATCAGATTCCACCTTTCATTTTCCAAAGGAGCTGTCACTAATATAAGGTGGAACCTGATGGGCAACTAAGTTAGTTCTACTTTACAGCAGTTTGATAAAGGACTTCCTTGTTTTTTTTATTATTAATATTTATGTATATCATTTTACATTGATATACCAAATTTATTTAGCAGAATGTTCTTTTATTATACTACATTGTCCTAAATTTAATTGTGTTTCTTATTACAAAAATGAGGCTTTGTGCATGCCCATTAGGAATGCCACATAGTATAGTCTTCTTGGCCATGTTAACAGATTACTGGTTTTCAAAAAGGATGTCACATACTCCTCTGAACAACAGTGAAAACAATCACTCTACGGTGATTTAATAAATATATAGCATAGTCTATATGAATGTTATTTTTCCATATGGCACCAACATAGCCATGTAGTATCAACACCATGCCACACTTTTCCTGTAGTACCATGGATTAACAACATATTGGGCAAACGTTGCTCATACTCATGCAGTGTATACATAGATTCACAGAATGGTCATATAGTGCGACTGTTCACAGCAGCATCTTGAGTACCATATTTTGTCCACATTGTCATGCGGTGGTCACATAGGGGAACATTTATGAAGATTGGCGATTTAGATGCCGGTCTTCGTCCCTTCTGCTCTGGCAGTTCATCCGCCTAAGTCATGTAGAGGCACCAGACTTTACATAACTTAGGTGGACTTTACTGTCCTAGAATGTGAGTAAGGCTGGTTGCCATCACATGTAGAGCTGCCCAGGCGGCTGAGGTGTGGAGTCGAACACACACTGCACTTCTCTACAATAGATGGTCATGATGCCTATGATATTGTCTAAATATACGCCAGCTCCCTTGCTAGTGTAGATTTAGACAATTTTCTACACTTAAAACAGGCATGGAAGATGATAAATGACACCAACCTACAGGCCCACCCTTCTCCACACCGTGTCCCCTTTTTTTAATGCCAGGAGTAAGTGGCGGAAAAGGGGAAAAAGATTGTGGGCCAAATAACCGTGACAGATATATGCCAAAATGTGGTATGTATCTGTTCACAAATAACCACCATAGTGCCCATGTAGTTTGGGGACTTGCAGAAGTAATGTGTGAAGTCACACACATTTGGACATGACATTATGGTCATGTCCATTTGGAGAAACCCCATCTTCTATATCCTCCACAAACAGCTGACCTGCATGACATCAGCAGTGTGCACCAGGGGCTGCCTACTGTGCAGGCACCGCTGACTTGTTGGGGGGGGGGGTTGATGTTCCCTGCTCCAACAGCACTTAAGCTGAGAATCATTCTAGTGCATGCTCTGTAGTAAAGGAGCGCAGGGACAGGCAATGAATATGTCATCAGAGATGACTGACATGTTCACTGTGGGTTGGAACCAGGCATCTAGGATCACATGCACAATGAACGGCACGTGGTCAGGGAGCACGGAAGAAGCGGCACCACATTGCTGGCCCGGTAAGCACGTTTAAAAAAAATATAATTTGCAGTTGTTGCACACGGCAAGAAGGTATCAGTTTTGGAATACCCCTATAATGGCAAGGAAGCAGTATATTGTGAAGACCCAAGCCACAGCTGCCAATTGTGGATGTTTACGAGCATACCACAATTTTAATCCTAAAACCTTAGGGTACTTTAACACTTGCGGCAGAGAATTCCGGCAGGCAATTCTGTCGCCTGAACTGCGTGCCGAATCTGGCAATCCGGACGCAAACTGATGGCATTTGTCAGACTGATCCGGTATTTTCTCCCTCCAAAACAGATTGCTCTCCATTCAGAATGCATTAGGATAAAACTTTTTTTCCGGTATTGAACTCCTGTGACAGAACTCAATGCCGGAAAAGAATAACGCTAGTGTGAAAGTACCCTTATGGTCCAGTAGACATTTATCATTTGTTTCTGCTGCTTTCAATGAGAAAGCTTTGCCCATTCTGCAATATGGTATCTGTGATTTTAACCGGGGTAGGACATGTTACAGAATTGCCTGTAGTGTGCCACCACTTAAAGGGGTTGTCCCAGTTATTTTATTGTTCTTTGTATGTGTCTAACTAATGAAATGTAACAGCTTTGCCATTAACCTACTGCATCTGTAGTTGCTCCTTTCTCAGATTTCACTGAGCATCACATGACCTGTGATGTCAGCTTCTCTCCCTGCTCTGATGATGATTCATGCACAAGTCTGAAAGAGCAGATATGAGTCTGTACACGAGATGTCACTGTGCTGGCCACACCCCCCTTCACTGCCGTTTGCTGCTGTGTGCTCTCTCCCTGGATTCTTAACTCCTTCAGTTGCACAGACTCAGGGCAGAACGCTTTACTGAGTAGCTGCATGCAGTGAGGAGACAAATGCTGGGCAGAGGAGCTCACAGGCTAGAGGAGTTCTGCACAAGAACGGGTAGGGGGAAGGTCCTGTGTGTATCAGCAGTGTCATTGTACAGCTGGCACTTGTAGTCCTACACATACAACATGCTGCTGAGTCTCCCAGCAGGCAGACATGTCACTCAGGGCAGCACTTATATTCACCCCCTTTGCAGAGCAGGGGGAGGGGCAGAAATTGTTGTTATTGCAGGTAAACAAAGGGCCAGAATAGAAACAGGGAAATTAGGAAATATTAATTTTTTACCTAAAACTTGCTTAGCTCAGTTAGATATTGCTGCCCATCAGATTTACAGTGCTATATATATTTTTTCATAACTCGGACAGCCCCTTTATCCACTTCACATCCGGGCCATTTCCCCCTTCCTGACAAAGCCTAATTTTGCAAATCTGACATGTCACGTTATGTGGTAAAAACTTTGGAAACGCTTTTACTTTTCCAAGCCATTCTGAGATTGTTTTCTCGTGACACATTGTACTTCATGACAATGGTAAATTTGAGTCTATGCATTTCACCTTTATTTATAAAACAATCCCAAATTTACAAAAAATTTAGAAAGTCACAATTTTAAAATGTTTAATGTCTCTGCTTTTAAAACAGAAAGTGATACCTCATAAAATATTTATTACTTAACATTCCCCATATGTCTCCGTTATGTTGGCATCATTTTGGAAATGTAATTTTATTTTTTTTAGGACGTTAGAAGGCTTAAAATTGTAGAAGCAATTCTTAAAATCTTTAAGAAAATTTCCAAAACGCACTTTTTAAGGACCAGTTCAGGTCTGAAGTTACTTTCTGGGGCTTACATAGTGGAAACCCCCCATTGTAGAAACTACACCCCTCAAGTTACTCAAAACTAATTTTACAAACGTTTTTACCTTTTAGGTGTTCAACAAGAATGAAAGGAAAATAGAGATAACATTTCAAAATCTTACTTTTTTTTAGCAGATTTTCAATTTCTTTAACACATCGAGGGTTAACAGCCAAACAAAACTCAATATTTATTACCCTGATTCTGCGGTTTATAGAAACACCCCACATGTGGTCGTAAACTTATGTCAGGGCACAGAAGAAAAGGAGCGCCATATGGTATTTGGAAGGCAGATTTACCTGAACTGGTTTTTAGATGCCATGTCCCATTTGAAGCCTTCCTGATGCACCCTTACAGTAGAAACTCCTAAAAAGTGACCCCATTTTGGAAACTTGGGGATAAGGTGCCAGTTTTATTGGTACTATTTTGGGGTACATATAATTTTTAATTGCTCTATATTACATTTTTTGTGTGGCAAGGTAACCAAAAAATGGCTGTTTTGGCACAGTTTTTATTTTTTACAGCATTCATCTGACAGGGTACATCATGTCCTTTTTTTATAGACCAAGTAGTTACGGACGCAATTATATCAAATCTGTCTACTTTTTTTAAGTTTTACATAATAAAGCATTATTTTTTATTTTATTAATTTGTCACCATTTTCTGAACGCCATTTTTTTTTTTCTGCCGATCGTCTGGTGCAGGAGATCGTTTTTTTGCAGGAAAAGTTGATGTTTTTATTGGTACCATTTTTGGGTGCATATGATTTTTTTGATCATTCATTATTTCACTTTATGGGGCAAGGTGACCCAAAAATTGGTTGTTTTAGCACAGTTTTTATTTATTTTATTTTTACAGCGTTCACCTGAGGGGTTAGGTCATGTGACATTTGTATAGAGCAGATCGTTACGGATGTGGCAATACCAAATATGTATACTTTTTCTTATTTAAGTTTTACACAATAATATAATTTTTTTACCCAAAAAATGTTTTAGTGTCTCCATAGTCTGAGAGACATTTTTTATTTTAGTTTTTGACCAAATGTCTTATTTTTTTTTTTTTTTTTTGCAGCATGAGGTAATGGTTTATGTGATGTTAGGTGACAAAAAATGTTTTTTTTGGTACTGTTTTTTTTTTTTTTTTAATGGTGTTCACGAGGGGTTAGGTCATGTGATATTTTTACAGAGCTGGTTTTTACGGATGTGGTGATACCTAATATGTCTGTATATTATTTTTTTATATTTTTAAAAAAATTTGTCTTTGACTTGAGGATTTTTTTTTTTTTGTTTACATCTGAAACCTTTTTTTTTAAATTTTATTTATTTTACTGTAACAAAATAATAGCAGGGGTGGATCAGGTGATATATTTATAGAGCCAGTAGTTACAGATGTGGCAATACCAAATATGTCTATATATAATTTTTTTATATTTTTAACATTTTTTTTTAAATGACTTGAGGATTTTATTTTATTTTGTTTACATCTGAAACCTTTTTTTTTTTTTTTATAAATACTTTTTTTAAACACATTTTTTTTAAAATATTTTTTATTTTACTCTTTGCGTCCCCCATAAGCTCTTACAAGATCTCTGGGGCACATTTATCTTCACTTTTTTTCTTTTTTTTCTTTTCACCATTGATTTCTCCTGTAACTGGGGCTGACATAGTAGCCCCAGTTACAGGGGAATTACACCCCCCAGAGAGGCTGTACGGCAGAATACATCAAGCTCTGTAGAAGACCCGACAGCTCCTGCACTCTCCCGACCCTGGTGGTCACATGTATGCGCTTCCTGATCTGTATACACAGCGATTTAGAAGGCAGGACACCTGGGAACTGTCCCTGCCTTCTCTCTGGGGTGGCCTGCTGTCACTGACAGCGGCCCCCCGTTCAGCAGCTGCACTATTAGCATGCAGCTGACATCTCTGAATGGTTGTTCCATAAAATCCATTCAGAGATCACATCCACCCATATGATATAAATGTCCTATGGGCAGATGTTTAAGTGGTTAATAGATTTGTAATAAAAGATATATATATAACAAGTAAAATTGGCCTCTACATAAATGTATTTCTTGTGAAACGTCTGCATTTTAGTGCATGCAATTAAAATATTTATAGGATCTGAAAGAGCAAACGTCATGTGTTAGCTATTATGCTTTATGCTCTCCTGGGTTTAATACATCTTTGTTTCTATATCTTTGCAGCCAGGACTATTTCTGTTCGTATGTTTTTTAGTGTTCTATCCCCAGCTATGTTTGCAGTTGCATGCAAAGAAGTGAAGTGAAGGGGTTCTAAATTTTTTAAGGGAGTCTGTCACCAGCGTCCTCCCCATCCGTCTGTTTTCATAGACACACAGCTGTAGTTAACCTTATTGACCCCTTAAAGACTGGGCCCATTTTCATTTTTGCTTTTTTTTTCTCCCCATGTTCCAGTACCATGTCTTGTATTGGAATACAGGAGGAAAAATTCTATTAGGGGGTACAATTGAAAAAAAACAATAACACACAATTGCATTAAGGACATCACAGCATTCTCAGTGCTCAAAAAATTACATGAATAAAAAGGGTGTGGGAATTGGGTGTGTGGACACTCCCAATGTCCCTCAGAGGTGACCCTGGGAAAGCGCCAATCAACTTGGTGGGGTGACCGCTGGGATTACCAGAAAGGAGGTTGGAATAAGGTACAAAAGGTATGGGGGACAGTATAAGATCATAAAGGCCAATGGTAAGGATTAAAATCAATGAATATAAAAAGAGAAGAGAAAATTGCAGTAAAAACTTAAAAATCTCCACTGGTCGTGGGGAATAGGTGTGTGTGTGTGTGTGTGTGTGTATATGTATGTATATATATATATATATATAATTTTATACACACACTTCTGTGTATGTATGAAACATTAAGATGCTACTCACTTCACAAGGGGGGGGGGGTGTTACTCGGATAAGCATAATACACCGGTAAACCAATACCCCCCAGCCAGGATCGCCTCAAGATGGTGAAAGATGAAGACAGCCACAGTCAGGAAGCTTCTGTTCAAATTATTTTATTCTTGTGTATAAAATTTGGCTCAATGCATTTCGGGACGATGTCCCTTAATCAGGAGCAGTATTACTTGTGGTGTGGAAGGGGGGGCTATTTATGGCCTGGGTGTTGGGCTAAAACATGAAAATTGTGGCAAAAATAGAGGGGAGTGGTCAGAAAGGGCGCCAAAAAGGGTGGGCGTGTTTGGCCACTAGGATTACGTCACCTGTGTTGACGTCTGGAATCCGGGTCGGCGATCTCGGTGCGGAGCTTCTCTGTGCAGTGCTGGTGAGTCCGGAGCGCATTTGGGGCCTACTGCGCATGTCTGGAAGTGATAACTAGGAGCAATGCGTTCCAGGTTGGAACGCACGTATCGGAAGTGGCACCGCGGCTGTCAGGATCTGCCAGGAGAGCACTCGGACTGGCGATTGGGGGTGGGGTGGTGGTGGACCTGTCAAAACTGTGTGGGACTATCAACTAGTGGGGTTTTTTGAAAGCTGGTGGTGACCGATATGGGATATTATTTTGGAAGCTGTGGATGGATAATATTGATAATGTCTTGGTCATGAGTGTGGTAACCTGTGAGGGTGAAGGGTGGTACAGTGGAGATACATGCGTGTGAGGATGGATGACGGAAGATGGGAAAATGGGTGGGCAAAAATTATGTGAGTTAATGGGCAAGTGTACACTCACCTAAAGAATTATTAGGAACACCTGTTTTATTTCTCATTAATGCGATTATCTAGTCAACCAATCACATGGCAGTTGCCTCAATGCATGTAGGGTTGTGGTCCTGGTCGAGACAATCTCCTGAACTCCAAACTGAATGTCAGAATGGGAAAGAAAGGTGATTTAAGCAATTTTGAGCGTGGCATGGTTGTTGGTGCCAGACGGGCCGGTCTGAGTATTTCACAATCTGCTCAGTTACTGGGATTTTCACGCACAACCATTTCTAGGGTTTACAAAGAATGGTGTGAAAAGGGAAAAACATCCAGTATTGGGCAGTCCTGTGGGCGAAAATGCCTTGTTGATGCTAGAGGTCAGAGGAGAATGGGCCGACTGATTCAAGCTGATAGAAGAGCAACGTTGACTGAAATAACCACTCGTTACAACCGAGATATGCAGCAAAGCATTTGTAAAGCCACAACACGCACAACCTTGAGGCGGATGGGCTACAACAGCAGAAGACCCCACCGGGTACCACTCATCTCCACTACAAATAGGAAAAAGAGGCTACAATTTGCACGAGCTCACCAAAATTGGACTGTTGAAGACTGGAAAAATGTTGCCTGGTCTGATGAGTCTCGATTTCTGTTGAGACATTCAAATGGTAGAGTCCGAATTTGGCGTAAACAGAATGAGAACATGTATCCATCATGCCTTGTTACCACTGTGCAGGCTGGTGGTGGTGGTGTAATGGTGTGGGGGATGTTTTCTGGGCACACTTTAGGCCCCTTAGTGCCAATTGGCCATCGTTTAAATGCCACGGGCTACCTGAGCATTGTTTCTGACCATGTCCATCCCTTTATGACCACCATGTACCCATCCTCTGATGGCTACTTCCAGCAGGATAATGCACCATGTCACAAAGCTCGAATCATTTCAAATTGGTTTCTTGAACATGACAATGAGTTCACTGTACTAAAATGGCCCCCACAGTCACCAGATCTCAACCCAATAGAGCATCTTTGGGATGTGGTGGAACGGGAGCTTCGTGCCCTGGATGTGCATCCCTCAAATCTCCATCAACTGCAAGATGCTATCCTATCAATATGGGCCAACATTTCTAAAGAATGCTATCAGCACCTTGTTGAATCAATGCCACGTAGAATTAAGGCAGTTCTGAAGGCAAAAGGGGGTCCAACATCGTATTAGTATGGTGTTCCTAATAATTCTTTAGGTGAGTGTGTGTGTATGTGTATGTGTATGTGTGTGTGTGTGTATATATATATATATATATATATATATACAAAACACAAATAGTGCAGCAGCACAGTCAGAGCCAATGGACTGGGTGCAAATCCCCACAGAGGCAGGCCGCTCCTCCACGGTATATAGTAGACGAAAAAACGAGGCAGCACTTCCAGCTTCTAGTGTACGGGTGAAGACCCCAAACTTTAATCCAAGCGACGTTTCGGCCTACTCAATGAGGCCTTTATCAAGCTTGATAAAGGCCTCATTGAGTAGGCCGAAACGTCGCTTGGATTAAAGTTTGGGGTCTTCACCCGTACACTAGAAGCTGGAAGTGCTGCCTCGTTTTTTCGTCTACTATATATACAGGTCCTTCTCAAAAAATTAGCATATTGTGATAAAGTTCATTATTTTCTGTAATGTACTGATAAAGATTAGACTTTCATATATTTTAGATTCATTACACACCAACTGAAGTAGTTCAAGCCTTTTATTGTTTTAATATTGATGATTTTGGCATACAGCTCATGAAAACCCAAAATTCCTATCTCAAAAAATTAGCATATCATGAAAAGGTTCTCTAAACGAGCTATTAACCTAATCATCTGAATCAACTTATTGACTCTAAACACCTGCAAAAGATTATTGAGGCTTTTAAAAACTCCCAGCCTGGTTCATTACTCAAAACCGCAATCATGGGTAAGACTGCCGACCTGACTGCTGTCCAGAAGGCCATCATTGACACCCTCAAGCAAGAGGGTAAGACACAGAAAGAAATTTCTGAACGAATAGGCTGTTCCCAGAGTGCTGAATCAAGGCCCCTCAGTGGGAAGTCTGTGGGAAGGAAAAAGTGTGGCAGAAAACGCTGCACAACGAGAAGAGGTGACCGGACCCTCAGGAAGATTGTGGAGAAGGACCGATTCCAGACCTTGGGGGACCTGCGGAAGCAGTGGACTGAGTCTGGAGTAGAAACATCCAGAGCCCCCGTGTACAGGCGTGTGCAGGAAATGGGCTACAGGTGCCGCATTCCCCAGAAACAGCGGCAGAAGCGCCTGACCTGGGCTACAGAGAAGCAGCACTGGACTGTTGCTCAGTGGTCCAAAGTACTTTTTTCGGATGAAAGCAAATTTTGCATGTCATTCGGAAATCAAGGTGCCAGAGTCTGGAGGAAGACTGGGGAGAGGGAAATGCCAAAATGCCTGAAGTCCAGTGTCAAGTACCCACAGTCAGTGATGGTCTGGGGTGCCATGTCAGCTGCTGGTGTTGGTCCACTGTGTTTTATCAAGGGCAGGGTCAATGCAGCTAGCTATCAGGAGATTTTGGAGCACTTCATGCTTCCATCTGCTGAAAAGCTTTATGGAGATGAAGATTTCATTTTTCAGCACGACCTGGCACCTGCTCACAGTGCCAAAACCACTGGTAAATGGTTTACTGACCATGGTATTACTGTGCTCAATTGGCCTGCCAACTCTCCTGACCTGAACCCCATAGAGAATCTGTGGGATATTGGGAAGAGAAAGTTGAGAGACTCAAGACCCAACACTCTGGATGAGCTTAAGGCCGCTATCGAAGCATCCTGGGCCTCCATAACACCTCAGCAGTGCCACAGGCTGATTGCCTCCATGCCACGCCGCATTGAAGCAGTCATTTCTGCAAAAGGATTCCCAACCAAGTATTGAGTGCATAACTGAACATAATTATTTGAAGGTTGACTTTTTTTGTATTAAAAACACTTTTCTTTTATTGGTCGGATGAAATATGCTAATTTTTTGAGATAGGAAATTTGGGTTTTCCTGAGCTGTACGCCAAAATCATCAATATTAAAACAATAAAAGGCTTGAACTACTTCAGTTGGTGTGTAATGAATCTAAAATATATGAAAGTCTAATGTTTATCAGTACATTACAGAAAACAATGAACTTTATCACAATATGCTAATTTTTTGAGAAGGACCTGTATATATATATATATATATATATATATATAAAATATATAGCGATCCGAATCACATGAGGAATTCTGATGTGTTGGAGTAAATATGATATGATATCACTCCACAACACATTGTTTAATCACACGATCACCCAATAATACCCCACACACATCCATTCACAACATACATCAATAACGGTGTCAAACATTAAAATTTAAACATGAACATTAAATTAACTCTTCACACACACACCCTATATATATATATATATATATATATATATATATATATCCATTTTTAAACACATTAAACTAACTCTGCACACACACCCTCTTTTAATACAATATAAACCCATCTTTTCCATCACCATCCTCTGTCACATCATCACTATTCCAACACACCAGTTTGGGTCCCTACACATTTTATATTTTACTTATCTATTTGATACATTTTAGTTGCTTACATTTTTTATAATTTTTTTTTTCATTTTGTATATATTTTTTATATATACTATATATAAATATATATATATTTTATATATATATATATATATAAACATTTTTTTATATGTATAATACGATCAATCATTAAATTATCTCTTCACACACATCCATTTATAATATAACATGCATCCATTTGTCCCAACACCACCCTCTGCCATATCATATTTACTCCAACACATAAGAATTCCTCATGTAATTCGGATCGCTATATATTTCATATATAGATATATATATATTTTATATCCAACACATACATATACACTTGCCCAGTTCCATAATTTTTGCCAACCCATTCTCCCATCTTCCGTCATCCATCCTCACACGCATGTATCTCCACTGTACCACCCTTCACCCTCACAGGTTACCACACTCATGACCAAGACATTATTAATATCATCCATCCACAGCTTCCAAAAGATACTACTATCCCATAAAAAATACTATTGTCCCATATGGGTCTCCACCAGCTTTAAAAAAAAAAATAAAACTAGTTGATAGTCCCACACAGTTTTGACAGGTCCACCACCACCCTACCCCCAGTCGCCAGTCCGAGTGCTCTCCTGGCAGATCCTGACAGGTGCCACTTCCGGTACATGCGTTCCAACCTGGAACGCATCGCTCCTAGTTGTCACTTCCAGACATGTGCGGTAGGCCTCAAATGCACTCCGGACTCACCAGCAGTGCACAGAGAAGCTACGCACCGCGATCACCGACCCGGATTCCTGACGTCAACACAGGTTATGTAATCCTAGCGGCCAAACACCCCCACCCTTTTTGGCGCCCTTTCTGACCACTCGCCCGTATTTTTGCCGCAATTTTCATGTTTTAGCCCAACACCCAGGCCATAAATAGCCCCCCCTTCCACACCACAAGTAATACTGCTCCCGAAACGCGGTGAGCCAGATTTTATATACAAGAATAAAATAAACTTGAACAGAAGCTTCCTGACTGTGGCTGCCTTCATCTTTCACCATCCTGAGGAGATCCTGGCTGAGGGGGGTATTGGTTTACCGGTGTATTATGCTTATCCGAGTAACACCCCCCTTCCCCCCGTGAAGTGAGTAGCATCTTAATGTTTCATACATACACAGAAGTGTGTGTGTGTGTATGTATATATATATATATATATATATATATATATATATATGAAAGAAAAATAGGCAGCACTCCAAATTGTGATGAAAAATGTGGATGGATTTTTCACCCTTCTAGCAGCAACGTTTCAGCTCTCTCTTTGAAGCCTTTGTCGAGCTGGACAAAGGCTCCAAAAGAGAGAGCTGAAACGTTGCTGCTAGATGGGTGAATAAACCGTCCACATTTTTCATCATAATTTGTAGTGCTGCCTTTTTTTTTCTTTCTTTTATACACTTGGGATCTTGGTCTCGGGTCCCTCAGAAGGATTTGTACTCGCATTCATTGTGTGCTGCTTTTTTTCTAATATATATATATATATATATATATATATATGTATACACACACACACACACACACACACACACATCTATTCCCCACGACCAGTGGTGATTTTTAGTTTTTACTACAATTTTCTTTTTTTTAATATTCATTGATTTTAATCCTTACCATTGTTTTTTATTGTCCTTTATGATCTTATACTGTCCCCCATACCCTTTGTACCTTATTCCAACCTCCTTTCTGTTAATCCCAGCGGTCACCCCACCCAGTTTATTGGCGCTTTCCCAGGGTCACCTCTGAGGGACATTGGCAGTGTCCACACACCCAATTCCCACACCCTTTTTATTCATCTCCATTTTCCCTACCAGCCTATCCACAGCCTCCTACTTTTTTTTTCCCTTCCATCCCCTGGCGCCTGTAGTTACTTCGGATCCCCTGGACACCCGCTCCATTGGATCCCTGTAGCTCTCCTTCTCTCTCTTTCTTTCTTTCTTTTTCTCTTTCTTTCTCTCTTTCTTTCTCTCTTTCTTTCTCTCTTTTTCTCTCTTTCTTTCTCTCTTTTTCTCTCTTTCTCTCTTTCTTTCTCTCTTTTTTCTCTTTCTTTCTCTCTTT